>NC_057343.1:180280833-180592500 GCF_016509475.1 Prionailurus bengalensis
CTGAGGACCTCCAAAATGCTGTTGAGTAATTCGACACAGTACTTCTTCTCCTGGACCTGGTGTTGCATCTCATCCCTCTGCTCCAGCAGCTCCTTCAGTTCTTTGGTGATGACAGGAAGCAGAATGTCCCGGCATTCTGGAATGAAGGACATTCAGAAGCATTTGAGCATCCTCCTTCTTTAGTTTTCTTTCTTTCTTTCTTTCTTTCTTTCTTTCTTTCTTTCTTTCTTTCTTTCTGATAATTTTTCACTAAATAAACAATTCATGAATATATTTTCCTTGTAAAAAATTTAAGTGTTAAAGATTAGGTTCAGGTTTCCTTAGAACATCATTCACAATTCCAGTCCCTCCCCCAACACCCGCTCCCCAGAGGAACACAGTTCTTTTATTCCATACATATGTGTGTAAAAGAACTGTATGTGCATATATGCAGCTACAGAGCCAACATAAATAAGAGGCAGATATAAGTAAACAAGACAAAACCCAGTGCCTTCACCTCCTGGGAGTGGCAACCTGTTAGGAGTATTCACACAACAGAGCTGTGAAGTAATGAAGGTCAGGTTTTACCTTAAATGTTCATTCTGTTGGTGTTCTAGTTGATAACTCAGACCCCATTACAAAGATATGAATCCAAGGGAAAATGCCAGTTGGGAGATTTTAGATATTAATGAATATCTCCTTGGGAAGTCACCAGACTTTAAATTCTACTTCAAATTGAACTAAAATAGTAAACTCTCATTGGAAGTTCTGATAGTGACCGCCCCATCCCTACAAGTATTTAAGTAGTAGGTAGCTGTCTATGGATGGGGGTGATGAGAAGGTATTCAAAGAATCAGATGAAGGGGTGAACTAAATGGTTGTTAAGTCTCCATCCAGAAGTCTATGATTCCCACAAAATACACATTCAGAGGAAGCGGCAGGCAGAAAGATATATTTGGTAGGGGGAAAGACACTGGACATGTTTGCAATGTTTACAAACCACTGCTGATGTTGTGGGAGCTGCAGACCAGTCCCCAGCAGAAGCAGTGGTTTATCAATCTGAAAGTCACCTACTTTACAGATTATCAAAAACAGCATCCCCATGAGACAAAGCCTCTCAGTACTGAGAGTCAGCAAAATTTTAGCTGAGGAGGCCATTAATAACATGGTCTGTTTTTCAGAAAGTACTTTGTCTTCTCATTAACCATGATTTCTCAGAAACGTCTGGCTCCTCTGTTTTGAGATGAAATAATTTTTCTCGTTTGTAATTGGAGCTGTGAAATTATATTAGTCTGTAAAGCTTCAGGAAGCAGCATTTCTAAATTGTCAAGCAAACAAATCCAAGTATTTTTAAAAGACAAATGTTGCAGAGCCTGAAATCAATCTTTACAGGCAGAGCCAATGAGTATCAGAGACTTGCATACCCACCCTGGGTACCTGATACCTAATAAAGACTGGGAGATCTCCCATCTGCAACAAGTCCAAATTGTAATTGGACCAGCACTTAGGAACCTGCAGAGCTATTCAACTCTGTATTTTCACAGGAAGGTGCTTTCTTTTATTGAAGTGATGACAGAGAGGACAAAGCAGTGTTTCTGGGCTCTGGTTTCTTCCTTCTTGGAGAAAGTTTTGTCCTATGGAAGGTGCTACTACCTGAATCTATAACTCTCTTGAAGTGTGATATTCTTTTGCAATAATTTCATGACTCAGGGATACTTTAAATAAGAAGGTCCTTTTCCTCGCCTCCTACTCTGCAATATTAGTGCCATGGAAAGAATGAAATGGAGATTCTTAGCCCACTTTGGAAAACTACCTTGAGATGCATCAGGCCAAAACTACATCTGTGACCACAGCCCCAGCCCCAGCTCTAGAGGGAAGCAGGACTAAGAACCACATGTGAACTCCCCATCTTCCTTACAGGTACACTCCTTCTCTGCTCTGTCTCAGAGTAGAGACACCTTAGTCACACAGTCAACCAAACAAACTTGCTTCCTCTCTATGAACCCAACATCAATCCATCATGCAATCATATCTATCCACCCGCAAGCCAGCCTTCTCTACCCTCTATTCCAATCCCAAACCCATCTTCCTATTTCCAATCTCAGTAGCAGGAACTTCCCCCAAACTCAAGCCTGACCATAGGTCTCCCTGCTTAAAGTTCTTCATTGGTTTCCAATTATCCTCAGGGTGAGTTTTGTGAACTCTTTGGCATAGCTGAAGGCCCTTTGTTACCTAACCCTTCCTTATCCACCCACTGTCCACCTTGCACATTGTTCCTGATGTGGTCTCTCCCTCTCCTGCCTTTTAGTTTTTGCACATTATTTTCTTTGCCCAGAATGCTTTTATCCCACCCATCTTTACCTGACTTTTTCTTGCCTTCTAGGTCTTAACTTAGATGCCAAATCCCTAGGACAACATTCCTGACACTCAAATATGACTTGGCTGACCCTCTTCTGGGATCCTGTAGCACTCAGACTTCTGTCTTAACTGTTTGCCATACTATCTGGTCATTGTCTGTGTAATGGGATGAGCAGTGAGATCCTCCTTCCAGTGAGAAGATGAAAACAAATGGTGTGATTATCTTACATTCTAAATTCAAGTCTCCAGTTGCTAGGGTACACCACAAGGTTTTCTGAGAGGTGCCAGTTCAGCACCAGCCCCACACCAATCTGCATGCACCTCATCCCAGAACCGAGAGAGGATCAGCAGAGGCCTTTGCATGTAAGACAATGTCCATAAAGAGAAGCCCCAAAGTGGGCGTGGACTGAGGAAGAACCTTCACGAAATTTATGAAGACAGGACTGGCACCATACCTCCCCACTAGGGATTTGTTGGCTGATCTTTGAGCCCAGATGCATCCCCATTCTGCCAATGGAATGGGGAGATGTGGGAACACTCAGGAGTCCTGCTCTGACCTGAGGGAGAGGGTTAAACACAAGCAAGGTGTCTTTTCAGGGACTCAGTCACATCCTCAGCGTGGTTGCCCCATGTCCAAGCCTGCCTATGGCAGCCTTCACTCAGAGTTCCACTCCACACACAGCCAGCCCCTTACTTTGTCACCAACACAGGTTAATCGACTCTTCAACCCTGTTCAATATTTTACAGGCTTTAAGGTGAAACTCATTCTGCTTTAGCCAAGTTCTATTGACCGAAAGGTGAATTCAGCTCAGCTCAACCCTCTTGGGGAAGGGTGAGGACCATGCGGTTGTCACGCCTTGCCCTGTCCTCCCCACAGCCCTTTTGGCAAACAGAGTAGATGCCTAATTGAAAGCCAAAATTCTCCCTGGGTGAGGCTGAGTGGTACGCACTTGGCTTGGTGCTTCTGTTTGTCCGAGGAGTGTTCACAGATGTCAGAGGCCACGTGGTTAGGTCAGTTGGACATAAAGGGGGACCTCCACACACAGCTCCAGTCTGACAGATAGCAATTTGTTCTCATAACCTTCCTCCTCCAGCCAGTGTGTCACAAAGAAAAGTAATTCCACCCACCGGGAAATCAATAGCTACCCACAAACTTCATACTCCCGATCAGGTTACAAGCCTTTTACAACTCTACTAGCACTTTCCCCCAACGCATTCTTCAGCAGCAACTCATGATTCACTTTCCTTACCTCCTGAAAGCACACCTAATTACAATATCCAGAATCATCACTCACTCCCCCTCCAGCCTGCATCTGCCATGATGTACATCTTTACTTTATGAACCCTGAGGGCCAAAATATGTCTCCCAGCTAAACAAACAGCCTATTTAGAGATTTCAGAATCCAGCACCTTTAGGTATCTTAGAGGGGTGAATGCTAAAGAATAAATGTACTTCCAGAACTTTATTGTAGATACTCACTGGATGTTCATTCCAAGCTATTGCTTCTACCACATATCTCTTATATTTAACATAAAACGCGACATTGCACCAAACCTATAAGAAAATGCCCTGTAATAAGTTGACATTTCCCATTCAGAAACAGTGATAGGAGGAAGGGTAGATTGATATATAACTGCTGGAATTTTTAAAAAAAATTTTTTTTAATGTTTATTTATTTTTGAGACAGAGAGAGACAGAGCATGAATGGGGGAGGGGCAGAGAGAGAGGGAGACACAGAATTGGAAGCAGGCTCCAGGCTCTGACGCAGGGCTCGAACTCACGAACCGTGAGATCGTGACCTGAGCTGAAGTCAGACGCTCAACCAACTGAGCCACCCAGGCGCCCCAACTGCTGGAATTTTTAAGAGGATGTATGTTTGTGCCCCAAAATGTCACACTGATTATAAACATACTTTGTAAGCTCTGATAGTCTATATGTAATCTATTTATGTCTTTGAGTATATATGGGCAGGGTGGGGGAGAGGAAGAGAGAGAGAGAGTGGGGAAAGAGAGATATAATAAATACTGCTAACAGGCATGGTTCTAGTGGATATTATATTCTAATGGAGTATCAAAAACAATTCAAGAGGATAATAATTGTCTTAGGTTGGATTCTCCAGGAGCAAACTCAAGAGATGAGGTTTGGGTGAAGGTGACTTACTTATTAGGAGGAGTTCCAGAAAACTCTGAAAGGGGAGTGGAAAAGTGGGACCATGAAGGAAAGGAGGCCAGTCAGGCTGCAAAAGCAGTTAAGTGTCACAGAAAGGGAGCTCTGGACACAGAGAGGGCCATAGGGGGACATAGGGGCAAAGTGGCTAGGGTATTTCAACCCTGGGGACAGACAGCCACAGGCATTATGAATGCCCTCAGTGCACTGGCAAATAGGCCCCTACAGCCTAAGGGCAGCACAAGGAGGCCGGTCCTGGCTGTTGGGAGAGAAAGTCCTTCCAGAGCTATTTTATGCAAAAATAAATATTCATGGATTACAGGAGACACAGTGCCCTGGAGTGGATGTTGCAATGACAAATACAAATATCTGATAGTAAGACAATTAACTAGGTAACAGGAGAAAGAAAGTCTGGGTGTGTGGAGAGGACTGTTCCACGTGATGCAGTCAGGCCTCTCTGTGATGGAGATTCCTGAGCTGACACCTGAGGGTGAGAAGGGAAAAACCTGCAAAGATCTCAGGAAAGAGCATTCCAAGCAGAGGAAAGGGCATGTGAAGGCCCTGGGGTAGAAATCTGCTTAACACATTGAAGGACTCACGTGGACAAAGTGTGGCCAGATTATAGAATATGTGGAGCACAATACAAGAGGACAAACTTGGAGATTCTGGCTAGGGCCAGGTCTCGTCAGGCCTGATGGCCCATGGTAAAGAGTTTGACTCTTGGGTGGAGATAAACATGTTTTGTTTCATTTTGTTTTTGTTTTGTTTTGTATTTTTAATGAAGCTTGGGGGTGGGCCTAGAGAGGAAGACAGAACACTGAGGAGGCTTTTTGAGGGGGGGAAGAAGAGGTCTAATGTTCACTGAGCCCTCACTATCTACCAGCCATTCTCTCCGTGAAAAGTATATCATTATACCTATTTTGTAGATGAGGAAACAAGTTCAGAGAGGTTCAGTAACTTGCCTAATATCACACAGCTGGGATTTAAACCTAGGAAATGTGCTTCCAGAGCCCATGTTCACATCTGCCAAGCTATCCTGCCTCCTTACAGTAACAGTGATGGGGAGAAAAGATGAAAGCTCGACCAGTTTGTGGCAGGAGGGTCACACAAAAGCAGAGAGACTTGGGGCAGAGTTGACATGTCTTCCTGATGGATTAGACATGCTATATCGATGTGTATTTTGAATGCATTTTGAACAACTGCATGAGAGAATAATAGATTCATTTTAGGGTTTATCAAGTTAGGACCCAATCATGGAGACCATTTCATCGACTCAACTAGCAAGTAATGAAAGATTCCCATCAACATTTCTCAGATGGTGTGAAGTGGTGCAGCAGTGGCCTATCATCACGCCTTCTGAAAGCTGTTAGGGCATAATTGGTGTGTTCTGACAGGTGCCTGCACTTTCACTTACCCCTCTGCACTTTCCAAGATCATTTTCACTGTCACTGCTGACCGGCTTCCTCCCAGCCAGCTTACTCATTAAACCATAATCCAGCTCCATAGAAAGTGCTTTTAGGAAAATAAAGGTGCAGATATGGCCAGTTGAGTCATGACCCAAAATTTGATTTGTCCCTAATGCTTAGAACAATTACATTCGCAATGCCATTCCAGATGAGTGTAGCTCAGCCTGTTAGAAGACTGTCTCACCCACCTCCTAACCCTGGCTAATGGAAGGAGAAGCAAATGAAAAAGCCTACGGTGGAAACAAGTGGCCTCTATACTGGATAATCGGAGCCGTTTGTAAAGGAAGATTCCCATCAAAGTAATAGGCTCCATTTCAAATTCATGCAGGAGGAGAAAAGAGTCAAGTTAGCTTTTTGACTGCAAAGAGCTATGTCTTACATCCCTCGCGCCCATTTGATTCCAATTCGGTGACATCTGGAATTCAAATTAATTTATAAGCACTTAGGACACATATTATAACAATCAGTACCACCCACACCCCTCCAGGGCTTATCATCCCTGACCCACTGCCTCTCTTCTGTACCATGCCACACAGATCCCTGAATCCCTTCACCCCCAGCCCTTGGCCCTCTGGAGACTCACGCAATTCCCTGGCTCCATGAATTTCAATCTGTTCTTGACCAGGAACTCTTTCTGAGCTAATCTGTGATCATACACTCAGAGTTTTCTCAGCAATGCGAGTCATTATAACAGCTATGTTTTAAGAAAGGGTAGAAACCATTTGTCTAGAAATCTGTTGAGAATGAAAGAGAATGGGAGAAGGGAATATCAAATATGAGATATGCAACCTATGTTGAACTCCGCCTCCTGTGAACTCCAGACACCACATTGAGAACTCATTTGGTCCTTCTCAAAACCTCTTCTGGTATATTGTGTTATCCCCATTATACAGATGAGACAATAGGAGCTCCAAGAAGCTTACCCAGGGTCACTTAGCTAGGGTGACCATAACCGAGGCAAGATTCCAACACAGGCCTGTCTGACCCCAATGCCAGGGCCACTCCAACTTCACATGTGCATGAGTACGGACAATTATTCCCAATTCCTAGATCCTGCCAGCATGAGGCAGCCACCCTTTGAATTTGTTAGCTCCCTCAAGCTGGCCTGAAATAGAAAATCCAAAACCCTGGCTGCCTGGTTTGTTTAATGGTTGGTTGTTTTGTTTTGTTTTGTTTTGTTTTGTTTTGTTTTGTTTTGTTTTAATAAGGGTTATGGTCCCAGGTGAACAAAACAAACAAATTCTGATCCTAGAATCCTAAACAATAATGAGCATTCATCAACTCGGTGATTTAACCTTCAGTCCAGTCATTCACTTTCATTTTGTTAATTCAGCCAACCATTATTGAGCAACAATTGGTTGAGCTTACCCATCTCACTGCAGATGGTTAGCAAACAGCAGTCATGACCTTCAAACTATTCACTACCTTTTCCTAGAAGACATTGAGAGCCTGGAGCGAGATGTCTAATCTCAATCAAGTCCTGTCTCCTACAGTTCCTGGAACAATGCTTGTCACACGGTAGGATCCTAATAAGTGTTAGATGAATGAACAAGTGTTTGCCGATTTCAGAGAGGGAGCCTGTCTGCCTACATTGAGGCCAACGCTCACAATCAGAATGCTATTTAGTGTTGGATTAGTGCAGTATTTATTACTCTGTGCTGTCCTTGAAGAAACCAAGTGGCAGTAGCTGGTGGCTGGAGGAGGGGTGTTTAAGGAGCAGAACTGTATGTGTGTTTCTTCCCCTTTCCCTCCTCCCCTTGAGCGGCTCTTCTAGTAAGACCCTCCCATTCTTGGCTTTACCCTATCACAGGGGCAAGGGTGGGGAAGTGGAGAGAACTCTGGATTTAGGGTCCAGAGCCCTAGGTCTGAGTCCCAGCTTACTACTGGTAGGTGGTGTGACTTCAGACAGGTCATTTTACCTCCCTTCCTCTAAAAATGGGGATTAAAATGCCTAATTCATAAGAGGCTCCAAATAAAACATCATACACATTCAGTTGTAGTTATTAAGTATAATGAGGTATGGGGATCTAATGTTATGCCTAAGAAGTTTTGAATTCCAAAGCAAAGCACGTTGGAACTTTAGTTTCCTTCAGCTGTAGCTGACATCTACACTTGACAAAACGCCTGGACCAGGCATGCCAGAACAAAATGGATTCGAAGCTATTACCTGCATCATTCAAACAAAGTGTGCTTCTGTCTGAAACACCAAACTCGGAGAACTGCTTTCCAAGAGGTGGATATAAATTGAAATGATTGGAATATATGCCTCAGATTTTTATGTTCCCTTTTGTATGTGGATAGACTAAAGGAGAGCTTGGGCATGCTTTTTCTGAACATCCTTTTACATTTCTGCTTGCACCTTAGAATAATAATGCCACTTACCCGCAATCCTCAAGCCGCCCGTGAGCGATCCTATATCGCTGCCATCATAAAACTTACAAATACCAAGAAGAACAAAAACCAACAGCGATGCTTTGGATCAATATTGAGCAGCCAGCATTCCATTTCTGGGAAAAGCGCACATTAAAAGCCTCTTGTTTACATTTTAAGGCTAACAGAGGGGCCCTTCATTTCAGAGAATTAAATGAGAAAATTCTCCTGGATTCAAGCATTAGCAAAATGGAATGGTTGTGTAATTGTCTACAATCATCTCTGTTCCTCTTACCTTCCCTATAACAGCTCCAGGGGAGAGGAGGGTGGGGTCCCTCTCATTTACAGCCCTACACGTTAAAATTCCAGTGTTGCTCATTACAAAGGGAAAACAGAGAAATGTAATATATTTGAAACAAGCCGACTAATTGCAAACAAACTTCAAAGAAGAGGGGAAAATCACTGCCTTTTATCCCCCTAAATAAAAGTGGGAATGGGGAGAATTTCTCCTCTGGCCTGTTCTTCTTTCCTAAAAGCACTCAGCTAAGAAGGTGGAGAACAGAGACAGCCCTAAGGGGGCAGGGGTTCTGCCTGCTTCCTTTCTCCATTCCTGCAACAGAGCCAATGTGAGCCCTCCTCTGGAAGGCCCAAAACAAAAGAGTAACTTAAGAAATTAATCACCTACTTAGGCCGGATATTTTAATGAGAGGATCAAAGAGATCCTGTTTGGACTCTGAGGCCAGCGAAGAGGAAACTGAGCTAAGCATGAGACAGGAGAAAGTAAACAGAATAAATATCAGTCACCAACATGTAATAAGCTTTCTGTACTAAGGGAGGACAATATATGGTCCTTACCCTTGGGGCAGTCCAAGTATAATAAAGAAAAGAACCTGTCAATTGATAGGAACAGTATAGAAATCACATACAATGAAACGCACTGTTTCCAATTATGTTCAGTCCCTGCTGATGAACCTCAAACTGTACTTCTATGAAACTGACACTAGTATTTCATTTGGGGCACGACATGTTGATATATTTATTATTAGTTATATGTACTCCTTCCCATGATACCTTACTCCAAAAAGAAGAAAAAAACAAAAGAAGAGGACATACCAATGTAAAAGTTAACAAACACAGGGGCTCCAAGTGCCCATAAAATGGGGCTCCTCGCTTGTCTGATTATCAGGGCAATAAAGAAAATCAACCAAGTTCTAGAGTTTGTTGGCCATCAAGGTAGAAGAGAACTAGTTCTGTAAGAGAAACACAGTTTTGTCTGGAACTAAATTCTTACAGAAATTTTTCATACTGAGTTAATGTTAATGTTCTTCATTAAAGTTTAGTAGTGTTTAGTTGCTTTTGACATCAAACTGTGGAATTTTAACTCTGAAAAGAACCTGAGAAAAGCTAATGGTTTCAATTCCTTGGATTGTGTCGAGTGCCCATGCAAAACATCAAAACAACAAATGGAGGAGGGCTCAGGATTGCACACTTGTCCTCACATGGCAGCTTCATTTATTTTTCATGTGAACAAGTATTTATTGAGTGCCTAGCAAATATTAAGCATCATAAATGGCATAGAGGTACATAGAACCAGGATGTAAGTGGTAAAGATAGAGAGAAGTGACCAAATTCAAGGTATATATAAGAAAGATTCAAAGGCCTTAGTGATTGATTGAAAGTGAAAAATGAGGGGTGCCTGAGGGGCCCAGTTGGTTAAGTGTCCAACTCTGGTTCAGGTCATGATCTTATGGTGTGTGAGTTCAAGCCCTGCATTGGGCTCTCTGCTAGCAGCACAGAGCCCATTTCAGATCCTTTGCCCCCTTCTCTCTGTCCCTTCCCCCCTCACTCTTTCTCTCTCAAAAATACATAAACATTTGTTAAAAAGTGAAAAATGAGGCACAGGAAGATTTGAGGGCTAGTTCAAAATGACTGGCAAAATAATGGAAGAAGAAAAGCTTTTCGTGAACAGAATGAATACAGTTTTGGAAATGTTGAGTTGGAGTGCCTGTAAGATATTCAGATGGAGATGTCAAGGGGACAGCTGGATAAATATGTCAGAAAATTATCTTCTACAAATGGGTAAGCATTACTTCAGCTATATGGAAGATACATAGAACACTGCTGCCTCCCACAAAGAATTTATAACGGGCAATTATAGTGTATTTAAAAGATAGCAAATTACTAAAGCTTATTTGGTGATGGTCATGACAACCATGATGAAAGGAAAGGAACGAGAAGGAAAAGGAGGGGAAAGATACAGAAGACGAGGAAGAAGAGCAGGAGAAAGTGAAGGTGGAAATGGAAAAGAACAACACCTGGGGTCTGAAGCAGGACAGCTGGGGACACATGTTGGGACAAGGGAGCTCAAAAGAGCTTGGAAACATGAGGTATTTTCATTAGAAAATTTTGTATCATCACAAGGACAGGTTTAGACAAAGCCCAAAGATGGTTAAGCAGCCCAAACTGCCCATTTGCTCAAGCAGCCCAAATGTATTGATCTAACCAATACATTTGTCAACACCATCTCTTTACTAAGCGGGAGCAAGTAGGAGCTGGAGGGCAGGGTTTTCTGGCAACAACAGTTAATCACTATTTCTGGAGCACATCCAATGTACCTGATTGTTAAAGCTGGGATGGAACATAGCTAAAGTCTGTCCCTTTCCCTCAAGGACTCTCCTGCTAGAGCATCATGCACAGCCTACTAGCCCAAGAAAAGGCACAGTGATAAATTGGACTATGAGGAGGAGGGATGGAAAGAAATGTCAGCCATGAAGGGGGCTCCATTCTCATTCTTCTGATGCACTAAGTGCCAGGCCACACAATGAGTGCTACAGAGTGAACGGTAGAGGATATTAAGAGCAGGAATATCTCTCTATCCTTGTTTCCTTCTCTGTAAAGTGGGGAAAATGAGAGCACCTCTCTTCACAAAGTCATAAGAATAAAATAATATGTATAAAGCACTTAGAGTGGCACACCTGGACCATGGTAAGCACTATAAAATTATAAGCCTTTGTTTATTTAATTATTTTAAAAATATTGTTTATTTTTTAAATTTCCATATGTAACTTTCTAGGTAGTAAAATTATGCTGTATCTTGTATGGATGGTGATTGCATGGGTAGATGCATATGTAAAAAATTCACTGAGCTGTACATCTATGATCTGTGTATTTCACTATATGTAAATTACACTAACATTTAAATATATATAGTTAGTTATCAGGTAGGTAATTTTAGTTTCCCTTCACAGATGTACACTGTGGGGCTTGAGGAAGTCAAGCAAATTGCCTGAGATATTGTGCCAGATCTCAGCCTGGGTTCCTATTTCAGTTGAGCCTTGCTCCCTGACAGGGCTCAAGACAGCAGTTACCCAAAGATGCTGTGCTACACTCTACTTCGAGAGTCTCCTGCATGAAGAGACAGCAGCTATTCCCTCCTCTCTGCCATTCTTTCTCCCACCTTCCACCCTCTTCTCATCTCAGCTCAATTCCATTGTCTCATTAACTATTAAAACAAAAATCCTTGCCAAGTAACAACCCACAGGGAAACACCCAGAGGAGGACTGGCAGTGATTAAGGATTGAAGGGAACACACCCAGAGCTCTGCAAATCCCTTAGGGGCCTAAGGTGCCCCGCTACGCACTGAAGTGTACCCCCTCTAAGTATGCATGCAGTTCTTGCCAGGACAAAGAGCATGAGCCAGAGAAGAGTGAGTGCTCCTAATTTAAGAGGTGCTGTAGAAATTAATTTTGTATGTCTCCTCCATTAGCAGTGTGTCTGAATTAACTTTAATATGCAAGTTATCATGTTAATCTTTGATACTAAAAAAGAATGTATCGTCATTAACCTTCCTATCCCTGAATTTAGCAGTGCAGTCTTTTTATTAGCCGTACGTAATAGAAGTAGCATGATTTCCTGGCATCTCAGCACTCTACCTCTCTGTATGCAGTTCCACCAGTCACTTTGTAGAATCTCTGCTGATTCAGAAGTCCATTTTTCAAACATTTGACTCTAACTGCCCATAAGTCACCAGAAGCTGACTCCACCTCCCCATCCTTTTTTTTTCATATTCTTCTAAATGGGAATAAATTTTCCACTGCAAGCACATTCCAAAAAAAAAAAAAAAAAGAGGCCATGATGGTCAATGGAAGGGGGCCCACAGCAGGAAAGAGACATGAATAAGTTCTGTGTCATATTTATGAAAGGCAAGCTCATGACAGACTAGCAGTAACTGGTCTTCAGAGCTCTAGGATATTTGGGGGACTAAGTTATGGTTACAGTAGGAACTGATGCTTCAAGGGATAGGTAAACAAATTAAGCAACACTGGAAAATTAGCTGTTAAGGATACTAGGAAAATCATCCAATAGTATAACCTAAGACATCTTTCTTTTTGTGTATTCACTTGATATATGTAAATTATAGGTAAAGGAAAGTTACCTATACCTCCATTTGATGAATAACTTTAACATTCCTGTTCCACTCATTCCATACGTTCTAATCTTTAAAACGTGATAATAGTGCAAAATAAATTGCATTTTGCCACCTTTTTATTTCATTCACACCCTCTCGTTGAACAGCAAGATCATGAGAAATTAAAGAACTTCTTAGAAGGGGAAAATAAGACAAGAATGAGGTCTAAAATAGAATCTTAAATCATCAGTCCTTGAAAAATAAAACCAGTTTCTGTTCTCAATAAATGCAATAGCATAGAGTTTAAAATTATCTACATATTGAAACTAAATTGGCTACCAATCCAGCTTTTCTGCTTGTAGGAAAGCTACCAGTAATACAATTGTGGACATATCTGAGATCATCTCTGGTGTGTGGGTAGTTTTTATGTTCTCCTTTTAGATTTAATAATTGCTTTTCTGGCTGCTACGTTAAGAAGGTACGACATGTGGGGCACCGGGGTGGCTCAGATGGTTAAGCATCTGACTCTTGGTTTCAGCTCAGGTCATGATCTCACCATTTGTGAGTTCAAGCTCCACATCAGGCTCTGTGCTGACGGCACAGAGCCTGCTTGAGATTCTCTCTCCGTCTCTATCTGCCCCTCCCCAACTTGTGCACATGCATGTGCATGTGCGTGCACATACTCTCTCTCAAAATAAACTTCAAAAAAAAGTCATGATAGGAATAAGAAGGCAACTAGTATTTCAGCCAAATATATCTTCAAAGGGCTGAGAGCATTCTAAAAGGCAGAGTCAAATATTCTCCAAGCTTTAACCATTTATTTTCCAAGTTAATCATTATTTTTGCCAATGTGAAACCCACCATGTACTGCTCATAATTTACACCCCGCACTATTAATTACTTAATATTTTTATAAAGTAGATGCATTCTAATCTGCTTATATTCTTTTAAATGAAAAATTTGCTATTTCAAATGGAAAATCAGTATTGTCTGCCATAGATGGAAGGTAAGTGTACCAATCAATACTATTAAAACAAAACACTTTAATTAAATTCTAAGAGGAACTTAAGCCTGAGGTCTGCTCCCTTGTTATCAGAGGAGATTAATAGAGAAAGATTAAAGACAAAACAGCAAAAGTATACAATCCTTGACATAACTAGAAAGACTGAAAGGGAGTTAGAAGAGAATGGTCTTCTGCTTCTATGATATTGCAGTTTATTTGTGCATGCCCCAAATTATCCTTCATGCCAAGGAAAATAATTTTGCATATGGTAGTACATATCCACACTTTGAAAAACACAATTGCTAAGAAATAAATCAGAATTGGGATTCCTGGCTTCCCATCTCTGCAATTAACTGATGGTGTGACCTTGGGTAGGTCTTCTGGGCCAGTGTCCTGGGCTATAAAATGAGAAGGCAATCTCTCCAAGGAGTTGCTCAACTCTATGTGTCTGTTTTTGTGAAACCCTTAAACATGTTACAGCATATCTTCTCATCAACTGAAGTTTTCAGTTGTTAATTGCATTCACCCTCTTATCTGAAAGTCTTACCTAGAAGAAATAGCAAAGATTTGAAAAGATCAGCTACTTTGGGGCAGAAGAACCTTTTGAAGCTGTTGTGTTGGAAAAAATCAATAAAATTGACTGCAATCCAGGCACCACAGAGGCTGACTGTCCAGGATATATGCCTGTGCCTCCCTCAACTTTGGAAGCCAGTAGACAAAGCCTGTCTTTAAATCGATCTTATAAACCTAAATGTCCGTCAACTGATGAATGGATAAAGAAATTGTGGTTTATATACACAATGGACTACTACGTGGCAATGAGAAAGAATGAAATATGGCCTTTTGTAGCAACGTGGATGGAACTGGAGAGTGTTATGCTAAGTGAAATAAGTCATACAGAGAAAGACGGATACCATATGTTTTCACTCTTATGTGGATCCTGAGAAACTTACCAGAAGACCATGGGGGAGGGGAAAGAAAAAAAAAAGGCTAGAGAGGGAGGGAGCCAAAACATAAGAGACTCTGAAAAACTGAGAACAAACTGAGGGTTGATGGGGGGTGGGAGGGAGGGGAGGGTGGGTGAGGGGTATTAAGGAGGGCACCTGTTGGGATGAGCACTGGGTGTTGTATGGAAACCAATTTGACAATAAATTTCATATTTAAATAATAATAATAATAATAAAACAATAATAATAAAATAAAAAACAAATCCATCTTATATACCATCACCTGATCACTTGCCTGGGTCAAGTGGTAGTTTATGCCAGGTGAGTAATAGAGGATCCTGATTCAAATGACCAGTTTCCCCCTTCCTATGAGAAAAGTAGGTTGACAGGGGTGGGGTGGGGGGGGGGAGAATCAGTTAAAAACCAGTAAGTAACTATAAGCTTGTTCATCTGCAAGGTCTGGTATAGTTAAACAAGTTTCTGTATTTGTAAAAGAATGACAACAACCTCACTTTTAAGGTTTATATAAGAAATTACAAAAAGTCACTATTATCAGAACTATAGTAGTACAGTTTTTTCCCCCTGTCTTAATATTCTAAAAAAGCCAATTTAACCAACATTTTATTTTTAATGCTCTATGTTGGCTTCACCTCTGAACTGATAATAATGAAAATGAATACAATAATTATGAGTGAAAATTTTATGAAAATAATAATTATACTTATATTAATTTTAAGCGACCACTTATGGAGCATTTGTACCACCCAAAGACTGTGCTAAGCACTACTTCATTTAATATTCATATCAACCCTATTATTATCCCCATTTTATAAAGAAACAGAACCAAAGAAGTGATATGACTTTTCCAAAATCATAGACGGATACAACTCAGAGATTATGAAACAAAATGAATAAACCCCATAGTGTCTTTCTAGAATTAAGTAAGTCTTTGGTAAAGAGATCATACAAGAAGCCTTTTTCATACATTTGGGGCCAAAATCAAGAAAGCCATGAAAAAAAATTTGGGAGAAAAAGTTCTGAAAAAAAAAAAGGGATTACCAAAATATAGTTTTATATGTTGAGAAAGACTAAATATTCACAGCTCTGAAGCTCTCCTTTTGTTTTGTTTTCTTAAATAAATTTTTAGATGTTGTAAACAAGAAAGACAGAATCATCTAGCTCTCTCCTCTGAAGTCCCACGGCACTGTGCTCATATCTCTACAACGGCATATTCATCCTGCATTTTAATGAAGAGTGCCTCATTTTGCAAATAAAGGCAAGCTCCTTGAGGACATCACCACATTTTTGCCAAGTTTGTATTTTCTAAATGGCTTCCCAACGCTTTGTTTATAGTAGCGAATCAGTAGTGAAACATTTATTGAATTGAAAACCCTATTCTAAATGCCTCTCTTCATCTATCCTGTATAGAATTTGAGATGCCAGGGAGGCAGTTAAAGATACGGGTCTTCAGGTGAAAGCAAAGACTTGGACTGCAGATTAAGGTTGGGGGTTGCGGACCTCGCAATGGCACTGAGCCACCAGGGTGGACGATCTCCCCCAGGCAAGAACAGACAGGGCGGAACTGGAAAGCAGCTGAGTGGTTGTGGCATGAACTGAATTTGCTCCATGGCAGTACTCTTTCTCGCTCTGTATCCCCGCTTCTGACCCTCGGGCATAGAAAGGAACAGCTGCAGATCTACAACCATGCAGCCGTGCATTCTGAGGATGTCCCCCTTTTCCAGGACCAACTAGGGAACAGAAGCTATGGAGGGCTACTCAGTGTTTTCCCCTGCGTTGGCAAGAGAAGGAGAAAGGTAGGGCAGGGGAGCAAAAAGCCTGGCCACATGGAAGGAGCTGGGCGTCAGACGCACAAAACAGCCATCTCTCCTGCTCTACTCCTCAAATCCCGAGGTCTGTCTCTTGATGCGTGTGGCTGAGATCTCCTGATGAACTAGGACGAGGGAGCAACACATATTGTGCTCAGAGAATTATGTTCTCCTTTTCCTACTGAACCCACAGTACAAGCCATTCTGCTATTCACAGACTGGCTCCACTATCTACCAAGGTCTGCAATTCACTGTAGGCCCCTGAAACACCACAAATTTTCCTGAGAGGTGACTGGGACCTCTTGATTTCTCAGCATGAGTGTTGAACAGACAGCAGAGCGCTACAGTGAACCTCTTGCTACCTGGGCTGTAGATTTTAAAACCTGCAGCTTCAACCAAAAGGAAGCCCAGAATTCCTGTAAACCAAACCAGACCAAAGAAAGCATCTCACGGCACACGTAGGTTATGGCAAATCTGGGACATTGGCAGGGAGGGGCAAGTCTGATGAAAATGAATTTCTTGAGACCCACAGAAATATTTGTATAAAGAGAAAAATCCGCCTGCAAGTGGGGTTCTGTTGTCCTCACTGCTATTCCCTCTCCAAGTGCTCAGAAGATGGATGGAGTCCCACGTCCCCCACACCAGGAAGCACAGACTCAGCCCTGACAAACCTCTTAATGACACACTGTGGATTCAGCTAAGGCCTGTGTGAACAACGCACTGCTCAGCATACATCTGAACACAGTGAGTTCTTTGGTGTCTTTCATGTCAGGCTGACCCTAGTGCCCTCAAAACCTTAGGATAACAAAATGCTTTTCAAGCAGTCTTAATTGTACTTGAAGTTGCTGCCTCTTTTTCTGTGCCGTTCTGGCAATGCAGCTTTACTGACACAGATGGACACACTCTTCGAGATCCAACTCTCTGACGATACACATGAGGAACAGAGCCCAGAGAGGTTAAGTGGTTTGTCCAATGCCACACATCTTGTTAGTAGGTTTACTGGACTAGAGTTCAAATCTTCCAATTTTTAGTACAGTATTTTCTCCACCAGACTATGTTACCTTCCTTAAATTAAGATAATTGTTCCTTCATTCTATAAACATGCATTGAGGATCTCCTCAGTGCCAATTATTTAGAATACAGGAAAACACTCTTTACCTGAACTCAAGAAGGTGCAAATATTTCCTAATATCTCAGAGAAGTGTCAAAGAATAAGAGCCTCCCCAGATCCATAATATAAGGATTCTCACTGCATTTATTTTATTTTTGATGAAACAAATGTGAACTGGGAGGAGTGCCCCGTGTGGCCAGAAGCTGGCGTAAGAGGCCCAGAGCTACTATAGTAAGTGCCAACTTCTCTTAGCTCATTCTCACACGAGGAGAACTTAACAATTTCCCCATCATCTTGAGGAGCCTGCAAAGAGTTCACTCGGGGGAGGTATGTTAGAAGAACCCAACACAAATTTTGTAAAAAACAAAAATACAGGGTTGCCTGGGTGGCTCAGTCAGTTAAACGTCTGACTCTTGATTTTGGCTCAGGTCATGATGTCATGGTTTGTGGGATCGAGCCCCACACTGGGCTCTGAGCTGACAGTGGGGAGCCTGCCTGGTATTCTTTCTCTCTCTTTCTCTCTCTCTCTCTCTCTCTCTCTTCCTCTCTGTTAATCCCCTGCTTGTGTTCTCTCTCAAAATAAATAAACTTTAAATACATACATACATACATACAAAAAACATACTTTCATTATGGAGGGGAAGGATGCTTAAAATTTACAATCTAATCAGAGCTGACTCTGTCCTTCCTGGGCCACAGAGCCACTTGTAGCCAGAGTAGAGTGGCAACTCTGAGGGCAAAATAGGCTTAAGCTGGGTGGGAAAGAGCTGCAAGCTTCCTCACACAATAGTGGCAGGGTCAGCTAATCCAAAAGTATCAAGGCCAAAGCCAAATTAGTAGGGGAAATATGCTTCCTTCAAGTGAAATTAGACTGTGCTGTGTCTGAAAAAAATAATAATAATAATAATGCTCACCATGGCAAGGTGACCCAGGTGCTTCTTAGATGACCCAGAAAGAAAACTCTCTCTGTAACTCTCTTGTAACTCTCTCTGTAACTCTCTCTGGCAGGGCAAGTTTCATGGGATAAATTCCTACAGCCTACCCTCTCTCTATGAAGCCTGTAGTCAATTACCGTCCTTACCCTACATTCTGGAACCAGAGGGGATGGGCAGAAGAGGGCCTCACTCAGAATCAGCTAATGGCTGATGCAAACTTAAGAAGAGGCCAAGGGGCAATGGGTAAGATTTTGCTCCAAGGCAGGGGGGAAGGCAGCAGATTTCACGAAGAGGCTGCACAGGGAACATGTACAGGCAGGATGAGAGGCCTGGCAAGGACAGAGGAGACAGGCAGCGAGATGGACAGACCTGCAGAGCTGGGGGCTGGTGGGCTTCGGGGTAGGCACAGTGTGGGTCTGAACAACCACCTAATCACCTTGTGAGTTCCTCCCAAGGCAGCCCTGGGAAATCATCACCACCGCTGGCTCACAGGCGGTTGCTACAGGGACCGTGATCCCTGAGAGGCAGCAACAGCAGACATATTCGCCAACCACTGGCCTACCATGGACGGGAGTGATGAAATAAGTTCCCCTGCCAGCTCCCTAAGTCACTAGCATGTGCCCTTGAACCAGAAAGAAAGAGGCCCCTACCACACTTGAGTCACACTTCCAGTAACAATTTGTGTGTGGGCAGCTAACTGGCCTCACGGGAGCCAGCCAATCTTTGAGGGCCTTTCCCCTTCCTCTGCAGACTGGATGGCAGGAGGGACAGCTCAATTTCTGTTGGTGTGTATATGCTTACTTGGTGTTTAACATTTTTAAAATAGACACATTTTAGGGGCACCTGGGTGGCTCAGTTGGTTAAGCGTCTGACTTTGGCTCAGGTCATGATCTCACAGTTTGTGGGTTCAAGCCCCACATTGGGCTCTGTGCTGACAACTCGGAGCCTGGAGCCTGCTTCATATTCTGTCTGTCTGTCTCTCTCTCTCTCTCTCTCTCTCTCTCTCTCTCTCTCTGCCTCTCCCCTGCTTGTGCTCTGTCTCTCTTTCTCTCAAAAAATAAATAAACATTAAAAAAATTAAATAGACATTTTTAGAGCAGTTTTAAGTTCACAGCAAAACTGAATGAAGGAACAGAGTTCTCATGTACCCCATGCTCCCCCCCACACACACAGTCTCCCTCCACTATCAACAACCATCATCAGAACCAGATCAATTTTTCAGAGATTTCTTTAGATCTAAACTGTGTAGAGAGAGGGGGAGGGGGGAGAGAGGGAGGGAGGGAGAGGGTGGGCAGGCAAGTGAGAGAGTGCTACTCTTGTAGAAGCAGGGGAAGTGAGCTGACTTGCTATCCATTTAAGGGTGAGCCTTCTTCTTCAGATCTTCTCTGAATTGCTAAATTTGACCACTTCTGTACAGCTGGTTGCTAATGTCCCTTCTAGCTCAGACATTTGATCTGCCTCCTGTGTGCTCAATACTTTAACACACACATGCACATACAATCCTTTAGGTCACTCTCAAAACACCCCACCAGGCAAGGAGAACAAGTATTTATCAGTTTCGTTTATGTTAAATAGAGCTGAGGTGTCAGGAGCTGTCCCCAGAGCCTGACAAGAGTTTCCTTCCGGACTTCCGTATCTATTGTTTTGGAGGGATTGAGTAAAAGTATGAGCACAGTCCTGGGTTTCATCACCATCTCAGAGATTCAGAAGCCTTAAGTGCAGCAACAGATATGTATGCTGGGGACATGCATACAATTAAAGGAAGTATGGAAGTCAGGAGCCTGGAGTTGAATCCCAGCTCCCAGTCTATGCAGAAAAAAGAGATAATAATAGCACCTATGAGGTAGGGTTGACAAGAGGCTCCACAAAGAGAGTGATACACAGCTCTCAGCTCATGTAGGCCCACAAACGTCAGAGTGAGAGACCTGACATGACCCGAAACCCTTCATCTGAGAGACAAATGAAATAAAACTTAGAGGTCCATTCACTTCTAACTTAGAATAAATAGGAAACTGTGAGGCTGAGAACCCAGCCAGCTCTGGTTTCACATTCTGTTCCACTATCAGACGATTACCAATAACAGTAATACTAATAATAGTCACTGGTGATGATGGTGATGCTCCATTTATGAGCCCTTACTAAGTACCAGACCCCATTACACCTCTCACAGGCCCTATTGCATGTGAGGCTCACAATAAACCAATGAGGTGAGCATCCTATGCTGTTCCCATTTGGCAGATCAGTAGTCAGATGCTCCTGGAGGTGACATGTCCTAGTAAAGGCAACAAAGTCAAGAGTAGATCCAAGCTCTTGTTCTGAATGATTGTCCTGTGCTGTGCCTCAAAAATGGGATGTCTTTCCTCAAATAATTGTACCCTCTTTAGCTGAAGCCATAATTAGAGCCTTGTTTGCCTTTGAGTAATTGGCTTCCCTCTTTGCTCTGGTGTCTGGTTCCACTTGGGCAGTCGCTCCAGCCTGGAGGGTATCACACTCAGCAAATCCACTTTGGCTGCCTGGGGCTAATGAGGGCTCTTGAGGTGGTTTGCATTTAAGTGCCTGGTACTGCAGAGAATATCACACACAGACACACCCCCTACCATCAAGGATGACAGTGGAGTTGTAAAAACATGTCCTTCCCAAATTGGATCATACCACTCCAGCTTTTTGCAGAGGACAACATGGTCTGCTTTCTGCTGAGTTTATCCTATATGGAGGAAGCACAATCCTGTGTGACAGTGTGTGTGTGTGTGTGTGTGTGTGTGTGGGTGTGGGTGTGGGTGGGTGTATATTCATGTGCATGCATGTGTAGGGGAAGAAGAAGGGACACTCAAAATCCTTGATAAGCCCTGGGAAAGTTGAGCAAGATTTGTGTCCAACAGTGAAGAAATAATGAGCACAGAGGACAAAGATTTGTCTATCAAGGTTATGAATTCCAACAAGTTTTTCTAGCACTAAATTAAATGAACCCAAATGTCCCTAAATAGGAAAATAATGAAATCAGTTGTAGCTCACCTATATGATAGAGACCTATCAAGTCCATAAAAATGACATGGGAAAATATCCCAAACAATTCTCAGTGAAAGAAGCAGATTACAAACTTGGTAAAACATTATCTCAATTATATAAAATACATGACATGAAAGATGGGAAGAATAAACAATGTTTATCTCTAAATTAGGAGCTCATAGATGCTTTTATAGATTTCCAAATGTTCTACAAAAACACAGTATTTTGATAATACTAATTTCTATAAATAATAAATGTCATCTTTCCCAATCCTGGACCAGCATTCCCAGGAATATGCCCAATGAAGCTGATGATGTGGTCAGAGGCCCCCATTTGCAAGGGACTTTGTCAGGCAAAGATGAACGCTGAGTTCTGAGGCTTGAAAGTCAGGGTCTTTGGCGAGACAGGGTTCCACCTCTGACACTACAAGGTTGCCCCAGAGGCAGTTCTCCAGAAAGGGGCTGTAGCGCACTCATTATTCTCTGATGTTTGGCTGATACCCTTCCTCCTCCATAAACCTGTCATTCCAAAAGCACTGTTCTCACTGAATTCTGGTAATAATCATACTTACAGCATTATTTGTAAGTCATACTACAAATTTGTAATAAACTTATTCAAACCCTATAAATCATTTTAAGCCCATAAATCATAAATTTACCCCAGAGGCTTGCTGTCCTGGGTCCATGCATAGGTTTTACTTGGCCCGCATATTGTTTAAAAAAAATCTATCAGCAGGTTCCATATAAAAACACGTTTGTAGAACTTCCCTCCAAAGAGGGGAAGATCAGGTAGCATTGGGCCCACGTAATGACGTGGCAATGATTCCTTGGCACTGATTCACAGCCCTCCTGTACACCCAAGGCGTGGACGCCCCCTCCCGGTCCTCACCACTCCCTGTCGCCTCTTCACCATGAGCTGAGTTGTAATTGATCATTCTCACTCTGTTTTATTAGTAGCAGAGAAAGATTTCTCTGTATACTTGTCTCTGTCAAAGGTGGGGAAATGAATGATTAACCAAATGGTACCATGCTCTAGGAGAAAATAGAAGGAATCACATTTCTTTCCAAAATGAAGAAAGTTCTCACATGTTTCAAAGGCAAGAAAAAAATCTGTTATTAAAAATATATATAAGTGAAGATTACATTATTAAAAAACATATTGATAAGGTTATCTTATCAAACAGCATGATAGCTATCACTCTGCACCTTCATTTCTATTTACCTTCATGTGTAGGCTCAAGTTGGAATACCTCTGGGGTAAATCTTTTCTCTCTCAACTGTAAGCTCCCCGGGGGTGTGGGCAGAAACCCTTCTGTTCAAACACTGCACAGCAATTTGGAGAGTGTACTGGGAATGAGACTCCACCTGGTATCCTGGCCCTCTCATGCTATTGGTCTGTGGCTGCTGGAAGGTTTCTCAACCTCTCTAACTATCAGTTTCCTTACCTGTAAAATGAGGATATTAATACCTACCCTGTACAGGGAGGTCATGATAATGAAATGAGAATATGTGTGAAAAAACTTAGCATAGCAGCTGGTACTAAATAATGGTTAAACAAATGGTGGCCATAAAATTATTTATTACTATATTTCTTTCATAGTCCCCATAGCATAGTGCTGGCTACGTTTTTAGATTCTCAATAAATATAATTTGAATTGAAATCAATCTGCAGCTGGTTTTCAATTCAGCTGTATTGTGGTCTTAAGGAAACTTCCTTCTATTCTAGGAAAATTTTGGTGGGGGCAGGGGGAGGAATCAGCAAAATCAAACTTAAGTCCTCCTAAAAGCCTCAGAATGTCCTAAAACCCTGACTCACTATAATTTAAACCATCTACAACTGTAATCTCACAATGAAAACAAACAAAACAATTTTGGAGTCAACATATAAATGTGTAAAGATTTACATAAGCTTTCTCATTGTGTATGTTTCCACATATAAAGAATCACTCCCAAACTGGGAAAGAATCCCATGGATCATGGACTGAAAGGCACAGAAACAGCCTGATCCTGCAGTTCTCTAGTTTTAATGAGGTACTTTTTTTTTTAATTGCTGAAGAGTTGATTTGGATTGTCATTAAAGAGGTAATCTGGGATTCCCCCCAATTAAACCATACTTCATAATGTCATTAAAAGCTACTATTCTAAGTATTTTGGGAGGTTCAAGAGGGATTCTTTTCTTTGATTGTATGCCAATTTTTTTTTTTTACCTCAGACCAAAAAAAAAAAAAAAGGACACTTTACCAAATCTCTCTTGGATTTATTCTGCAGCTTATTAAATCACCGTCTTCTCTGATTCTAGATCTGAAGGTTTCTTCCCAAGACTGAATTCTGCAATCAGTCACATTGAAAAGGAAAGAGATGTGAGGGACAGCCTCTTCTCTGATCTCCAAGTGTAGAAGGGACATTTTGGAACTGGATGTAGCTTTGTAACACTGTAGGTGGGAGGGACAAACCCCTATTTGAAGAGCTTTGATGTCTCCAAATGCTCTGATGAGAAAAAAAAACTTAGGTCCTCAAAACTCAACAGCTCTTTCTTGAAGAAAATAAATTGGCTCCAGTACGTAAATCCTTTTACCTTTTCCAAGGTTCTGAGCTTGGCTGTGGGGCCTTGAGGGCATCATGCAGTTTCCTTCATCTGTTTGACTTTGTATAAAATGGCCTCATTCCTTGCTCCCAGCTCAGGCAGGCTATTTTAAAGTGTTGGGGGCAATATGTGGGAGCGGAGGTTTTTAGGCACTAAATGATGGTCAAAAGATTCAGCAATATTATCATTGTGAATCAAAGAATGATTTTTTAAATCACAGGTTTTCATATTGGTAGATCTCTAGAAATCTCATTATTGTTCAATCTATGGTTGTATAGTTGATCTACAGAGGTTATGTGACTTGCCCAAGACTACGCAACTATACAGTAAGTGAGATAATGTACATTAGTGTGCAGCACAGAGCCTGGTGCATAACAAGCACTCAGTAAATGTCAACTGCAGTTGCTAGTGTTGATATTATTGTTGTTTCTATTATTCAGGTCTCTTTACCCTTCGTTCAGTGCTCTTTTTATCAGATACATAAAGAAACCACCCTACAGGCCCAGTCATTTCTTGCTATAAGAAAAATGATCATTCGAAGGAACCATCTCATTTCTTTCATAACTGAGAAGGTCCAAGCCTGGAGAAGTGCTATGTCTTGCCAATAACACAAGAAGCCAACACAACCGAGGAGCCTAAATTTGGGACTTGCCTGTGGAAGGAGAGGCCTGACCCTTCTGATCTTTCCACCCTTGACTAGTAATAGCACAGAGGAATTGTACACTGTGTACCAGGGATTGAATTCAGGCTCCAGCAACCCTCCTTACCCTCAAATCTCTGGGGAAGAATAATGTCCTGGAAATAGAAAATGACACTGGCATGGAGAAAATAAACTGTCCCACACTTGAAACTGGGAACAATGTATGGTCAAATGGGGAAAAAAAACAAAAAAGATTAAAGCAGTCTCCTACCTCACACCATATATAAAACATAAATTCTGTTGATTGATTACAAACTTGTGTATCAAAAATAAAATGATAAAATTCTTAGTAAAAATATAAATGAAAATCTTTTAGCCTTGGGATTGGGAAAGATTTCTTAAACAAGGCATAATAAGATTTGACTATTAAAATGATAAATAAATTGATCTTAAAAGAACTTCTGTTAGAAAAACTGCTCTTAAGCAAATGAAAAGGTAGGTTACAAGTATATAAATGAGAGGAGATATCCTTAATACATAAGATCAGCAAAATATGCATAAGAAGAATACATAAAATCCTGCAAATCAATAAGAGAAATACAATCAACCCAACAGAAAAATGAACAAAAGAATTGGACAGACCTATCACAGGCATGAAACACAAGTGGCAAAGAAACATAAGAAAAGATTTTCATCATCACTGGTGATCAAGGAAATGGAACTCAAGACAGTGAAGACTTAACCTCACACCTATGTCTTTGGTAAAACTTGAGAAGTGGGACAATACCCAGTGTTGAAGCGACTGGGATCCCTTATGCATCACTGATGGGAATGTAAACTGATGCAACCACCTTTGGAAAACAGGTTAGCACCATCTCTTGAAGTCAGGTATTCAGGTCCCTTATGACCAGGCAAATCTTCTAGTAGTTGTATACCCCAAAGAGACTCTTGGATATTTGCAACAAGAAGCATGTACAAAAATATTCTTAGTAGCAATGCTTACCATAGAGAAATACTGAAACAGTCCAAGTGCTTAAAATTACATAGTTTATTCACAATGAAGCCCTCCACAGTTGTCAAAACAAGGAACTCCAGCAACATGTAATATGGATGAATCTTAGTAAAATATTAAGTGAAAATAAAGTAAGTGTCCCCCCCTTCCACCAATTTACTCATGTTTCAATACTCTTTTCAGAAAGATAAAATAACCAAAGCACTAGATATATAGAGATGCAATAAAACTGCATAAAAAGGAAAGCAGAGAAATGATTAAAGAAGATTCTAGAATGTGGTCACCTTTGGTAAAGAAAGATAGAGCCACACAGTTATATGCCACTGATTGTTAAGTTTCTAGTTTTTGTTTTGGGTAGTGAGTGTATGAATGTTTAATTTATTGTTAACAATAACTAAATGAATATGCAAATAAACAAAAGCAGACCCCTGTGTGGACCAATGATGAGGTATATTATGACTCAAGTGCTGTGATGCCTCCAGTTCTGTACAAGTAAAGTCCTTTCTTTCTTTTCCCTGTTTGTAAGCAACTCTGGCCATTTAATCGTATGACTGCCAAGGTCCAAAGACCAGTTTCTGAAAGCTGGTGTCAATGGAACTCTAAGGAGAGTAGGCACATAAAGAAATAAATCATAGCCCTTATCCATAAGCAGCCCGCTCCATCAGCACAGACAGCCCCATAAACAGACAAACGAGACTACAGGATGTCAAGTATCACAATGGAAGTCTGCACTACGCACCGTGGGAGCCACTTCTCATGACCTGCACTGCTTTCCTTTCCCTCACTCAGGCTCCTGGAGTTGTGTTTCCAAATCCAGAGGCGTCAGCTGGAGGGCTACCTCTATCAGAATCTCCTTGGAGGACTGATACCATGCACATCACTCACTCCCTCACTCCATCTTCAGAGTCACAATCTTTGGCATAGGGTCCAGGATTCTGCAATTTTAATGAACTCCGCAGGTGCACCTAAGGTTTGAGAAATCACCCTCACAGAGGGTCTGTGCCTTGTTTTATCCCCTTTGTAAACCCTGATCATACTGAACTCTCTACCATCACATCTTCCCCTATTGGTCAGGTACCCTGGCAGCCACCCCACTTTTATAGCCCCTGGGGAAAGAGTTGGGGAAAGCTTCCTCAGAAAGGAAGGTGTGACAGAGGGGAAGGCTAGTGCCCCCTCTGCTTGAGGTTGAGACCTGCAGCCACAAGACATGTGTGTCCCAACAACCTCTCTTGAGCCAAAGTCCCAAGGAGAACCATTTTAGATAAGTTGTGGAGAAGGCCAAAAGCAAAGTCTTTCTTCCCTTTCCTAATTTGGTCCCTGGGACACAGTTCCAGATGCAACTTTGGAAAGAGGGAGGGGACTATTTTGAAACTGAAAGACTGGTTATATCTGACGCCACAAGGTACCACTAAATGAAAACTTTAAATTGCCACAGTACAATGTGAAGTGAAAACTCAAAAAGATTAGATTAAAAACAAACAAAAACTAGAAGCTGTATCATCTTTGCACGCTGAACTTGATGCAGAAATTTGCAAACTTGCGACTGTTGTGTCCCCACTACCTCCCAGGCTCAACCTACACTAGAGACTGAGTAAGTGCTGAATGGGGCAGACGTGACATGCCTACTTACTGAAGACTGGACATTTGGTTTGGGTCTTAAGGGGATGAGTAGCAGCTGCTGGTTAGTGGCTGGGGGTAGGGGAAGGCGCTGGGGAGGCAGAAGAACTCATCCTAGATAATATTTGCAAAGAATAGAAGTATGGAAGGCTGTGTACAATAGTGTACAATGCCAGGAGAGACAAGAAGCCCTCCACAAGACGAGCTCATGTCCTGGAGGAACAGGACTTGTTCTCTTACTGCCTTTTCCTTCTGAATGGTCTCAGAGCCCAGCCTGATGTGGACATTCCAAGCTCCAGGTGGCCTCCTAACACTACTGTTTGCTGCAGCTCTGCTCTGAAAAGTTATAGCAAAAGTTACAGCATCAAGAGTTCCATTTCCCACCCAGGCAAGGGTCCCTATACACAGCCGTCAGAGAGTTGCCCAGCATTTGAAACAGGGATAAGGAGTGGAGGATACAAGAAAAAAAATACCTTAGGAGGAACAGTGAGGCATGTCTCCTAATATGAAAAAGAAAGCGCTTTCAACAAGAAAATAGGCACTGTCTTCTCCTTTTTATTCATTCTGAGAATAAAGCATGGTATAGTAGAAAGAAGATGTGTTTTGTTATTCAAATGACTTGTGCCCTGAATCCAACTCTAATACTTACTACCTGTGAATGGCAGAGACAGCACTCATCAAATATTCCATGTGTATCCCATCACTTCCAGATTCCCTTGCAGCTAGGTTAGGAACTTGTGATGGGTTCTGGCCAAAGGACTGTGGATGCACTTGGTGGGTGTCACTTTCAGGCGGACATGGAGGCCATGGTACCAGCTAGAATAGCTTCAGAAGGGACAAAAGGTGCAGGGCCCCCCATCAGACTTTACAAAAGAGAGAAATAAACCTTTACATTGCTAAACCACTGAGATCTAGGGATGTATTTCCTACTGTGGCATCACATAGCCCGATACATGAATACCCTAATATACTGTGTAATATTTGGTCTCATTGGGATAAAAGTTACTTGATATTCCAGGCCTTCCCCATCTATAACATGGGAATAATAATACCTATGATATTAGGTTGTTGTGAGAATTTAATACATGTTTATGTCCTTTATAACACTTAATGCATAGCTAGCATGTAATAAATATAAGTCTTGCTCTAAAATGCTATTGATGGCATTATTATACTTGTGGCTATTACTGTTATGCAATAGATACAATAGATACTTTTAAGTACACAGCAAGTATGTAAAGTACTCTGCTGGGTAGTTTTACATATGTTATCCCATTTTTGTAGGTAAGAAACCAAGGTTCAGAGAGGTTACTTGTTCAAAGGAACACAGCTAGTAAGCGACCAGGCCAGGACCAGAAACAAGAATTACCTGAATCAAAAGTCTGTATTCTCATGGCAACAGTCTTACTCACATTCTTCAGATGTGGAATCCTGGAGGTTCAGAGATGTTACATAAGTTCACCAAGCACAGTAATAACTGTAGAGCAAGAGGACTCTCCTCTGCTCCCAGGCCAGTGCTGCAGGGATGTGCTGATTAGCAAAGATAAACCCCATGGCACTGGGCACAGCCACCTGTGCCCCCACCCCCCATGGGGAGCTGTGGGTATTGTGGGCAACAGATAAGAGGAAGGGGAAAGAAGGAAATTACATCCTGATAAAAGAAAAACTGGATGCTTTGTACTCAGAGAAGAGCTCCTCAATAAAGTTTCCAAAGAAAAACCTACTAGCTGAAAATAAACACCAGAAGAATTTCCAGATCTCTGTCGGCACTGTGTCTCTTGTCTCTGTCTCTCTCTGTCCCTTTCTGTCTCTTTATTCCCTTCTGTCTCACTTTCTGTCTGTCTCTCTCTCTCTGTTTCTCTTTGTCTCTCTCTGTCCTTTTGTTTTTTTCTTTCTGTCTCTCTCTCTTTTGGTCCCTGTCTCTCTCTGTTTCTCTATCTCTGTCTCTGTCTCTCCCTCTCCTCCTCCTCTGTTTGTTTTGGAAGTTGAGAAAAGCGAGCAATGTGGATCCTAAAGCAGTTTACACTGAACCAGATGGTTCATCTGATTAGCATCAGACTAAAAAGACACATTACTTAGAGATTAGGTTCTCATAGGGACAAATCTGTTCCAAAGGCACATAAGGTTTGCTTTTCTCGCAGACTCCCCCCAGAGCTTTCTCAGGGCATATCTATTCCTTTCTCCCATCACCACCAGCGGGCAAGTCTGAGCTTGACTTAGAGAAGATAGCAAATTAGTCTCCACAGATTTCTTAGTCTCCTCTCACTGAACCCTGAAATCATTCACACTGGGTGGGCCACTCCCTGTGCGACCTTGGCTGCTTGAGACTCTTAACTCCCTCACACCCCAGGCTAAAAGGCCATATTATGCCATTGAGTCCACACAATAACCCAATGATACCTGTTCTGTGGTTATTCCCACTTTTCAGATGAAGAAATTGAGATTTACAGGATTAAGTAATTATTAAGTAATTTACTCAAGATAATAGGTCTAGGAGAAGTTGAGATTAATTGCTTCCATGAAAGAAGAAAGGGGGGAAAGTGTGTGTGTGTGCTCACACGTGTGTGTGTGTGTGTGTGTGTGTGTGTGTGTGTGTGTTAAAAGAGTCCTACAGAACAAACCATCATAAAAGATGGCTGTCAAGTGTTCCAGACTGTGTAACTATGTTGAGGTCTACAGCAAGACAAACAATAAAACGAGAAAGCACAAACATCTCACTCTGACCTGTATTTCTTGTAGCATACATAGCACAGGACTTTCGCAAAAATAAAGGGAAATGAAATTAAGATTGGAAAGAAAAAACATTCAAAATCAGAATAGGAAGCACACATAGGCCAAGGCCTTTTTATTGAATAAGTTCTGTGTTTCTCAGAGATTGAGGATATACATGTAGCTTCCAGGGAAGGAAGGAAGCTTGGCTTCCATGCAACTGTCACATTTGAAGGGACCCTCTTATTGCAAGGAATTGGGAAGTCAGAACAGAAGCTAGGAAAATGGAAGGGGCAGCAGGAATAATAACCACAACACCCATAATAACAGCTATCACTTAGTATAGGACACTGTGCTGTGATAGGTACTTTAAATGCATTATTCACTTCATTAGCCACATGGTAGCCTTCTAACATAGACATGGTTATTATTTTTCCATTTCACAGATGAGCTTACTAAGGATCTGAGAGGTTAAGTAAATTGCCCATAATCACACAGCTAATAAGAAAATGAACTAGGAATTCAACCCAGGCCTAGTGATATACAAGAACGGTGCCCTTAACCAGTAAACCTTGTCTCTCCCCCCTCTCCGTAGGATCCTCCTGAAGATAGGCCAATAGGATAGTCTGCCAACATTTCAGAAAGTGCTTAAAAGCCTTCTGGCCCCTCTGCTTGATGTCAATACACATGTTTAAGGCTGTGAGTACAAGCTAATGTCACTGACAATACTCCAGGCAATTTGCACATCTGGCAGTTAAATGAGTGCAGGCTCAAAGCAAATCACATCCCTGAGGCACAGGACACTTCACAGGGAGAGCAACAGGAGGGATTTCATTTCAGCTCAAACTTGGCCAAGGAATCAAACTCACCTTATTTAAGGGTATAAAGGAGATACCCAAGAGCCAATGAGACCCAGCAAGCACGTATGAATTCAGATTGTACTAATTTGGAACCTGAGCACTTAAGAAGAGGCATAAGCTGATGTTTCCCTTTGGGGTTATTTTGGGAAGAGGGTTCACTTAGCAAATCAATAGTGGGAGACGAGTTACCTTTAAGCTGTGCATACTGCTTTCACATGTGAACCAATGATGGATAGACTAATTACACATTGCCTCCCCTTTGAAAGATGTCTCCAAAGAGTTCTCTGTCCACTATTTCTGGTCTCTGTAACTGTTTAAAGGGAAGAACTTTGCATTTCTTTTCCAACTGTGTACAACGCTGGGGCTGGCCTTCTGTCTGTTAATATTAATCAGAGGGTTTTTACCGAATCTGAAACTCAGAGACACAGCAGGACTGGTGGGTAGCAACTGTCCAGCCTGTGATTATGCTGACTCTTGGGGGCCACCACCAGCCCGGGAGATGTGACTCCAGTATAGGAGTTACTCCGACTTCCACCAGCCTGGAGTCGACACCACATGCCCAATCCAGGACGGTGCTGGCACTCCATCTGGCCTTGATGCTAAGCCGGGTCCCTGCAATGACGGCAGCTCTGAACAATGAGGGGAAGCCAAATAGCCCCACTCTCTGCTGCCTGTGCAGTGCAGCACCATATGTACCTGAAGTCGTCCTGGTCCCTAGGGTGGGACTCAATTCATCTCTACAGTCTCCACAGTGACACCTCCCGAAATCCAGGAAGAAACTGCCAGGGCAGAAAGGGGCAGGCATATTTCAAAGCTTTCAGAGTGAGGGCAACTCAGTCTGATGTGGAAGTCAGAACATGAAAACCACAGAATGTCCACTTAAAAAACCCAGTACACAACAGATGCAAGAAGACTTACCAGGATTAGTTTCTAATCACCTTGCCACAAAACACCTTGTACAAACAAACCATATATTTGTTGCATTCATCTGTTGTCACACATCTGTCTGAATGGTCAGGAAACCACAGACACAAATATAAAATCACAAGAACACTTTTCTTCCCATGCCCTTCTCCTACCCTTAACTCCAGGGACAGGAATTCAGAGAGCAATTTTGGATGCACTATGTTAACCAGGCATTGGGGGAAAAGAATATTTACAGTGAAGTGGCTGCTGAATATTTCTGTGATTACTAGGCAATTTACGTAAGTATTCAAGCCCAGCTCTCTGAATAAATTTCAGCTGGGTGAGGACAGATTCTCTGCCTTCTAAGACCTCTTGCTTCTTGCACAGTTTGCTTCTCATTTTATCACTGACACCAGTGTGGACACAGAGGAATTAAAAATTGGGAAGTGTTGGCCTTAGCATACAGAAAACAGTGCTGACCCTCATCCTCACAGATAGGATTGATATCAGAAATGTCAAATGTTGCTGGAGATGAGGTGAATGATGAACTGACTTCTAATCCTGCCTGGCCATATCCAGAGGTGTGGCCCTCTAGGTCACTGACCTTAAAAAACAGGGCACCCCAAGGCTGTTAGCAGTGGGGCACTGGTCAGAGGACTGGTGGTTACCAGAGATCAGTTTGGGGTGAGCAGAAGCTCCTGCCCAAAACTAGTGTCATTCCCTGCTCTTGAGAAAATACCATTAAGTGAAGAAAGGCAAACTACAGGACAGTTGGATATTACACTATTATTTGAGTAATAATAATAATAAAAGATCAGGGAAGAACGTATAGTATAAATGTGTCTGATCGCTTATACATGGAGTATCCCCGGAAGCAAACATAAGAAACTGGAACCATTGGTTGCCTTTGGAGAAGAGATCAGAGAGATTATGAAGAGGGTCTAGAGGAACTCTTTTCATGTGGTACCTTTTCATACCTTTGCATTTTGATCCATGTAAACACATTAGCTATTCAAAGGTAATTTACATTTTGCAAAACTAAAACAAAAACCCCTCTAATTTCTACTCCATCAGAATCTGAGATGGGTCACAGGAATCCGCATTGGCTCTCTAGTTTATTCTTACACTCTGGAAACTTTGAAAACTTCTCTGTTACAGGTTCTTTCTACCAAAAAAGAAACTTTACCTACTTCCTCTCAAGTTGAAGACATTCATACAAGTATAACCGTGTAGGGGAAAATCTCATGGCAGAATGACTTAAAGATATGACTCCAAATTTACCACCTCATTAAACTCTCTCAGGAGGAGGAAACAATGCAACCTAAGCTTTCCTAAAATCAATTTAGATTCCGATGGCTAAGTTGTCAGCTACTTCCTACTTTTTGCATTTATTCAGACTGAGGGAGTTGTTAGAGAAGAAACCTTTGAGTCACTGGGTAGGTTTCTCTGGCCTGTTGAGCACGTGGTTTATGGCACCACTCACCCAGCCAGGATGCTTTGCACTCACCTTGCTTTTTAAAGAGGTTGCTCTGGACTATCTCATTCATAGACTGGACTTTCTGCTTTTGGAGTTTCACAGGGGGGATGCAGGTGTAGAACTCATATAGGAGTTGGCTGAGGACAGGAAAAATAGGAATGCAGAAGACAAGTTAGATCAAGTTATATGTTTCCCACATCTTGGCACTTACAATCCACTCCCAGACTGCCAGCTCTGTGGAGGCAAAAACGACATATATCTTGCTTCCTTGGCCCCACAGTTCCCAGCAAAGCATCAGATTCATAGTAAGCTTTTATGTCATTGGTGTTAGTGTTGACTACTAATAGCATCCAAAGAGATGTGAAAACCTGAAAATGATACCAGTAACCCAGAGCCCTTATGTGTATCAGACACATGCTTTGCACTTTACATCCATTATTCTAGTTAAACCTCATGACTCTCTGAGATAGATACAATACTTATCCCAATTTACAAGTGGAAAAACTAAGGTTCAGAAAGGTTAACTAACTTTCCTAAGATTGCGTAGCTGGCGGTGGGGGGGGGGGGTGGGCATTGAAAAACAAGGATTTAAAACCAGGTTCTGATTTTGTTACCATAACATTTTATTTACTAATGTTTTATAGTTAGTAATGCTTTTTAAGTCTTAAGATCAGAAGGGTCCTTATTTTTTAAAAAAAGCTATGAAAAGTTGTGAGTCAGAACTAGTTTAGGACATGAAAAAGAAGATAGTTCTTCCCAGATAGAGTGAACACAAAGACACCGCTGAAACAGAATTATAGCCCCTGTCAGCTTTCCAAAATCATCTCATTGTGCTCATTCATTCTTTCAAGTACTTGTTAAGCATCTATTTAATGTGTGACAGACAGTGTGCAGAACAGTGGGGATACAGTAGGAACAAACTTGGTCCCAGTCGGCATGGAGCTTACATTCTGATGGAGGTCGACATTACAACACAGAAGCAAACGAATCAATACAAAGGGATACGTGCAATGAAGAAAATAAATAGGAGTTGCATCACAGAGTAATGGGGTAGGGGGTGGGGGAGAAATTTAATTTATTTACAATATTCAGAAGTAGCTTCTCTGAGAAGATAACATTTCATTTGAGACCAGAAGGATGAGAAGAAGCCAGCAGACATCTTGATACAAATTAAAAAAGGACATTAGTGAGAAAACCAATGAGATCCAAATAAAGCCTGGGATGCAGTGAATAGAATTACAATGATGGTAATTCCTCAGTGTTGATGGATATGCCATGGTTACGTAAAATTTGAACTTCTTAAGAGAAGTTCGGTGAAGGGCATGCTATCTTTGCAACTCTTTCCTAAATATGAAAGTATTTCAATAAAAAAAGTTTTTAAAATCATCTATATGTTATCTCGGAACTTAGGTGAATTTAGGAAAAAGAGGAAAGGACATACTGGTTCAGATGCCTCTATCCTAACAGCATGATCACCCTAAACTAGTGATCATCTCATGAGACAAGTGGGGTAAAGAAGGAGAAAGCAAACGGGAGCCTATCTCTATTATTCCTGTAAGATTGCTCCCCATTTGTAACTATCCGGCATAGAGAGCATAGACTGGGACCCCCAAATAACCTTCAAGTCCAAATGAAATTAAGACATTTACAGCAACTATCAGTTCTTTAATCTATATGTTTGCATGCTGTATCATTTGTGTCACCAAAGAAGGAAGTTTATTTTATGTTGGTGTTCACCAAAGTCTGGCAAAATAAAACCAGAATGTCAAAATCCCACAGTGGAGGCCCTATACCAAATTCCCACCATGTGTCCTCCCCACCCCAGCTCCAAGTGCCCATCTAGAACCCCCCCCCCCATAAAAGCACTCCTCCATTCCCGCTGAACCCCTGGCTTGCCATCAGAGCCCAGGAAAGCACATGGTGAGCTCTCACCTGAGTAACTTCGCATCAAAGACCGTTTCCACATCATGGAGTACAGATGGGATGTATTTCAAAGCTGCCACCTAGGTGGAAAGTGAAATAAACATAAGGGATGCCCACATCCAACAACTCCACATGGTGAGGAGGGTACTTCACAACGTGAGAGGGATCAAGAGAGAATGACCCTGAATCCTGGGCACTCCTACAGAGAGATACAAGACACTGTATGTAGACTGAAACATTAGCATGCACTTCTTTGATTACAAAAGTAAGGCACAAGTTCTTCTATCTTCAAGGAGGAAGTAATGTATACAATGATCACAGACTTTGAAGTTAGACACCTGCTGTCAAATCCTGGTTCTACTCCTAGTAACCATGTGGTCGTGGACAAAACTTAACCTCTCTGATGTCTCAATGTCCTTATCTGTAAAATAGGGAAAACAGTACCTATTTTGCAGGATTGGAAAAATTAAAAATAATATACATGAGGCATCCAACAGAGAGCCAGCATACTTATTTTGGAGACTGTTAAGTGGTAACTTCTATTATTATTGGAAGATAGTGTGTTTGAATTGTATTGTTGGTGGCAAGGACAGCTTGGACTAAGTTATTCATATTTTCTCACCGTGGCCAATTTGTGAATAATGGTGGGAATGTTTTGGTCCACTAGCTGGGTTAGCATACTAGCTGTGCACTGCTTGTTACCTGTTTCTTTCCTCGGTGCAAGTTAACTGATGCCGCCAGAGGTATGAGACACACCCCCAGCCCCCCACATAGCAGCATCCTTTGCTAAGCAGCAGAGAAGACTGCAGTTTCTACAGAGGAGTTTTAAGTCACATGGATGGAAAACAACACTGAAGAATCTAGTGGAAGGATGCATTTTAAACTTTTCTTTTTATTTTTCTTTATATTCTAAGTGTACTATAGTTAACATGTATCACCCTCTAATGATCAGACCAAAATAAAAATACTGAAAATTCCTTTCTTAAAGAAAATCTTACTTCTAACCATATATAGCTGAGTTTCTTAGTTAACATAAATAATAATTATGACTATTCATTCTCGGAGAACTTTGACTGGGGCAGGCACTGAACACCTGACAGACTATCTTCTTAAACCTTATGTCAGACCTACAGGAGAAATACTATTTTCATAGATAAGGAACCTCTGGTGCACCAAGATTAAAGAGCCAAAAGTCACAAAGTTAGCAAGTAGGAGAGCCACGATTCAAACTCAGGCAGGCTGCGTGGATAGCCACCCCTCAGAAGCCTTAAGCTACGTGCCCACCTCACTCAAACAGCAATTGTCTCTCTCTATGCCTTCATCCTTTCATTTGTTCTCATTGTTTATGATTTTAAAAAGTCAGCAATATAAGTGCAATGTACAAAAACATCACACAGGATAAAGTAAAGTATTAAGGTGAAGAGTGTCACTGAAGTCCCACATCTCCATCTCAGCCCAAATCCTTATTCCCCAGAGGGGCCACCGTCAACACTGTGGTGAGTTTCCTTCTTGACTGTTTTCTATGCAAGAATGTGCACAGGTGCACGCACACGTGTGTGTGTGTATGTGTGTGTGTGTGTGTGTGTGTGTGTGCTTGATTTATACAGTTCTGCACCTTGTTTTTTGCAGTGAGCCATCTAGCACTGATATCTTTGCATGCTATCACATAGACAGCACACCCTTCATATCCAACCACTAGTTAGCAATGCCCTTATGGGCACATGGTACCTTCTCTAACCCCTTTCCTACTAATGGAGTTCACACTAGTTTCAGTTTTTCTTTATTATAAAATATGTAGTAAGAAAACAGTTAGTATATACAATTGTGTACCTGTGAGAATCCCTACAGGAGGGACTGCTCAAAGATGAATTAGTGCATCAAAATGTATATATATAAATAAATATAGAATATATTTATAATATATTATATGTATTTATATATTATAAATGTATTCTATATAAATACATATAATATATAATAAATATAGAATATATATATTCTATTATAGAATTCTATATTATATATTCTATAATATATAATTCTATATTATATTCTATATATTCTATATAATTCTATATTATATTCTATATAGAATTCTATATTATATATTCTATAATATATTTTATTATAGAATAAATATATTCTATATTTATTATATATTATATAAATTATATTATTTATATGTTTGTATATTATATATTTATTTATATATTATAAATATATCATATATATTTTTATATATAGGAAATATTGTCATATTACATTAGAAAGAAGTGATAACCAATTTCCTTTTACTCCTTTCCCTATGCTAACACTGGTATACAAATCTTTTTAGTTTTGTCAATGTGATGTATAATCTGCAACTAATTTACAAATCTTTGGTTTCTAGTGCATTGGGCACCTTTTGTATATTTATTGAACATCTGTCTTTACTAACTTGCTTGTTCATATCCTCTCCTCATTTCCCTTTTGGGTGATTTATTTTCTTATTGGTTCGTGGAATTCTTTATGTATCACTAAAATTAGCCACTTTGCAGTAAAAAAAACATTGGAAGAATTTCCTTTTGCTTGTCCTATTTGGTGCTTGTCTTTCAGCTTTGTTTATCAGAGCTTTCATTGCACAGAAGGACTTTAATCTGTATGTTGTCAGATTTGTCAGACTTTTTCTTTATAGTTATTTGATCTTGTGTCTAGGAATTCATTTTTTATTCTTTCAAATCAAGATGACAAGAGATAACAAGATTCTAAAGCTGATGCTCTATTGGGACACTCTTGTTCCACAGGATGGTGTTGGGTATTCTGTGAGGGGAAAAAGGACTTGCAATAAAATAATTTGGGGGAAACTTTGGTTTAGGCAAAAATAAACCAGTGAGCTTTCTTTTTTGTTTTAATTGCAGAACTTTTCAGAATTGTGATATGCTAAGACACACTATAACATCCTTCCAGGCAGTTACAGTGTCTAGCACATTCCAACCTCGTTGGTCAAGGCCATTTTTGTCAGGAAACCCCAAGCAGACGTGGCAAAAACAGATGCCTGAAGGGCTGGGAGAGCAAAAGAAAGAAGTGAAATGGAATGAGTCTGGGCCAGTGGGAAGTAATGAAGTGTGTGGAACCCACGTTCTCTCTAAAGAATAAGTTGTTCTGGTTCACCTCTTTTAACACAATGCTAGCCAAATCAAACACATGGGCAGGCTGCGCTCCCCCCACCATGGGCAGCTTGTTTACAATGTCTAAATTCTAAAGAGATGCCCTGTGCTGAGGCGCATGCTCTGATAAAGGCTGGTTCAAGCACTCCTAGCAAACTGTCCTTCCATTCACTCTTAGGCTAAAGAACACAGAGCTCTGGGCCCGCAGGGGCCTGGACAGGAACCCCAGCACTCCACCTAGCCCCTGCATGCACCAAGGCCCACTTCTTCATGCCCTGAGCCTCAGCATCTTCATGTGGGATAAAAGGGAAATGACGTGAAATAACGTATATCATGTACCTATTGCAATTTCCAGCACACAGTAGGCCCCCAAAAGTGTACGTGCTGAATTTCACCTTATTTCATCCCTCAAACCCCTGCCCTCATTCCCCAGCACCTGGACAAAGTATAATATGTACTCATCATAATTAAGACCAAAGTGAGAGGACAGAAACAGAAATAGAACCCTCAGCAAGTTGAGAAAGCCAAGACCTCAGTGCCGGCAGCAAGCTATTGGCTTTCAAGGGCTGCATATTGTTCCAGGGCTTTGAAGTGATGCTGTAGAATTGCAGTCACCAGAAGTTTACACTGACACACATAAACACTTCAGCTATTAGGAAGGAGAAGTTGGACAGGGCTGGAACAAGGACTGTTTCAGAAGGAGCCAATCTTCCCAGCTTCTCAGCTCTGGGCTGGCAATAAAGTAAAACAAACTAAGTAGCTGTCGCCCTGAGACTCAGAGGGTGTTATCAACTCAACTGGAGAGTATCAAACTTCCATCTGGTCCAGGCGGCCTCACAGAGAAGCAGCAGGCCTGTGGTTTCCTTTTCCAAGGAGGGCAGCTCATCTCTGACCCAGGAAGTTTGCAGCACTGGCCGCAGGGCTCCTGTCCATAGTTCTCCCCTTCACATGGCTCTTACACACATGAATGGAGTAATAGCAGGTGGGTGCAGCAGGGGCAACGACCAAGCTCCCCCAGAAGGCAGAACAGCTCAGCCGTAAGATCCTCTGGAGACCTCCATTTGTTGCATGTTTCTAAAGCCTGGAAACCAGAAACAGCTTGGCATTCTAGACCCACTGGCCTCTTGGGAACTATGTTACTTTGTTGGCATAATTTGCACTCCCATTAATACTACTATTATACATAAAATAATATTGCCATGTTGTTACGTTTATTCCATAGTATATATTCCTGTATTGCATATAATATTTAAGAAAAACATATACAGACAAGTTTATGTGAGTGTATGTATATAAATGTGTATAACAGTCTTAAAATAACAACCATTACTAGAAACTTTAAACGCGTTAAATACTTTACATGCATGATCTCACTGCACTTTACAACTACTCTGGGAATAGATACTGTCATCCCATTTTACCAGTGAGTAAACTATGGCAGAGAGAGGTTAAATAATTTGCCAGAAGCCACACAGCTACCATGCAGCATAGAAAGAATATGTACCTGATTCTGCCCAGCTGGCCAGTGTGTTTTGCTACCACTCACCCTGCTGTAAGGAAAGGCTTCCATGTTAGAAGATGAGGAGGTTTTGATGGGGGAGAGAAGGATGATTTGGGAAAGGAAGCAGAGAAGCGACATCCTTTTTATAAGGATATATCAGGGGTTGTAAGAACAGAGACCAGGAAAACATTTGCCAACTTAATAATTAGTTTACCATGTGGCACTAAGTGGTCTTCTAGATTAGTCACGAACTCTGGACCCCTCTCAAAGGCTATCAAAGGCTAGTATCAGCCTCGAGAAGACAGCCAGGTCCAAACCAAACAGTAGTGGTTTCACTGACCCAGGGAGAAGTCATGGGAGGTCACTTGAGATGATTATTATCCAGATGGACTTCTCTAGAATTGACAATCCTGGGCTGCTAGGAAACAGCAAGTATTTAAAAATAACAACAAAAATCAAAACCAAAGAGCTACACTCCCTCAAAATCAATGTGGATTTTCTTTTTGAGTGTTTCCTCCAAATGGAGGAAGATTGAACTGCACCGATGCCAGTAGACAGAATTTTAGCCAAAAAGAGCACACCTTGCAGTGATGCAAGATCATACGAGAGCACTGGACCTCTTCCTCACTCAAGAACACAGACAGTATTTCCAACCCACCAATATTCAGTCCTGTAATTTTTGCCAAGCGATGGATGGTTAAGGTCCATGGAAACTGGACAATGTCACAGAAATTCACCACAGCATGACCACAAGAAGACAGCTTCCCTAGAGATGCAGAGCTGTCCCTAAGGAAAGTACATGCAGCTCTCTCAGGACAGTCAGCCTCCTCACCAATATTTCAGGGAAAGAGAAGGAAATAGGGACCAACACATTCCAGAATACATGAGTCTCCATGCTTTCCATGATGCAACATTATGCTGGCCCCCAAAGCTTGGTGGGAACAGGGGAGTTCAGTGTTTACAAATGGCTGGCTGAAGAGTGAGATTGTCTGAGTCAAGTCCCTGTGGACCACTTTTATCTGTGTGGCCTTGGGGAAGTTAACTCTGTGTTCTAGTTTCCTCACCAGGAGAATGGAGGAATAAAGTTACCTAATTTAGAAGCCGATGTGAAGATTAAATATTAGTTATCCATATTACTACAACAGCCTCACTGGAACAAAATTTCATCCTCCCCACCACTGAATCCATTGTCCTCAAATATTACGCGTAAGTATGGGGTATACAATTGGGAAGGGACAAGTTAAATAATAAGTCTTGTTTCTCCTACTTTGGGAATTTAGCCTACATCTGTAGGCCACTTCACAAGAATGGACCACTTTCTTCCCTTAGTTCAGGCATTTGAACATTTTACACTAATAAACAATGAAAAGAGAGGAAAGAAAAATGTATTCTTAATTAGCTTGCCTTCATGTCTGTGGACCAAACATCTATCCATCTTTACTATTGTTTACTGTCGCTTACTGCTTATCTACTTGGCATTTTGCAGGAAGACTTGGGTCTTTCATGAAACTATGCTTTGTTCGGTGGTGATTAGGAACTCAAACTCTGAACTTACACAGTCTGGATTCAAATCCCAGACCTGCCCCTTCTTAGTTGTGGTTAAGTTATTCAACCTCACTAAGACTCCATTTCCTCATCTGTAAAGTAGAGATAAGAAGAGTATTTGCCTACTAAGGTTGTTGTTATAAAAATCAAATGAGCTAACAATATATGTAAAGCTCTCAGCTTAGTATGTGATACATAATAAATGTGAAAATACAAAACAGTGGAAGCTTGTATTCACTCTTTCATTCATTTAGCCAAAAGAATATTCGAGTACCTACTAAGTGGCAGCTGCTGGTTCAGATACTGGGGATACAAAAGAGAGAGCTACCCTGCCCTTTTGGACACTCTAGTGGCATTATTAGTATGCATGACAATCATAGTTGCCACGGGAGAGTACCATTCAATATGAGCTGTTCATTTATTTTCACTTGCACCATCAAATTGGAGCATTATGATGAATCCTGGACCTGAAGGAGAATGGAACAAATGGGTCTACATAATGTCAACAAATGCCCTTTCCTCATAGTTAAGCTATATCCAATTCACTCGTGTCTGATTTTGATCCTCTCCACCTACCATCAGTTTTATCGACAGTGCTCACAAGGCTGGCACACATAGGGGCTTGTAAGCTTATGGCCTGTTACTGAAAACACATGGAGCAGTGCCTGGGTGGCTCAGTCAGTTAAGCACCCGACTTTGGCTCAAGTCATGATCTCGTCGTCCAGGGGTTCGAGCCCTGTGTTGGGCTCTTCTTGTAACAGCTCAGAGCCTGGAGCCTGCTTCAGATTATGTGCCTCCCTCTCTCTCTCTCTCTCTCTCTCTCTCTCTCTCTCTCTCTCTGCACCTCCCCTGCTCGTGCTCTGTTTCTCTCTGTCTCTCTCAAAAATAAATATTAAAAAAAAAAAAATATGTGGAAACTCCCATCCTAATCCATGCCTTGTGGTAGAGAAAACATTAACTTTGGAATCAAGAGACCTGGGAAGATTCAAATCCTAGCTCCATCACTGTGGATAGGTATAATTTGGGATGAATTATTTAACTTTTGAGCCTCCCGTGGACACCAAAGACAGTGATTCCTTGCAGATCTCTGGCAGGATGAAAAACACTGTATGTGAAGAGCCCAGCTTCATGCCTGGCACATGGTAGGTACTCCACCAAAGGAAGGTATTTTTAATGATCTTCTACCTTCTTTGAATGGCTGGTTTTAAATTCTCCATAGTTTAGGGTTAGCTGCTGCCATGCCAACTCTGAACAATAAGGAAAACTACAGGAAGCAATTCACAAAAGCCAGATGAGTCTTAGAAATGAGAAATAACTTGATTAGGTCCCAGGACCCACAATGGACAAAGCTGAGATTGAACCAGACCTGCTCTATGCTAAATTAAAGCGGACTTGAATGACGGCTTCCACCATAAGCTGCTATTTGTCTGGAAGTGTAAAGTTGGAACCAGGAATGGTACTCCTTGGCATTCTCACTCTACCCTCTCACTCAAAATTTATGGAAGCCACTACTAATCGATCACAGAACTCTTTCCCACCATACCCCATGCAGGCTTGGAATCAGGACTCCAGCCATCCTTGTACTATTTGTCATTTCTTTCTTTCCTATAGAGTCAGTTCATGTGGGTTTATTCTCCCTGAAATTTATATCTATGTTTCTTGATCTATCTGAATAACCAAATGTCCTAAAACTGTTCAGCTTCATATGACAAGGTGAGGAATATAAATATCCCCTTCCACTCCAGGAAAATGTTCCAAAATCTTCTGGTTTATGGTGAGGTATAAATGGCTAAAAACAATCCATTTAAATTGAAATGTGTAATAGGCTCTATATTTCTTGCTTTATATATATTTCTTTATTTAATCCTCTTAACGTTTCCTCTAAATTAGACATTAGGCCTTCCATTTTATAAAAGAATAAACAGAGGCCCGAAATTCCACCCAGGTCTCTCTGGCATGAAATCCAAAACTCTTTCTCCTGTGGCAAATGTCAAAGTCCAAGAAGATTCTTCATATGGAGTTTGTTAACATTAAGTAAACTTGACCCCTCTCCCCTCATTAGCCCACACTTCACATCCTAAAACAGCATTAAATCTTCAAAGGTTACTGCCTTCCATATTTATATATGGCTACATACTTCTTTGATAACTTTTCAATAGCCATAGAAATACGTTAGAAATTGTCATTGATTTTATGTAAATCCTGGAAGCTATATTTGACCCTTAGAGCAAATTAAAAAAGAGATGAAGCCCGTTTTGATGGCTCTGGGGTGGAAACCCATGAGGAGAAACCAGCAAAACCTGGCCCAAATCCTGGGGGAAATAAGGCTTTTTTTTTTTTTTTAGTGTTTTTAGTGTTTATTTATTTATTTTGAGAGAGAGAAAGAGAAAGAGCATTGTGCACTTGTTGGAGAGAGGCAGAGAGAGAGGAGCTGTCAATGCAGAGCCCTATGCAGGGCTCAATCTCACAAACCATGAGATGAGATCTGAGCCAAAATCAAGAGTTGGACACTTAATAGACTGAGCCACCTAGGTGCCCCAAATAAGGCATTGCTAACATAACTTCCCAGACAGTAAGAACTTGGATAAAAAGACTTATGCCCAGACCATAATAATCACATTAGTTCCTTGCATTTGCATAGGATTTTATAATCTGCTCTTTCATAGCTGGTGTTTTTTGATCCTCACACAGTGAAGTCTTACAGATGAGGAAACAGACAGTGAGAGGTTAAATGACCAGCATAAAGTCATACAGCTGAGCAGGAACACTCTTGTTGACCCACGTCTCCTCAGTGCCATAGATACTCGCTGGTTCCTCTTTGCTTTGTAGCTTCCTTTCTTTCTCCTCCTTTCTTTCTGTCTCCTCTTTGTTCCTTCCCCCAAGATACACGTAGTTCATCACTGGAAAATAGGTGCTGACATTAGGAGTGGCTCCATGATAGCTGACTCCCTGTGTCTTTCTCAAGGCCAGTGGTCTATCTCTTTCCTGGCACCTCTACTCTCTGGGGCATCTGCTCCTTTCTCTCCCCAAACAACTGGCTTCCTTCATTTGTCCCTCACTTCTGCTTCCTCATACTTTAGCTTCCTTAGAGCTATGTCCACCCTGACTCGATGCTATAGCCTCTCTTATTGCAACCAGTCAAACCCAGCCCTCAGGAAACATCCTAACACTGTGTGGCCTCCCACTGGGAGCTCGGCTGCTTCTAATATGTTATAGGCAGGGTGACAGGCTCCAGTTCTTATCACATTTCTTTATGCTGTCCCCTGCTCTTGTTATCCTCTTTTTTGTAAAATGACGGAGGTTTGAAAAATCATGAGGGAAGACTTAAAAAAAAAAAAAACAGCAAAAGGGAAGGGAAGGTAAAAACTCTAAGACTCATCTCCAGTCATATCCTCAGTAGGTGCTAAAGGTATAGCGTAAAGAACAGTGTAATGGAGCAGCTCAGAGCATGGTCTTCAGAGCCAGGCAGGAGGAGATCTGAACACCAGCCATACCCCTGACTACCATGGAGCCTGAGGAAGTGGTATCGACTCTAAGCTTCAGTTTCCACATCTATGACATTGAGATTTTCACACTTATCCCAGGAGTCATTCATTCAACAGGTATTTATTAAGCATCAACTATGTACTAGGACTGTTCAGGTACTAAGGATACATTGGTGAACTAGACTAGACAAAGCTTCCCACTATACACACACGCACATGCGTGTGCATGCGTGCACGCGCGCGCGCGCGCACACACACACACACACACACACACACACACAGAGTTCCCTAACATCTGTTCAATCAAAAGAAGCCATTAGCAGAGTGATTCCTGAACTTTGGTTGACACCAGTGAGCTATTTAAACTCCCATTTGCCCTGATCACACTCCATACTGATTAAATTAGATTGTCTGGTGGTGGTGACTAGGCATCAGAATTTATTAAAGATCCCCAAGACTCCTGGGTGGCTCAGTCAGTTAAGCATCCGACTCTTGGTTTCAGCTCAGGTCATGATATCTCACTGTTTCATGAGTTCAAGCCCCATGTCAGGCTCTGTACTGTCAGCATGGAGCTTGCTTGGGATTCTCTCTCCCCCCCTCCTCCATTCAAGCAATCTCTCTCAAATAAATAAATAAATAAATAAACAAACAAACAAATAAACAAATATTAAAAAATAATTTAAAGATCTCCAAGACATTCGAATGTGCAAAGTTTGGAACCCGTGCATTAGCAGTGGAAACTCCCTAGACAGATGTTTGCCTCTGACTCCTCATCTGCATTCTAGCTGGACACTAGTACCTCATTCGTTCTAGCCAGAGGCTGGGTGATCCCAGTCAGAGTCATAGCAGATATTTATATTAGCAACCAAAAGGATAACTCTGATTAAAAGTAGGAGAAGAAGTCATCTATGTTAACTCACTGGTTCAGACAAATGTGTTTGCTTCTTATTCATATGACATGAGGCAGCCCCTCCTGAGCACTTATGAGTCAATTTTGTGAAAGTTATGAAGTCTCCTTGAAACAGCCTCTTCATTCAGCTTCTCTGCTGCTAAACTCTTTCTCAAACTTAGGGGTAGATCTCAAGGTTTCTCAAAGATTTACAGAGTTTGGGGGCACCTGGGTGGCTCAGTCGGTTAAGCATCCAACTTCAGCTCAGGTCATGATCTCACGGCTCTTGGGTTCAAGCCCCGTGTTGGGCTCTGTGTTGTCAGCTCAGAGCCTAGAGCCAGCTTCAGATTCTGTCTCTGTCTCTCTCCATCCCTCCCTGTTCTCTCTCTCTCTCTCTCTCTCTCTCTCTCTCTCTCTCTCAAAAATAAAAAAAAAAACATTAAAAAAATATTTACAGAGTTTGTGGAACCATCAATTAGAGGACCTCTCTCTCCAAAGTGTCTCCTACTTATTGAGGAGACTCTAACCCACAAAGGGGATCTGAGCTTATGGAGCTGAGAATCAAAAGTAGAGGAATTTCAGAGACTGCCACCTGTCCCCATTACAAATGGATCAAGGTCAACCTATTACCTTCCAGGTAGCAAAAGCTTCAGAATTATTAAAAAAAAAAAAAAAAAGAGGCACTGTTATTTTCACAGCAACAAACAATAAATATACTTTCTCCTGCCCTGAGGAGCCCTTTGGTGTCCATGATCCTTGTGCCATGTGGCCAGCCCAGGCCTTCAGTTAACACAGGGCTACACGCTCAAGCAAAAGTAGACATTATCTCAGCATGCTGTTATTTACCAGATGACCAAGGGAAAAGAGATTTTTTTTTTTTGTAGTGTAAACCAACCTGCAAAAGGATGGTTGTTTTATACTGACTTTTCATCAGGTTGTTGATGGATTCAAAGAGCCGTCTCATGGATTCTTCAAACTCCATCTGTTCTTTGCCTTCATAAAGCCTGAAAGAAGACACATCTGGGTCATTTCTCAAGCCTGCAGGCAATACCTGTGAAAGTGTATGCCAGCCACAAACTTCATTTGAAATTAAGAGAGAGGGGTGGGAGACAGGGACTTCAGCGTGAGGGTGCTGAGTTAGCAGGCTTTGCATGCATAATTCACTCCTGGGAAAACCTCTGTCCACACCCAGAACAGATACCCTCCCCCTGACTCCCATCTGTTTTTTAAACCCTGAAAAACTTCAAGGGAATGAAACTCGTCCAAGCTGAGGGGACATTAATAATTTCACCCTCTGCAAGAATCAGAAGGGAGACTGTGGTCCCCAGGGTAATCCCCAAAGTGTCTGGGAAGCATCAAGGAGAAATATTTTCAAGTATACCGCCCTTCCACTTAGCCATTGCCTGGTTGTCAGATAAATACACATGTGACTGTTCCATGTCAGAGGCCACTGTTTCTCTGGCCCTCTAATTTCAGGAGTGTGCGTATCACTAGTAGAAACCTCTTGTTCCTCTGATTACAAAGGCCCTACATTGTTATCGTAAAAATGCAAACATAATAGAACTGCATTCCTTATAAAGTGAGATCCTACCTGAAGATTAGGGATTGTTAACATTTGGACAGTTATTCTTGCAGAGATTTTCAAGGCCCACACCAATATACACATGTAACTTTTCATAGAAACCATCCCTTCATATAAAATCAGTCTCCAGGCTCCTGCAGTTTATGGCCCTCTTGGTCTAGCCCTGGAGTGTTGTTCAGCCCAAGGCCTCTCCAGACAAAGCTTTATCGTCAACCGTGAAAAATCTGCAGCCTGATCTGTGGCGTCCTGCATGAAATACAGAGGACAGTGCTCTTGTCTCCAGTTCAGATAAAGAGCATCTCCTGTCACTGCCCTACACAGTCAGACACCAGTCGCTGTGGCTGTGGGAAAGGTGCTTTTCTTAGATAAAGTGCTGACACACTTAATGGGTTTCTTTGCTCCATCAACCACAGGAAGGGTGGTCCATCAAGTGCTGTCTCCGCTAAATTCTCACCCATCCCTTTACCTCTTTTCTTTCTGCTTATCTTCTACTTTTTTTCCTCTGTTTTTAAGCATGTGTCTGCTTCTCTGCTTGTGAGTATTATTTACTTTCTGTCTCTCTGGGTCACTATGTTTATCTCTGCTTTTCTGTCTGACTCCATCTCTCTCTCGCTCTCGCTCTCTCTCTCTCTCTCTCTCTCTCTCGCTGTGTGTGTGTGTGTGTGTGTGTGTGTGTGTGTGTGTGTGTTAGTCACTCTCTGCCTCTCTTCTTTTTTTCCTAACTAACAGCTCCCTAAAGCCCTCCTGAAGTAAGAAGCTTAAGGGAAATCCAGTACTGAATGTTCCAATCAATTATAAGGACCTGGAAATTGCTACTGACTTTCTGGGTATCTAGTTCAAGGTCATAGAGCCAAGGCCATGAGAGGAGCCAGGAGTCCTGAAGCAGCTCTCTCCCTCTCCCTCCTCTTCTTTAAACTACTCACTCCTGAATCATCTTGTCCTACTAGCACAGAGATGGCTGCCATAGAGTATATGTTTTAGATTCAGCCAGCTCTGGGTTTACAATCTCCACCTTGCCCTGTACTAAAGACCTTTATCAATAACAGCAAACATTACAGTGCACTACTCTGCCCCAGACACTGGCTGCATACATATTAAATCATTTACCCTCCTAACCATACCATGACGTGGGCCCTATCATTATCCCCATTTTACAGATTGATGAAACTCAAGCAATATGCCCAAGGACTCCATGCCTGGAAGTGTTAGAGTCAGAGTTCACACTTGGCCATCCGGCTCTTGGGCCCACTGTCTCAATCAGTTTGGACAACAGTTTGCTCTATGCTTGACTGCCCCTCTTCATTCCCTCAAGTCCTGGTTTCTCATCTACAAAACATAGGCCATAACAGCACTGTGTCCAAAGACTGTGAGGAGACCAGCTCACGTGTGAAGTGCTAGGCATATGCCTTGTGCCAACGAATGTTAGCTATTGTCTTGTTGTTAATTTTAGGACTATTACTATCATTCCTGCTTCAGAGATAAGGACACAGAAAACTCTCAAGAGATTGAAACTTGCCCAAATCCCATCAAAGTACAATCTATGGGACCAGATCTGGTAGAGAGGAGGGCAGGATCCTAATTCCAGTGGTGGTTTTACTTTTTGTCCAAAGCTAAGCTAATATATAATATATTATATATAATATATATATTATATATATAATATATATATATAATATATAATAATAATAATAAAGCTAGCTTTATATACAGATGGACTTTCTCTGTAAGGCATACTTATTAGCCTATTTGCATGGGGCTGGAGACAGTTGGGTTTCCTACCAGGTCATCTTCTTGGGAACCACCTGTGAGCCTATAAGAGTGGCCTCCAGCAGCTTTTTCTACTGGTTGACCCTGCCCACCCCCACCTTCTATAACTGAATGGTCTCTCGGTAGTGCTCTCTCTGGAATTTGTTTTGTTTTATTTTTAACACAGAAACATAAAAATGGGCTTTGTTGGGAATCATCCTAATGGCAGCACTCTAGGGGGATGTTCCTGAACTCCTGATGAAGAGATCCCTAAGGCTGTCCTGGTTCCCAACCTCTCTATTGTTTTTTTTATTTGTTTGTTTTGTTTTAACTCTTTTTGGATTGTCTGAGCTGCACAAATATCCTTCTAATAAATTCCTTTTTTTCTTAGACTAGCTCTGGTTGGATTTGTTGCAACCCTGTCTGGTCAGAACTCTGCAGGGTGAGACTGGTTCCTTGCTGCTGCCCTCTGGAATTCTGAAACAAGAGCTGAGGGGAAGGCCAGTGAGCCCCTAGTCCATGCTTCCCATTGTACAAAAGAAGAAACGGAGAGCCAAAGTGAGCAAGTGACTTGGCTTCACTGCCATCTTTTAAAAGTCATTTGAGGGGCGCCTGGGTGGTGCAGTCGGTTAAGCGTCCGACTTCAGCCAGGTCACAATCTCGCGGTCTGGGAGTTCGAGCCCCGCATCGGGCTCTGGGCTGATGGCTCAGAACCTGGAGCCTGTTTCCGATTCTGTGTCTCCCTCTCTCTCTGCCCCTCCCCCGTTCATGCTCTGTCTCTCTCTGTCCCAAAAATAAATAAAAAAACATTGAAAAAAAATTTTTTTAATAAATAAAAGTCATTTGGCTGAGGCGGGAAAGAAAAGAGACATTCAGGCCATGAGACCAAGTGAGGACTATGTACCCAGCCTTAAACTTTGTAAGAACCTGAATTTAATTTCTACCACCAAGAAAAATCTGATTTGCTCCAGGTCACACTGTGGCAGTGGTATAGCTTGAACCAGAACTCAGCGTTCTTCTCCTTCTGCACTCTGAGAATCTAACCCAGGAGAGCAGATAACACAGATCCCACGAGGCCAAGATCAGGGGCATCTGCCTCAGTGGGAATCCAAGCTGCTCCCTGTTATTCATGTCACAAGTTCAGTACCTAAACACCACACTCTGGTCCAGAGAAGAAAAAATATTCTACACCTACCTAAGTTTCATCAAAGATTAAAAAAAAAATTCTATGGGGAAATGGCTTGCATTTAACAGTGACTACATCATTAAGTAAAATTGTTGCAGTCTTATTTACCAATCGTGTGTGTGTGTGTGTGTGTGTGTGTGTGTGTGTGTGTGTGAATTGTTAAGCCTACAGTTTTACTTGGTAGAAATAGGAAAAAGAGTTGGAGGAAAATGACTGAAGATGAGAAGAAGTGACCCACACAGCTACTTAGTGCAAAGGGCTTTGCTCTCTAGCCAGACTTGTCCATATAATGGCTATGTGGCCTTAGAATCTTCTCCTTCCTTACTGGCAAGATGGGAGATAGAATGCTCACTCAAAGGATTATTTTGAGGTGAGAAAAAATGAGATGATGCCTTTCAAGTGTTTAATATTATAGCTGGCACCTAATAAGTGTTAAGTAAATATCAGCTACTATTCTTACTGTTGTTGTTGGTTCCCAAGCACCGAGGTGATCACACTGGGAAACTCTGATCTGAGCATACATAAATAAAAGGAATATATCCAGGAAGGAGTGACCAAGGCAAATAAAATACACAAGGGTTTAGATTACATGGAAGAAATAAACTGATGATGGAGGGCCTTCAGCAACGTGGGGCCTCTCCTGAGAAGCTGGAAAAGAAAAAAAAAAAGCCTCATCTATCTGCAAGGCTTTAAGCATGGACTTGAAGTCAAGGGCATGGCAGATGTAGTTTCAAGGTCCTTTTTTAGCACTTGGTCTCTGTTATAGCTTCATGAGGGAAACATTTTTTTTTTTTTTTTTGGCTTCAGAAGGCCCAGAAAGATGCTTCTGAAAGCAGCTGATCATGCCAGGGAAGGAATTACTGAAGGGCCCGAAGGCCCTGACCACAAGGAAACTGGAACAACCTGCAAGGCACTGTTCTGGGGCATGTGAGCCCAACCACCGCAAGCACTGGGCTCCCAGGGCTTGGATAAATATAGCGATGCTCTGCTTGCATGTGATTCATTAAGGAGACACTGTGCACAGCTGAGCACTCGCTAAATGCAAATGGGGCCCCATATGGTGTGTACGATGCTTTGCACCACCTCTTCCAGCAGGTACATAAAGTCTCAGCCTAAAACGGAGATGCCAACCTCAGGCCAGCAGCCCGGGGCGGGGGGGTGGGGGGGGGGGCAGAATCTAACCAAGGAATCCCCAGGCTTGGAAAGGCAGCAGGAAGATTCACTTTGGAATCCAGGGGCGGAGGGTTTCCTGGCACACCAGCCCCATTTCATTTCCTAAGCCTTAGCCACTTCCATCTCCTCTGAGCCACATTCACAGGCACCCTCTTGATTTCTTCCCTGCCTCTTTAAGGCAAGATAAAAATTTAGGTAAGACTGTGTGGGTTCCAAACTCTGCTCTGACACTTACCAGTTGGGTGACTTTGGCTAAGTTTCTTAACCTCTCTAAGCCTGAATTTTCTCATTAGTAAAGCATATTAGCCCCATAAGGTGGTCCTATAATCAAATAATACATGCAAAGGAATTAGCATGGTTCCTAGCATATAGTAAACACTAAATAAATGCTAGCATTGTTAGCATTTTCTTACAGATCCACCCACTTTTGCTTCCTAAGCATTAACCAAAAAATCAGCATCTTCATAAAGACTAAGATAATTTATTGAGCACCTACTGCGTGCCAGGCACTGCAGTGGAAATAAACATAAGTAAGAGCCAGTCCCCATCCACCCCCCCACCCTCCGAGAAATCACAAGGCAGGCCGGCAGGTAAATTATGTATTGCTACATAGTAGAAACATTGGACAATAAAAGTTTAACATTATTACTGAGTGTGTCCTAAGGGTCCCGCACTGTGCTAAATTCTTCACATGGATAAGCTCATTTGGTACAGACTATTATTATTTACATTTTACATCCGAGAAAAGGCAAAGAAATTAAAGAGGCCTGACCCAGGGGAATGGACGGGCAGAGGAGGGAACAAGGGCTCTGGTGGACACTGACCAGAGTTATGGCCTACCTGGGGGCACCTCTCTGCCCTCAGCAGCCCCCTTCCCTGGCCATCCCCAAGGCCTATCTGCCTCTCCTTCCCTCCTCCCCAGCAGTCCCATCAGTGCCCTGTAGGATTAGACCTGGGCCCAGGTTTCCATGGTCTTCCTCACCTGGTCAAATCTTTGCCTAAATGTGCTCTTGGCAAGACACATACCCGACTCATTTTACAAGTGCCTGGGAGCAAGTCCAGATTAATTGAAAGGTTTTTAAAATGAAAAATCTATTTTAAATGTCTCTGTGATCTTACATGGAAAGAAGCAAAATTAGTCAACAATAAGGCTGTGCTACACCATTCTGCTACTGTGCCACACAAGTCAAGATACTTGTATACTCCCAGATATGAGGCCAGTCACTGGAGGAATACTACAGGAGGGAGGCCACTTATTCACTGAATTTCCTTAGATGAATGGCATGCACTCCACACAATGTGAAATCAGACTCTGACGGCATCTGAGCCCTTGCTGTGGGAATACTTTATTTTTAACCATCACTACTTGTCTGTTTTCTCCATTAGAGTATAAGCTCCACACTGCCAGAGCCAAGGGTATCTCCGTCTACCTAGCAATAGGCCTGGACCATCAAAAATGAGTTATAAACAAAGGCATCAACTAATGAGAAAGTATCAAACGAATGAACTTCAAACACCTTCAATGCAGCTGTACAGAAATGTCTTATGAATCAGTTAGTTCTAGTAGTGCCTGAACTAGATAGTACTGATAGTCATCCTCAGCTTTGCAGCCTTATTTCTATTACCTTTACTACTAAGACGACGACTACTATTACTAGCTGCTACTTACTAAGCACTTGCTATGTACCTGGCACTACGCTAACTGCACAAGGTCACCCAACTTGTAAAAGGCAGAGTCAGAATTTAAGCCCGAGTATGTCTGGCTCCAAATTTCACTCTTAACCACTAGGCAATTCTGCCTCCAGAGAATAGAGCAAAGTAAAAGCCAATTGCCAGGAACTGGAACAAGTCAGAGTGAGTACAAAATCATCATTTGCCCAGGGAGTGATGTTACAGGACTGTCCAGGGAAGCTAAGCGGCTGGCTCTAACCTTTTTCTGTTCAAGCTCTAAATCCAAGGTGACTTGGCTGGTTTTCCTATCCTCGAGCCAATAATTCGCTCTATTAGAGTAGGTGTAAATTAGTGACTTTACAAAAAGAACCATTAAGCCATTCGGGGTTTCAGAAGAGTAATTAGTTGGAAAAATCACAACATTCTACGACCAAACCTACCTGCCTCTCTGCCTCACTCTCTCCTCTCTCTCTCTCCTTCTCTCTCTCTCTCCCCTCACTCTCATTCTCTCCACCCACCTCTCCCTCTCCTCTCTCTCTTTCACACACACATACACACACACACACACACACACACACACACACACACACACACCCTACTCCAACCTGGGATGCAGAATAATTGTAGTGAAGCCAGTGGCTGAGTCTGTCTGAAAATCATCCTTGCATTTATTGATCCTACTTACAGAAAGAAACACTTGAGTGCACTCAGCAGGCACATTTAAGTCAAAGCAAGGAGGCTGGAAAAGGATTCATGAATGAGAAGCCTCCCCTCCTGATTCACCTCTGCTCTGCGTGGTCCTTGTCACCACCCTGACCCCTTCCCCTATCACCAAGGTCTACAGACCCAAAATGAATCCAAAATTGCAGATTAAGACAAGGAATTTTGGTCCAATGAGTCTAGAGTGAGGTGTCCAGCTCAACAGTGGCCAGAGAAATTCTCTTTTGAAGGGTAACAACTTTGAAACATAAGGCATTATTCCCTTAAAAGAGAAAGAGTAGAGCCACATCTGAAAGAAAATATGCAAGGAAGGGCTAGTGTAACTACAATGTTGCCTATGTGGATTGCCAAATAGCCTGGCCGCCAGAGAGAACTCCATGCAGACTTCATTTAATGCATGAAACAGTGGAGAGACAGGGCTCAGACAAGTTCGTGGTGCCAATCCTTTTGTCAATGACAAAACCATTTCTCCTTGAGCTGTTATTTTTTCCGAAGTCTGACATTTGAGGAGGGATCACCCCTTAGGGCAAACTGTAAAGAAGTTTCAGTAAACAGTCTTCCTCTTATAAATCACCCCAGGGAAGAATGATTTGCAGATGAGAGAACAAAAGACAAACTCAACATGTGGAGAATCCTGTTTTGAAAAATGTCTAGGATGAACACACAAAAATTAATGCAATCACTGAAGAAAAACTGCCTCAGGTGGAAGCATAAACAGCCTAAATAAAAAAATAAAAGTTAACAATACAGAAGGAATGAAAGAAAACAATCCATCCAAAATATTCACTTTACTTTAAAATATGGCAACCCTGTGTAATAAATTAATAGTAAGTAGGTAATAAGATGCAGGCAAAAGCCTTGAAAAGGACTCTAAGTTATGAATAGAGTATGATGGGTGCCCCAGCCATCCTTCATTCTACTGAGAGGAGCTGCAGCCTTTATGTAATTTGGCAAGAAGAACTAAGTTGCATAATTCTGCACTTAAGTAAATTTCTCTATTAGCATGAAAAATAATCTTCAGGGTTTTTTCCCCTCAATATATTTAGAAATTGAGTGTTCCCAAAACAATGCTCCTAAACAGAAATAGAAATGCGCGCGCGCACACACACACACACACACACACACACACACATGCACACACTCTCCCTCCCACTGCACCCCCCCTTCCATGTTTCCAAGACATATAGAGAAAAATATAGATTGCATCATTTAATTGAAAGAGAAACTAATAATCTGCAGAGGCCTTCCAGCATTTTCTCTTTAGGCCAAGTTAGTCTAAAAGTTTGGGTACCAAAAAGAAATTAGGTTTTGGCTGCTTCTCTGACCATTTCTTCGTTCAGTTTTTTAATGACCTAGAAGTGTCCATAATATCTTAAGTGATAACAGAAAAAATTAAGTTTCAGAATGATTACACACATACACACCCTTAGTAAAAATCTGGAAATCTATACATAAGTTGATAATATTGTTATCTCTCAGAAAAAAGATTGTGTATGTCAACAGTCTCCTTACACACTTTTATGTTAAATAATTTTTAAACAAGTAAATATTATATTTAATTTTCAAAAGAGATATCTACTCTTCCTTTGAGTGAATGTTTCTTGCCTTCCAGCTCCTTTCTACAACAATCTTTTTCCCCCAAGTCTTTCCTGAATTTTCTCATTCTTACCATGGAAAGTAGGGCTGGAGCCCAGGGATTTAATTCAAGGTCATACATACAACTGGAGGCAGTTTTCCATCTACAATTACAGAATCAAAGTACTGATTTTTCACCTACTTCCTAGTTCCTGGCATGGACTGCAACTAGAGAGACAACTGCCCAAGTAATGTCAAGTTATTGTTACTCTAAACTGTGGTCATGCCAGGAGCATCTGAACGTTGTCCTTTCAGTCTTATGGCTTCCTGAGAAGGATAATGAACTCTAGGTTTCTGCTCAGTTCTACTGAGAGCCTTGACATTCAGTATGTGGAGTTAAATAGAATTTTTAACAATTTTCCTTACTAATGGTGCTGGGTTTTAAAATGCATATGCACTAAATCTCTTTGTTTTGAAATCTGGGAACACCTGAGGAAGCGTTGAGTTCCAATGTGTTAAGGTTTACATTACTGAGGACCTCATTTGAGTAGTATTGTGGCTGAGAGCGTGGCTACACACCAGCAGCGAGCAGTGTGACAGAAAGCAGGGTCTGGGTCTGAGAACGAGTTCTAAACCAGACTCCAGCATTGGTGTGTGTTGTGACCATTAGCAGGTTACTTTGCTCTGGGCGCTGGTTCCATCATCAACAAGTGGACTACATTACCACTGAGGGAAGCCTCCAGCATCTTTCACTAGCTTCTATGGTCAGAGAGTCAGATAGGGCATCCCGATTATCTAAGACCAAGCCTACTCACTCTGCAGAGTTCACCAGCATGGCAAATGGCCCCATAGACACCCAAGTCAGAGCCTGTGGTAGGTAGTGACGGGTCTTCGTGGATCTCTTCACCTGCCAGCTGTCATTTAGTCATCAAGTCCCATTAATTCCACCTCCCAAAGCCATTTTTTCCCAGCTCTACTGAGATGTAATTGACATGTAACATTGGGTAAGTTTAAGGTGTAAACCATAATGATTTGATACATATATTTATTGAGAAATGATTGCCACAATTATAGGTGACACATCTATCACCTCATATAATTACAATTTTGTGTGTATGTGTGTATGTGTGTGTGTGTGTGTGTGTGTGTGTGTGTGTGTGTGTGGTAAGAACACTCTAGATCTACTTTCTTAACAACTTTCAGATATATAACATGGTATTGTTAATTGCAGTCACCAAAGCCATTTGCTACCCTCCATTGTCCTTATCACCAGCTTCACTGGGGTCCCCATCACTTTTCACCTGTAGTGGTTTCTGAACCCACCTACCTTCCTTCAGTTGTACCCCCCGTTTCAATCCATTTCTACAAAATGGCCAGAGGGAGCATTTTAAAAACAAAAGTGATCATACCATTGTCTGTCCAAAATCCTATACTAGCTCCCTGTTTTCCTCAGGATAATGTCCAGATGCCATGGCCTGACCTTCAAAGACTTTGAGATCTACCCCTTCCTATCTCTCAAGGTGATCTCCTGCTACACTATCCATCTGTCACTGAATTCCAGCCACCTTGGCCTTTCCACAGCTCAATTGAGTCAAGCTCCCTACTATGTTGGGTACCTCCTTCCAGCTTTATTTTCACCAATTACACTCTCATCCTCTTCACCTGCCACCTCCTACTCATCATTCAGGTCACAGCTTAGATGGCACTCCCTCCAGGATATCACCTTGACCTCATGAGAGATCTGACCTTCTTATCCCATGATTTTAGGACACCTCACTTTCCCTTAACTTCACATGCACCCACAAGACTATCTGCTTAATGACTCCTTTCCCAGCTAGACTAAAAAGTCCCATGAAGACCAGGCTTGAGTCCATCCAATTCATTGTCATATTTCTAGTGCCAAGCACAGTGGCCTACTGGCTACTTGATAAATATATCTCGGATAAACACTTGATCGCCAATGCATACAAAACTTCTACCACTAGACAAATATTTCAACTAGATAGAAGAGCATTCATTATCAACTCAAAGGCTTAAAAAGAGGAACAATGTTGGGGCCCAGCATGCATGAAACAGGTGTGTAATGTGTCAGTGCTGAATATAAGTAAGAACAGATGCTAAGTGAAAGGTCTTTCAGAAGCTGTGGACCCTAAGGGAAATTCGGGAACAATGTCGAGAGACACCATGTCACAAAAAGCCATTTACTGTCTCTAGATTTTCAGATGCTGAGATGACCTGTGACTTAGTTAGAACAGCCACTGTGGTATGTATTTGGGTGTCAATCTTTATTTCTGGAATAAATGCCTTGATAGCACAGTGATTGGAAAATAGTAGGAGCTCAACAAATACACATGTCTTTTTGAGATCATATGTGAAAGACAAAATACATGGGCAATGTATCTGAAGAGATTTGACTTAGTTTGGAAATCTTAGGTGACCGGGAGGAGACAGTAAGAGAAAACTGGAGGGGAAGAAGAGGGAAGGGCATTCCACTCCCAGGAAAGCAAGCATACAGGTCCTGTAGCAGAAGGGAGTCACGCGAGTGAGAGTGACTGAATGAAGACCCCTGAATCTGGGGTGGAGGAAATCTGGGTTAAGTCTGGTGAAAGGAGACAGGTGGGTAGCAGGAGCAAGACCCATAGACCCTCACAGGCCACGTGAAGTTTTGTCTTCATCCTCAAAGCAATGAAAAGAAATTAGAAGACTTCAAGAAGAGGAACACCCAGATCAGATTTGAACTGGGGAAGATCATTCTAACTGCAGTAAGTTTAAAGGTTTCCATTTCTGAGTAGTGTGGTGGATAAAAATGTCCTGGAAGATGACTACCAAAGCCAAATTTTCTTTTCTTTTGTTTTTTTTTAAATCTTTTCTTTTTTAAAAATGTTTATTTATTTTTGAGAGAGAGAGAGAGAGAGAGAGAGAGAGAGAGAGAGAGAGTGAGAGCACATGCAGGGGAGGGGCAGAGAAAGGGGAACAGAGAATCCAAAGAGGACTCTGTTCTGACAGCAGACAGCCCGATGCACAGCTTGAACTCAGGAACCATGAGATCATGACCTGAGCCAAAGCCAGATGCCTAGCCACGTGAGCCACTCAGGCACCCCTAAAGGTGGATTTTCAAAATGAATGGGAAAACGTCAGGAAACTAAAGAAACCATAGAGGAGAAACACAAAGCAAAAGGGGAAATCTGGATACTTAGAGAGCAATAAAGTCAGCTTCTGCCCCCAAGGCATTTTTTCAACCTTTGTGTCCTTAAATTTCTATTTAGGTGGCCGCTTGGGGAATAGAAAGAATGAGATCAATTCGAGGGGCTGCTTGTTGGACACCCTTGCATAAAGCTGGTATCCCAAACTGTTATGCCTTCTTATAAAAAAAAAAAACCAAAAAACAAAACAACAACAAAAAGTCTATTGCATGAAAGGGAACAATAGAAAACTACCTGCTCCTTGGTGCTAGATGGAAAAGGACAACACATCTCCATTGAGTTTCTTAAGCATGAGTCAGTCCTCACCTGGATTTTTTTTTGTGCGTGTTTTTGTTTTTGTTTTCCCATACTCATGTTCCTTGCTTGGTTCCACAAACAGAAATTTTAACTTGAAAAGGTTTCTGCTTGTTAGCATCCCTGTTTTCTTTAGAGCAAAACAAAAACTTCATTTCAAGACTAAAAATATATAACGATTGATAAAGTTCTAAAGAAATTTAGCTTTAAAAGGGGCGCCTGGGTGGCTCAGTCTGTTAAGCATCTGACTTTAGCTCAGGTCATGATCTCTCGGTTTGTGAGTTCGAGCCCCGTGTTGGGCTCTGTGCTGACAGCTCAGAGCCTGGAACCTGCTTTGAATTCTTTGTCTCCTTCTTTCTCTGCCCCTCCCCCACTTGTGCTCTGTCTCTCAAAACTAAATAAATGTAAAAAAAATTTTTTTTAAGACATTTAGCTTTCAAAAATAATAATAACAACAAAATGTCCAGGAATCATGGTCACCCAAAACAGAAACAGTGGAATCAGACCCACAAAGACTCACTCAATTATACAGCAGAGAATATAAAATCTTATATTTAATATGCTTCACAATAGAAAAAGGGTGCTTTAAAATATGACCAAGAAATAAAAACTATAAAAGTGAAAAATTATATTTGAATAAGAACTAAATGGAATCTTCGAAAATACTTCAATAATTAAAATTCAAAACTCAGTCAGTGAGTTAAATTGAGTAATAGACATAGCTAAAGAGAGAAATCAGTTAGCTAAAAAACAGGTTCAAAGAAATTACCCAGAATGAACCCCCAAAAACAAAAAATATAGAAAATATGAGATATGGAAACATGGAGAAAAAGAGGTCTAACCTACTTCAGTTGACATTTCAGAAAGGTAATAGAATGTACGGGGGAAACACAAATATCAAAAGAGAATAATGAGCTAGAGTTTTTTATAATTGGTATTAAAAATCAAACTTCAGATTCAGGAAAATGAACTTCTAGATGTATAAAATAAACCCAATCTTAAGTAAATCATAGCAAAAGTGCAGACTATACAAGACAGGGAAGTGATCTTAAAAGCCACCACAGAAAAGAGACCAGAATGCCTATAAAGGAGCAACAGTAAGACTGACAGTTAACCTTAGCAGCTGATCACACTAAAAAAAAAAAAAAAAAGCTAGAAGCCTATACCCAAGAAAATTTCCTTCCAACTTTCAGAATAAACTAAGAGTAATTAAAATTGAGAGAATTTACAAATAAAATTTGCTAAGGTTAATTATAAAAGATTTACTTCAAGAAGAAGGAAAACAAAATACAGAAGGTCAAAGATGACAGAAGTTATGGCCTTTTTAAAATTGTGCTAAAAAACATATAAAATGTACCATTTTAACCATTTTTAGTGTACAGTACAGAAGTGTTGATGAAATTTTATTGGAAAAAACATATAAATAGATACTGTTTAAAATTATAATAATGTGTAATTTATGGAGTATCCAAAAGCCAAACTAAAATACTGCACAATCCTAGTGTAATATTTAAGAGGGAAGTGACAGTATCTTCTAAAATTCTTCTATTATTCAGGGGGACTGTAAAGATATTAACTTGAGATTTTATTACGTTAAATACGTATGATAGAATACCTAAGTAGCCAAAGTAGCCACTAATAAAATTGAATATAAAATGTAACTTTCACAGGCATCTGGGTGGCTCTGTTGGCTGAGCATCTGACTATTGATTTCAGCTCAGGTCATGATCCCAGGATCGTGGGATCAAGCCCCACGTCAAGCTCCATGCTAAGCATGGAGACTACTTAAGATTCTCCCTCTCTCTCTCTATCTATCTCTCTCTCTCCCCACTCCTGCCCCTCCCCTGCTCACACACATGCTCACTGTCTCTCTAAAAAAATAATAATGTAAAAAAGTTACATTTAAAAAATGTAACTTTCATATTAGTAAAGGGGAAAAAGCAAGTGAGAAAATTGAAAAACAATTTAAAAGGAGGAAAGAAAAAAGAAAAAAAAAGATAGAAAAATCAGAATGGTGGGGAGGATTCCCAGCTAAGATGGTAGAAATAAATTCAAAACATTAGTGATTGCAAATAAAATCTAATACTGCATTATGGTGAATATTGTAATCAAACTACTAATACGGAGGGACTTCCTAAAACCAATAACACAGCATCTAATATTTTTAAACCAATACATAATATATGTCACTATTGTTATTTAACACTGACCCAGAATCCTAGCCAATGCAGTCAGATAAGGAGAAAAAGAACTAGGATTCTAAGGGGAGAAACAAAACTTTCCATATTGACAGAATATTTTAACTACTTAGGAAATTTGAAAGACTCCATAGCAAATAGATTATATGGAAGCAGCCAGACCATTATAGTAACACAGTAATGCAGGTGTGAGATGATGAGAACTTTGTTCAAGAAGTTGGCAGTGAAAATGGAAAGATGTGTATGAATCTGAAAGACATTTAGGAAGGAAAGGTAGAAACTCAAATGCAGACTATGCGGGAAGAAACAAAAAATAAGTTGTCAGGAAAATCTTAATCTTTTTTTGACTTGTGCAGCATGCTGGATCGTAGATCAGTGTGACGAGGGACATCATGACTTTGGTTCTGGATATGTTAACTTTGACTTGCCTTTGAGATATGAAAGAGGAGGACAGCAGGTAAATGGACACACGGATGTGGAACTCAGCGAAAGGTCAGGCTGCATTTCCGCATAGCAGAAATCTGCAGAGCAGGGGGAGCTAAAGCACTGGATTTGAATTCATTAACCTAGGAAGAGGGAGCTGAGTAAAAGAAGGAACAGGCAAATCTTTACGACTTCCAAAGAGTCTCAGAAGTATGAGGAATATGAAAAGAGTTCTGTGTTATAGATGCAAAGATAAAAAAGTGTTTTGGAAGAGATAGGTCAGCAGTAATAAAATACTCGGGCTCATGCTATTTGGGATATCCTTAATTGCTGACATAATAGCATTATCATCTGTGGCTTATTCACAAAATATATTTGATTACAGTCAAGCTCTTCATTGTTATCTCCCCTATGGTACTCAAGACCAGTGGCTCTTCTCTCCTCCTAGAATACCCATCTGATAGAAACTCAGGACATGATGATTAATGATATGACTTAGCCCAGCAAATTGTGATTTGGAAGAACATCCTTCTGAGAAGAAGTTCACCTGTGCATGAGTATGAGTCTCTACAGAGCACACTCTGATGATCAAACTGAATGACTTTGACATTAGCCGCTACTTTGGGTAATATGGGTCTTTACATTATCTCTAATACATTAACAGAGAATTGAGAAGTGACTATAATCATATATTTAAAAAAAAAACACTGTCCAAAATTTCAAACCAAAAATTCATGGTGGCTGAAACGTATGTGGTTTCGAAAAATTGTAAATGTTGTGATCATAAGACAATGATGCTTAGCAAAGTTGAGAGAGTGCAGGAGAAACCAAAGGGACTCTGCAGTGATTTGAGGAGCACAGGCCATGTCTGTTCCTAATCTAATTAGAGAGTGGGCAGTTCCTATCACGTGTGTCTTACAGGAGGCAACCAAAGAGGCTAGTGGGAATATGAAACACATTTTAAATTTTAAATACAGAATTACTATAATCCAAAACACAAGTGCCTTGCAGGACAATGTACACTCTTTTTGAACTCAGAGCCCTTCACTTCTGTCAGGGCCTGTGTAATTAACACAGGAATTAATGAATCTATCACTTCCCACTGAGCTGCTCAATGTAGGTACCACTAATCGGTCACAGCTCCCTGTGCAGCTACTACCTCTAAATGCAGCCTCAGTGTCCTCCTCAACACAAGTCCAGGCAGCCACCACCAACCCATCCTTGTGATATGTGACACCAGCCCTCCTCACCATGTAAGTGTCAGCACACTACCTGGCATGCCAGAATGTTCAGTGAAATGCTTGCAGAATGTCTGGGCTACACACTGGCAATAAACCCTGCGTAGGGCAAGCTCTCCTGCTCTCTCCCAGTCCACCTTCCTCCTATTCTCCCCTTTGCTCACTAGCCACACTAGTCTTCTTTAACTTTCTCGGAAACTTCAAGCTCTTTCTTATTCAAGAATACATGCTCAGACTTTCCCTCCATAAAGGACTCTTCCTTTTATCCCTTGCATGGCTGGTTCATTAGCCTCCTTCACAGGTCAGTTGGAATTTCACTTCTTCAACACTGTGAGGTGATCCCAACATTAGACAAAGAAACTAAGGCACAGAGGCTGTCATTTGCCCAAGGTCATGTAGATAATTAGTTACTGGGATTCTTCACCATTACGTTATACCACATGTCTTAACTACTCGCTTATTTCCCTCATTGGTGTTTAATACGGTTTGCAATTAGTTGGTGTATTTCCTTGCTTTTTATTTCATCTCCCTCAGTACTAGATGAGGGCAGAATGAGGGGTGAACTACATCTGTCTTGTTCACTGCAGTGTCCTAGCATAAAACTTGGCCAAATAGTAAGACTCAAAAATATTTATTGAATCAATCAATGAACTGGACTGAACTGAATGAGCTGCATTAGCAGAGTAGATCTGAGTGACAGAGAGGCTAGTTTGGAGACTTGAAGGACGGGCAACCATCCGGGCCTCATAACAAAGTCCTTTTTAATTTCCCATCCACCCCAAAGACACAATTAGCAGCAAGCCCAACAACTGAGAAATATATTATTTCCTATTAAGGAAACAAATTCCACTTTGAGGTGACACTGCCTCGGGTGCATTTGAAGCAGATCACCAAGTGTGCCCAGCCACCCTGATTCGGTTCACCATCCCTGACAATGACGTCAGCTTGAATCTCACCCCTCTGGCGAACCAGACCTTTTATTATCTTGCATGTTCATATTTAGTTACAGGGGATTTGCAAACACATTTCCTAAATCTACATATTTATTCAGTAAATTGATCTCTCACCCAAGTCATTCTCTGAGGAACTGTCAGCCGCAGCATTTGACAGGAACAGCCATTTTTTGCACGAAGGTAAGGATTCTGCCAGCAAGCTAGGCTTCTAGATGTCTAAGGAGGAGTTAACAAGAAAAGGAAATACTGCTTCAACCTGGACAAATGAATATCTTGTGTCATCCATGGCTTTTCCCTTAACTATCTACAGCACAGATAGTCTTGTTCTGCAAAATTAAGCCATTTAAAGGGACAATGAAAGCAGACAGGCCCAGTGTTTTACACTTTGCTGTGAGCCAAGTAAGAGATCGGCACCCAATAGAAGCAGTTTACTCAGCCTCTGAAGGATCAGCAGGGAGAAGCCAGTCCAGCATTACACCCAGGCAAAGGACAATCCACAGTGTAGGTAATTCACATGAAGATGATGGGAAATCGACAACACCTCAAAGCCCTGATCCCTCTGCCTCTTTAGGGCCTCCAACTGGATATTAGGAAAGATGCGACGCTCTGAGGAAGGGCTGGCTATTTCGCCGAAGACCTCCTCACTGAAAAATATCTTGCCTCTGATCAGTTTTCGGTCCCCATGACTTTGCTATAGCATGTGAATATTGCTGATACTGCCTCCTTGAAATGCTCTCTTTCCTGACTCCTGGAATGCCAGTCTTCCTGTTTTCCTTCCTATGTCCCTGATCAGCCTTCTCTGGAAGGACTGGCCCCTCCTCCATCCCTTCAACCTGCTAATCTTCTGGGTTTCATCCTGAATTTTATAGCATTGCTCACCTTGTGCTATAGCTTCAAATACCTCTTTGGATCAATTTCTACCACAACTATATTTCTATTCTTTACTCTCCTGAACTCCAGATTTGTATCTAACTGCCTGTTGTACATTTCTATCAGGCTATGCCAATAAACACCTCAAAATTTATCAAAATACACCATTTTCCACCAGAACTTCTCCTACCCTGTATTCATCATGCTGATGAGCAATGTCTAATCAAATAGGCCATAAAGTTCAACCACAGATAAGCTGATCTGGCCCTTTCCTCCAACTCCACTCCCACACACATTCAGTAAGTGTTGGCAATTCTGTCATTCACACACCCGTATCTTCTTCCTCCCCTTCTCCAGCCCCACTGTGACTGCCTTAGTTCAAGTCTTCTTGCCTGGATCCCTGCAACCCCTTCATGATTAACCTCCTGACATCCCTCCTCTACACCACCTTCCACACACTCACCTTTCTTCCTCAGTGATCTTTCTAAAAGGTGAATCTAAATCATGTAAGTCCCCTGCTTTAGAGCTTCAATGGCTCCCACTGCCAAAAGCAGGGGTTTCCAAACTGCACGATGAGAAACCAATTAAAGCGTGATTCTCAACAGATGCTTATTTATTTATGAATTATAACCAAGTGTTATTATAAGTCAACTGTTCATAAAGTTTAATTTCTCCCTCTTGGAACAAAATAAAGAAATGTTCATCTTTCTACCTGATCCCAGCAGATGAGTCTGTGCACCCACTGGGGTGCTCACTCTGTGCTCTGAAGATGGAGGGCAGCATTAATGATGATTGTCCCTGGGGGATGACATTAGATGACTCCATCTGGCATTCAAGGTGTCCCCAGTCGAGCTACCTGTCCAGATGCAGCATCCCCACTCTTCCACCAGCACAGCTTTGCCACCAGCCACTCTTCCCCACAAACGTGCTGCCCATGGCCACAGCACAGCACAAAGAACCTAGGATTCCATGTCATATCCTTCCCTGCCGACGTCGAGCTGTGTGACCTAGAGTCCCTTTCTATATCTTTCCGGGCCTCAAGCTCCTCTTCTGTGAAATAAACATCATAATATCTATCCTTTGCAGGGTTGCTGTGAATAGTAAGTGAGGCAGAGTAAAAAGTGACATAGGGCCAAGCACAGAGGAGAAGCTTCATAAGTGGTATCCTGAAGGTAACAGGAACAATTAGAAGTTCTGTTCCACATGCCATTCCCTCTACTTGGAACTCGTGATTCTTATCCCGAGACCCACCATGGGCTAATTTCTTGAATACCTTTCAATGTTTAGTTTAAAGTGTCACCTCCTCTGAGAATTACTGACCCTCCTGAGGTGGGGTTTGTCATCTAAACCCGTCTGCACCCTGAGCCTTAGTTGCCTCATACCGTTGACCACTGCTCATGCCAGGGAGCTGGGATTTGCTTGCTGGGATGCATATCACTCACGCCCACTGGGCTGCTGCTACTTAAGGAAGCCTCTCTTACTAATTTCAGAGTCCCCAGCACTTAAAGTGCCTAGCACATAACAGGTGCTCAGTGAATGTAGGCTAATATTTTTATATGCAAAGGAAAAAGAGGGCTGTTTAAGATGCACGCATATGCACAATTTCATGTTACAATGACGGCTACTTACTTCATGGTTTACAAAGTGCTTCCCCGTGTTTGTAATAAACAGGCTGTTAGCTCCCCCTCAGCACTGTAGCCACTCACAAAATAGACAATAAATTAAAGAGAAGTAACTGTTTGACAATATCCCTTTGATGACAGTTTTCTCTTCCACTCTGATCTGATGCCAAGTTAATGTTATCATAAAATAATTCCATTAACTGCAATTGTGCAGTTTACTGAACCATTACTGTCATCAAAAAGTTAAATTATATTCAAAACCGAAAACAGAGGCTTACATAGGAATAAATGGCATCAACATGCAAATAAATTATATGCGGGAGAAATAGGAATAGCAATGTGACGGGCACTCCAGCCCAGGCTCGGCATAAACAGATGATTACATTTAAATATTTATTCATACATGAACAATGAAAACAAATCACACTGGCAAGTGCCTTCGAGTTAAATTCGTATTTGTTTAAAAGGCAGAGGCTTATGTATTCCCTCTGACTACAGGCTACATTGAGCATGCCTGAGCTTTATTTAGACAGTCTTACTGCCTAACATATGCATGACCAGGAGGGTGAACTAGTATATAATATTTACATAAGAAGAAACTGAACTGGTGGGAAGGCGAGGAAGGGACGTGAGAGGGAAGATGCACAGAATAAAGTGAGATGCAAAATAAAAAGCAAAAGAGAGCATCAGAAAACATCTGATCACCTGATGCTGAAGGCAAGCAGAGAACGGGCAATGATGTCTGGCCCTGGATGAATTGAGCCAGACTGAGGGTGTCCACTGGAGGTAAGCACCATGCTCCTTTGACGCCTATGCTGATGGAGTGGATGCTCCAGTGCAGGCGATTGGCACTGTGCACACCGTGGCCATCCTTCCTGGCTCCCAGATGAGGGGCTGGAGAGTAGGAACACTCCCGAGATGTTATGGCTCCTATCAGGACGTTGAGTACATTTCTCTTTCCCTGTCTAGTGACTCCTTCAAAGAGTGTGAGCTTACCTGGCCTGGCCCTATGTCAGCTTTTCTTTCTTCATTCCTTGAGAGGATATGAAGGTAAAGTCATGGTTGCCTGGACAGCTTTGCCACAACAGCAAGGAATCCTTTCCTGACAACTTCTGCTCCAAGTCATTTTTTTCCTACTGAAATCCTACCATATTTAGGGATGACAGTACCTAAACTTGAGTATCCTCATGCCTCTCCACAGCCCTGATGATGATACCCAGCAAGTCCCCCCTTCCAGGAGCAGCTGTTGTCACTTAGGACAGCTCCCCATCCTGGCCAACCATACTTTACACTTGCATGGCCCCCAACAAAGTTCTGGTTCTTAAATTTGCTTAATTAGATGAGGTAGAATGTGAAGTCTTACTCTGCTAATTCTAAGCTGTGTGACCTTTTTAAGTTTGAATCAAAACCTCAGTTTCCTTATCTATGAAAGAGAGACAGAAAAGGCATCCCATCTCACATTGAACGAGTGTCAGTACCTGCCATGTGCTGTTCTCAGCGCTTTGACAGTATGAACTAGTCAAAGACAGGAACTTGGGAGCTGCCATTCTAGCAGGGAGATGGCAGTAAACAAAAGCATACTTAATTACTGTACAGTCCATTAACATGTGATTAGCTCTATGGGGAGGGGGAAAAAGACTACAAACAGAGTGACAGGGAGGGGAATCCAAAGTGCTGGGGCAGGAGTTGCAGTTTTCAATAGAGTAGGGAAAGAGACATGTGAGTGAGGATGTGAGAAAGGAGAGGGAGTGAGCGAGCAGATATCAGGGGGAGGTGTCCAGGCCCTGAGTCAGGAGCCTGGGCCACAGCAAAGAGGCCTGTGTGGCTGGCACAGAGTGAGTGAAGAGAAGGAGGAGATGAAGGGGGGAGATGAGGTTCTCCATAGGATTTTTGCAAAAACTAATGGAGGGAACAAGTGAAATGCGCTTAGCAGGTAATAATAACCGTGGCTGCTTGCTATGCGACAGGTACTGTGCTAAATGCCTGACATCCATTAACTTATTTAGCCTGCACCACAACATGCAAGGGTTTGTACATACATGCAAGGACACTGAGCTTTAGGCAGACGAAATAATCTGCCTACAGTCATAAACATCACTAAATGGTAGCAGCAGGATTCCAATGCAGAATTCAAACCCAAGTAGCTAGCTCCAGAGTCTATGCCTTTAACTTGAACTAAGTGCCTCTCCTAAGCAAAGGGGGTTGGGAGGAGGGAGGGTAGGAGGGATGTAGAGATGCAAGAGCATCCCAGGAGACTGGGAGCATACAGAGAGGGAGGAGAAAGCAAGAAGTGAATAAGTAGGTCCTGAAGGGGAGCAGGAGGCATGAAACAAAAGCAAAGACAGGCAGTGCAAACAGGGAGCAGAGAGCTGGGTACATGGCTGCTAGGGCCCACAGGGTTTGACCACACACACAGCAGACATAAGCAGGGGCCAGCCAATGGGCCAGCAACAGACCAAGGTGAATTCACAGGGCCATAAAAGTCCTACATTGTGATCCTCAAAAAGCAGACACCTGGGAAAGAGATCCCTTCCTCCTTAAAAACAAACAAACAAACAAACAAACAAACAAAAACAGCAAGACAGCTTTAGGATAGCATGAACAGTAAGCCAAACTCTGAGCACGGATCAAGACACCATTTATTAACTTAAATCTGAGTTTTTGAAATAAACACTCCTGCTGTCTTGCCCCGGTAAAAACATGGTAACAGGTAACGTTTGTTACGTTTATGAAATGAAGTACTGGATGCTACATGGAGAAATTTGTACATGTAATCTCACTTCATCCTCAAAACACTAAGAGCTGGTTTATCCCCATTTATGGATAAGGAAACTGAGGCTCAGAGAGGGTAAGTCACTCACTAAGCTGGGTGCAGGGACAAACATATGACTTCCTCCCAGGTCTGTCTCGTGGGAACACTGGCCATCACTGAGCCAACATTGACCAGTACAACATGAACATAATCATTAGCCCACATTGCCCCCTGAACTCTAGCCCATGGCAGCATTACGATTTGGAAGGAACACAGGTAAGTGGGAACGAATCCCTCTGTAGCACCACGCTCTGGGTTTTCTGTCTTAGAGAGTCATCCTTACAGAAACACCACAGCCTTACTTCTATGTGCCTGGCCAGCAGGAACGGAAGCTATTCAGTGCCCATTATGTGATTCAGGGAAGCACAGGCTACTTTGGACTCTGAGTAATTCCACAGCTCAGAAATCTTGGGGATCAGCTCAGCTGGTTGTCTGAGCTTCAGGATAAAAGGCACTGCGAGGAATTTTATGAAGAAGCTCAACGCCTAGAAGATAATCACTTCCACTCTTTCTGAATGTTTCTCACTATGCTCTGTGTCTCCCAGAAGCTCAGTCATTCCAGAAAAGCCTAATGGATACTGGTCATATTGATGGCTACTGAGCATATTTTGGACACATTTCCCATGATTTAGGAGTTTCCCATATTTTTAAGCCTGCCTCCCTCTAGCAAAAACTTGAACCTGCTCTGTCAGCTTCCACTGCAACCATGGCACAGGTATATGCCCAGACACCAGCCCCAGACTTTGGCTCAGGAGCCAGTGACATAAGGAGAGAGGACAGGAAAATCACATTATTTGGCTATGTGATAGAAATAAATAATCCTTAAAAAACCCAATCTGTTTCAACAACTTCTCTTCCTCCCTTACCCAACTGCATCCTGCATATTGATACAGGATAATTCCTAGCCCTTGCAAACATTCATGTGCAGTATGTGCAAAGAAAAATGGCAAGGGAATAGCTAATGGGAGCTAGATTAGCTGAAATTATGCACATGAGACAAAAAGACAAAGAATAACAGGAAAAAGAAACACAATACCAGACACAATAAGTCCCTGAAGCAATAATTATATTATGATTTCTCACCAGCTGGTTTAGAAATTTCAAACCTTCTATTTTCTAGTTTCCTAAGTAAAATGCCCTCCTAGTTTGGGGAAATACCTCCATCACTTCCCAATGTCCTTGACGCCACCCTAGAGAGGAAACCATTGATAAAGATTCTAAAATGAACAAGACACAGGAAAGCTACCTTCCCTCACCATGAGGCCCTAGAACTTCTTTGCAGGTCAGCCTACACTTTGTTCATGAGAAAGGATTCAAGATTAGGCCTGGATTATCTTAGAGACATCTCTTCTAACCAAATGCATTGTCTTAGCCCTCAAAATGCATCTTGTGCAATAGGCATTTGATCAGTATCAGTGATGTTCTTATATGCTATGCTGAATTAACAGAGCACCTCACTCCTTAAGAAGCCAAAAGTCACTGGGGCGCCTGGGTGGCTCAGTCGGTTGAGCATCTGACTTCGGCTCAGATGATGATCTCACGGCTCATGAGTTCGAGCCCCAAGTCAGGCTCTGTGTTGACAGCTCAGAGCCTAGAGTCTGCTTCGGATTCTGTGTCCCTCTCTCTCTCTTCCCCTCCCTCACTCATGCTCTGTCTCTCTGTCTCTGTCTCTGTCTCTCTCTCTCTCTCTCTCCCTCTCTCTCAAGAATAAATAAAACATAAAAAAAAATTTAAAAAAAAAGAAGCCCAAAGTCACTTACAGTTCCAGCAGCACTGAAGAAGGAAGAGGCCTTCCTAAAGAAGAAATAAGTGTCTCAAATACACAACTAACCTTACACCTAAAGGAGCTAGAAAAAGTAGAGCAAATAAAGGCCAAAACCAGCAGAATAAGTGAAATAATAAAGATTAGAGCAAAAATCAATGATATCAAAATTTTAAAAAAAACATTAGAACAGATCAACAAAAATTAGAGCTGATTCTTTGAAAGAATTAACAAAATTGATAAACCCCCTAGCCAGATTTATCAAAAGAGGAAGAAGAAGAAGAAGAAGAAGAAGAAGAAGAAGAAGAAAAGAAAAGAAAAGAAAAGAAAAGAAAAGAAAAGAAAAGAAAAGAAAAGAAAAGAAAAAAGAAAAAAAAAAAGGAAAGGACCAAAATAAATAGAGTCACAAATGAAAGAGGGAAAATCACAACCAACACTGCAAAAATACAAACAATAATAAGAGAATATTATGAGCAAATTGCCAACAAATTGGGCAATCTGGAAGAAATGGATGTTCCTAGAAACATAAAAACTACCAAAACTGAAATACAAAGAAATAGAAAATTTGAACAGACCCATAACCAGTAAAGAAATTGAATCAGTAATCAAAGATCTCCCAACAAACATGAATCTAGGGCCAATGACTTCCCATAGGAATTCTACCAAACATTTAAAGAAGAGTTAATACTAATTCTTCTCGGGGCGCCTGGGTGGCGCAGTCGGTTAAGCGTCCGACTTCAGCCAGGTCACGATCTCGCGGTCCGTGAGTTCAAGCCCCGCGTCAGGCTCTGGGCTGATGGCTCGGAGCCTGGAGCCTGTTTCTGATTCTGTGTCTCCCTCTCTCTCTGCCCCTCCCCCATTCATGCTCTGTCTCTCTCTGTCCCAAAAATAAATAAAAACTTTGAAAAAAAATTTAAAAAAAGAAAATACTAATTCTTCTCAAACTGTTCCAAAAAACAGAAATGGAAGGAAAACTTCCAAACTCATTCCATGAGGTCAGCATTACCTTGATTCTAAAACCAGACAAAGACCCTACTAAAGAGGAGAATTACAGACTAATTTCCTTGATGAACATGGATGCAAAAATTCTTAACAAGATACTTGCAAGTCTAATTCAATAGCACATTAAAAAAAATTATTCACCGTGATCAAGGGGGACTTATTTCTGGGCTTCATGGCTGGTTCAATATTCACTAATCAACCAATGGGATACATCACATTAATTTTAAAAAAAGGATAAGAACCACATGATCCTCTCAAGAGATGTAGAAAAAGCATTTGACAAAACACAGTATCCTTTGGTAAAAACCTCCAAGAAAGTAGAGATAGAAGGTACATACCTCAACATAATAAAGGCCATATATGAAAGACCCACAGCTAATATCATCCTCCATGCGGAAAAACTGAGAGCTTTCCCCCTACCGTCAGGAACACAACAGGGATGTCCACTCTCACCATTGTTGTTCAACAGAGTACTGGAAGTCCTACCCTCAGCAATCAGACAACAAAAAGAAATAAAAGGCATCCAAATTGGCAAGGAAAGGTCAAACTTTAACTCTTTACAGATGAAATGATACTCTATGTGGAAACCTGAAACACTTCACCAAAAAAACGCTAGAACTGATACATAATTTCAGCAAAGTCACAGGATATAAAAATCAACATACAGAAATCAGTTGCATTTCTATACACTAATAATGAAGCTGCTGAAAGAGAAATTAAGAAATTGGTCCCATTTACAATTGCACCAAAAACCATAAGATATCTAGGAATAAACCTAACCAAAGAGGATAAAGATCTGTACACTGAAAACTATAGTAAGCTTATGAAAGAAATTGAAGAAGACACAAGAAATGGAAAAACAAACATTCCATGCTCATGGATTGGAAGGACAAATATTTTTAAAATGTCGATACTACCCAAAGCAATCTACACATTCAATGTAATCCTTATCAAAATAACACCACATTCTTCACAGAGCTAGAACAAAAAATTATAAAATTTGTATCGAACCAGAAAAGACCCCAAATAGCCAAAGTAATGTTGGAAAAAATACCAAAGTTGGAAGCATCGCAATCCCGGACTTCAAGCTTTATTACAAAGCTGTAATCATCAAGACATATGATACTGGCACAAAAACAGACACATAGATCAATGGAACAGAATAGAGAACCCACAAATGGACCCACAAATATACAGCCAACTAATCTTCAACAAAGCAGGAAAGAATATCGAATGGAATAAAGACAGTCTCTCCAGCAAATGGTGTTGGGAAATCTGGACAGCAACATGCAAAGAATGCAACTGGACCACTTTCTTCCATCACATACAAAATAAATTCAAAATGATTAAAGACCCAAATGTGAGTCAGGAAACCATCAAAATCCTAAAGAAGAAAACAGGCAGCAATCTCTTTGACATCAGCTGTAGCAACTTCTTACTAGACATGTCTCCAGAGACAAAGAAAACAAAAGAAAAAATGAACTGTTGGGACATCATCAATATAAAAATCTTCACAGCAAAGTAAACAATCAACAAAACTCTAGGCAGCCTATGAAATGGGAGAAGATATTTGCAAATGACATATCAGATAAAGGGTTAGTATCCAAATTCTATAGAGAACTAATCAAACTCAACACCCAAAAAACAAATAATCCAGTGAAGAAATGGGCAGAAGACATGAATAGACATTTTTCCAAAGAAGACATCCAGATGGCTAACAGACACATGAAAAGACTCTCAACATCACTCATAATCAGGGAAATACAAATTAAAACCACCATGAGATACTACCTCACACCTGTCAGAATAGCTAAAATTAACAACTCGGGAAATAACAGATGTTGGTGAGGATGTAGAGAAAAGGGAACCCTTTTACACTATTGGTGGGAATGTAAACTGGTACAGCCACTCTGGAAAACAGTATGGATGTTCCTCAAAAAACTAAAAATAGAGCTACCCTATGAACCAACAATTGTACTACTAGGTATTTATCCAAAGGACACAAAAATGCTGATTCAAAGGGGCACATGTAACCCAATGTTTATAGCAGCACTATCAATAAGAGCCAAATTATGGAACAAGCCCAAATGTCCATGGACTGATGAACAGATAAAGAAGATATGGAAAACTGCTCAGCCATCAAAAAGAATGAAATCTTGCCATTTGCAACAACGTGGATGGAACTAGAATGTATTATGCTAAACAAAATAAGTCAGTCAAAGAAAGACAAATATCATATGATTTCACTCATATGTGTAATTTAAGAAACACAATAGATGAACATAGGGGAAGGGAAGGAAAAATAAGAAAAACAGAGGGAGGAAAACTATAAGAGACTCTTAAATACAGAGAACCAATTGACGATTGCTGGAGGGGAGTTGGGTGATGGGCATCAAGGAGGGCACTTGTTGGGATGAGCAATGGGTATTACATGTCAGTGATGAATCACTAAATTCTACTCCTGAAACTGTTACTACACTATATGTTAACTAACTTGGATTTAAATTATAAATAAATAAATAAATAAATAAATAAATAAATAAATAAAATTTGCATCAATTCTAAAAGGGAAAAATGTAGACTTGAAAAAGAATCTTAAAAAAAGAAGAATGCACATGACATATGTTTTGTGACATGGTACAAGACAGTCATCTCTTTCTATTCTCACCTGAAATCTCAAAGAATGTTTCAGGACAATCTGAAATGATTCACATTTCAGATGCCTTGTTGAGTATGAAACTTTTGTAGCCCATCAATTGTCATGATCAAAATGATGACAACAGACTTCTACTGTCTTTTGGGAAGCCATCTCTCCAATTAAACAAGTCTATACAATAAGTGGGTGACCCGACCCATGGCTCCAGAGGTACACATGAGACCACAAACACATAACCTGCATATTCATTTCCTTGGTCATACTGTTTCCTTAGCACATGATCAAAGATAGTTCTTGGCACAGGATTTTACTGGAACAACAAAGAACTTACAGTTGTTTAAATTAGAATACGAACCTGAGGCTTCCAGTGGCTTTAACATTTAAAAACTTGCCTCAGAAGGTAACCAACAAAAGGAAAGCAGAGGCAAGATCTAGAGAGACAGGGACTATCCTGATGGCATTCAGTATCTTGATCCAGCCATACCTGAGGCCAACTGCCCTCTGGATTTTTTAAAAATGTGAAATAAAATAAAGTCCTACTCTTCCTAAATCAGTTTAAGTTGAATGTTCTTCATCTGCACTGATGAGAATCCAGACAATACATTCCACGTATGTTTTTTCTTACCTCCCATTACACACAACCAACCTGATCGTACACACAACCACAACCAATCCCCTGCCTAGCTTTACCTTCCTTATAGCCAGGATGAACATAAACCATTCTTTTGCACGTTGCATTTGAATGCCTCCATCTCTGAAGCCCTTCAAAAGAGCAGCTAACCTCTGTAACACTGTTCATCAAACATCAAATCTCTTAGGTGTTCTAACATGTCAGCTTAATTGTTGGCTACTAGGATCTCAAGGACAGATAGATCAACTGCAAATACCAGCTCATCTGTCATGCACAACTTGCTAGAGCCAAATAACTGTCAAACTCCCCAAGTTCTGCTCTCTCCACTCCCGGTACCTCTATCATTGAGGATTCCTGGAAAGTTTTCACCATATCTCAAATCAAATGAAAAATTATAGATGAAATACAGAAGAGCCTCAAATCACAAATCAAGTCCATTGGATGAAACATAACTCTATAACATGTGAAGATTTATATTTTTCCCCGAATGAGCTTAGAGGGAACAATTATAACCTATTCATAACTCTCTGTGTTGGATTTTTAAGTTGTTTTTGATCAATGGCTGGTTGTAATTTTATAAAAGAATCTCTCTGATGACACAAACACTGTTGTATCCCAGAGGAACTGCAGAACTAATCAATCACTCTTACATAACAAGCACTCACTGTGAAAATAATGTCCTCGACCGAACAATGAACTTGAACACATATTCCAAAGCTTTCAGAGTTCGTAGGATCGGCTCACATTGCTCCCCTCTGCTGGAGGTATCCAAGTAAGTCTTCAGCACCGTCATCAATTTCCTGAATAAGGGATTATATTTTGAAAATACATCTCTTTCTAACTCACAGCATGGTGATTAGTTTGCTCAGTAAATTATAAAGCATTCAATCAAAGGTTAAAGGTGGTGGTACAGCTAAGCTTACTCACTCGTTTACAGCCATAAAAATAACTCTGCTTAAAATATATGTATTTAATACAGGGAGTAAATTAGTATTTCCTGCCCATAAAAAGCCAGCAAAGGAAAAACTAGTGAGGCAAAAAATCTTTTGACTGGGAAAGCTAGTCATAATCAGGATATGAGTGGAAATAATGGTGGTGATAATGTTCTTTTCAGCATTTGCTTCCTATAAAATAAACTTCTGGTATTATCATGGAATTCCCTTACTGAGAAGCTTTCCATGTTTTTTTCATTACCAGTGAAGCAGATTTCAAACTATTTGGCCTAAACTTCAAGGCCCTTTGGAAAACTGGCCTCTCCCAACCTCTCCAGCATCACCTCCTATCTGTAACCATCAGTTCCCTGTGTCCAAGCTATAATTGGCTACTTGGATGTGCACTTTCTCTTCTCTAGCCTCTGAATCCCAGTGTCTACCTCAAGTCCTGCTCAATAAATGCTGGCTGACCGACTGAATGAATGAATGCTTTCATGTACTGCTACCACAATAAAATATTCATTCTAACCTATGGGTTTGCACATTTTTATTTAATTCAAATAATCCATCATGGACTGGGTCTTATCAGAAAGGGAGAACTCACACAGCCTGATACAAAAGGAAAATACTCAAGATCCTTGTGCCCTGGGCATCCTGGCAGGGCAAGCAAGAGATGGACAAGAAACTCCCATATGTACAGTAACTTACTTGTAAGCCAAGGTGGCACTGAAATGCTGTTGAATGTAAGCCTCCAGAACAGTGTTGAAGTGCTGGAATTTCCGGTCAGCAATGAGTCCTATTATGTAGATCTGAAGAAGATTCAAGGAATCAGGGTTTGGGGGTCAGACCCAAGGCAGGAAGCCATAGTCACATGGCATAATTAAATCTCCAGCAAAATTATTTTGCCCAGGAATTAACTCACTAATATATTGTTAGTCCTTTTCATTACGGTAGTATGTCTCCTAAAAGGCATTTCATGAAGTGTGTTACAGGGTGTTATAGGATAAAAGGGCTTCATGGCCAGGTAAGTTTGACAGATTTCAGGATATCATTGTTAGACTGTCGTCTTTACTTCAGGGTTTTTTGGAGTCTTTAACATATCTACATGCATTGTGAATCTCTGAGAGGGTCATACAATGTCTAGCACTTCTTACAGGTTACCTTCCCAGAAGCCCTCTGGGAAGCACTGGATTAAGTTACAGTTGTTTCCAAGTAACCTCTTTAAAATGTAAATGTCACTGACACAAGCAGTTAATGCACTAAGACTTCATTGGTCACTGATACCCTAGTGTGGACATGACACTAAGAAAACATGAGTTGGGACGCAGAGGAGGAACAGATCATTTGGGAAGATGTTAGAGGAAGGACTGGGATTGTGTGCTACCATAAAATGTTCTGGGTGGGCAGGAGGATGTAATGATGCTGGGAATTTGGAAACTATGAGAAAGAAGAAGGTAGGAAACATTTTGGGTGCTTCATAACCTGGCCAAAACAAGCTCCCGGCATTCATGGAGAGCTGAAGCCATTATTCATGGCATCTAGCTTCATGTACTTGCAACCAGTACTAATATGACATCAACATTTAAAATTCCCCTTTAACTCATCCTACCATGCTTTCAAATGAACTAGAAACAAACAAACTCCCCAAATCCTCAGCTGCTCATTCATTGCTCTAATTGCCAAAAGTTACAGTGCCTCCAAAAAAATTCACGAAAGGGCCACAGGGGACACAAGTTCTCAGTGTTCTCACAGTGAGACACACACTAATGTCTAATGTCACTAAATACCGGTCCCTTCTTTCTTACCAATGCATCGAAGACGAGGATGTCGTACTCATTACTTTGAGAATGCTCCATCATGATATTGAAGAGGGCATCCAGAGTATCCTGGAGAAACTGGACAAAGTAATGAAGGTCACATTAGAAGAGTGAAGAAATTCCACTCCTCAGTGTATCCCTAAGGGAATGAGAGTACACATCCAAGACGTGCTGCCTTCAAAAGGTCCAGGGAGCTTTCTTCACAAGAGCCAGAACTTGGAGCAACCCAATTGCCAATCAACAGCATGAATGAATATGTGACAGTGTTTTAATAATACAGAATACTCCATAGTAATAAAAAAGAGCAAACTACCTCTACATTCAACAACAAGGATAACCCTCATGAGAACTGTGTAGAGTATGATAAGTCAGACACAACAATGTACAATATTCATTACTCTATTTTTATGAAATTCAAGAACAGGCAAAAAAAATCTATGATGGCAGTCAGTATAAGGAGGTTGAGAAGGAGTAAGAGAGAGTCTACTTCAATGCCAAAACTGTTCTGTATCTTGATCTAGACGGTGTGTATATCAGTATGTACGTGTGTAAAAATACAGTGAACTGTACCCTTAGGGTGTGTATATACTTTAATAAAATTTTTTTTAGAAAAATAAAAATATAATGCAAAGGTAGAGACAATGTAATTCCCTCCTCGATGCTTCTCCAAGCTGTCCAAACATGATAGACCTTATGAAAGGATGTCTGGAGAATTTTCCTTCTACTGCTGAATCAGGTAGGTGGATCAATGGTGCACATTTTAAAGCACTGATCTGAAAATTCTACTGTTGCTTCTCCATGTATGGAAAATTAACTAAAATCTGATACTCTTCCTTCCTAGGAAATGGGTCAATATTTCCTATAGTCCCTGAAAACACAGAGCTACCAAATACAGATGTTTAATCTCAGAGTTTCTAGCTGACCAAATTCCTGAGGAAACAAGATCACCAAGACCTGTGGGAAATATTTGTCCCAATTTGTAGAATTGAAGAGAAGGTTGCTTCATTAGATCTGTACCTCAGACACTATATTCTCCAACACCATGTGGACACAACAACACATCTGACATGTGTATTATTTCCTGCTTGTTTCACTTAAAATGTGAGCCCTGATGTCTTTCTCTTTCATGTATGATGCATAATACTCTGTAAGCAACAGGAACTAAGAATACTTTTTATTTCTAACACTAACAGTAGGTAGTACTAAAAGATCACACTTTTTAGCAATTTATACCAACAAAAATAATGAATAGTTACTATTTATTTAACTCTGTATGATTTACGTGTTTAGTAGAACATTGTGTAAGAGACGACACTAAGTAATTTTTAAATATTACTGCCTTGAATGCTCACAACAACCCTGCAAAATATGTCACATCCGTATTATCACATAAAGTTGGCGAGTGGTTGAGCTGAGATCTACACCCAGGCTGATCTCCTTCCAGAAACTAAACACAACCATAGTTTTTTACCACTCAACATGTTTTCAGCATCATTGAACCAAATCAGCCTCTGGATTTCCCAGTAAAGGTTTCTCATGGCAATCTGAGACGTTATGTCCCACTGTTAGAGAAAAAGTCCGATCTTTCTCAACACTTCATTTGCCCCCAGAAGCCACCCATGATTTAAATCTCTGTCACTGGTGGATGAATACAAACAAAACGAAGCCCCACTGACCTTTACCACTTCCTCTCCATCGACAATCTTCAATTTTTCTAAGTTTTCCTGTAGCAGCTGAGGCTTCATACGCCACTTAAGCAAACCCAGCAAGCCCACTGAAATAGAGTCCAGATAAGCTGAATTACTATTACTAGACTAAACTGTTCATTCAGGACCTCCCTGGACTTACACACATACACACGCACTACATATACACAACTCTTGATGGTTTCATTACCATTCTGGGTGAGCTTTGTGGAACACACCAGGGTGGAAATGGAGAATACATCCCGGGAGCTGACAGAGAGCCCTCCAACACTGCTGGAGCTTCGACTCAAGGTGGCCCCCTTGTTTTCCACATGGTGTCGATAAGAAGGAAGTGTCAGGTAAGCACTGGCATCCTCCATCTTCTTACTCTCCCCCTGGGAAAAACACCTTGGTTATTTCCCCAAGCCGTGGTACATGCCCAATGCCACACAGAGTTTGAAGGTGCAGAGGATCAGAATTTAAAAAATCATCAGAGAAGCAGTAAATATCAGCTGGTATGGCAGGGCTATCTTTCCACAAACCAGGCAAGAACCCAAAGTTACATTAATGGAAAAAAGATTGACCAACCATTTGAAGGCTCTGTGGGCTTCATTAACAGTACAAAGGGAATTTGAAGATTCCCCTGGCAGTTCATTGTGATTCCGCCTACATTCCTTGAGATCTTAACACATGCCCATGAGCAAGACAAGGAATCAGGTTAAAGGAGAAATTAACAGCAAAGGCACCAGAATCTGAAAGTCCTGGGATCTAGACCCTATTCTACCACTCACAAGTCTGTGTCATCTTGAACACATTGTTCAGATGTGTCTCATTTTTCTCGTGATTAAACCGACGATTAATCATATTACCTACTTCCTAGAAATTTTGAGCAGACTAAATGGGAATAATTCATATAGAGCTCTTAACAGAGTTGATAGACACCTAAGTCCCTTGGAATGTGGAAATGAAGGATTAGAGGTAGGCATTATAGGAGTTAATGTTTATGGATCCCTTACTCTGTACTGGATACTGCACTAAGTACTAAGTATGCACTAAGTATGCTTTAGTTCATTCCATTTAAACCTCACAATTGCTACTGGCACTGTCGTATACACTGCTATCACCCTCGGTTTACAGATAAGAAAAGGGAGACTTAAGGAAGATAAGTAAATAGAAAACTGACTACAACTGGGCCCCTGCCTCCAGTGAGTTCACAATATGTTGGGGAAGAATGGCTTTCAAGCCAAGAACTACCTTGATGTGTCATAAATGAGAAGACAGCAGCTGTGCAGAAGAAGGGAGGTGTGGGTTTCCAGAAAAGCCAGAGAGACTCAGAGAAGAGTACCTTATAATGAAGCCTTGATGAGGCTATGCTTGCCATGGAGACCATAGGCAAAAGGATGTTTTCAGCCCCCAAGGTTGAAAAAGCCAAGGACAAGAGTTGGATCCCTGTGCCTGTCCTGTTTCACAACCACATGCTTTGTCTCCAGTCAGGTGCTAGCATAGGCATCCTGCTGCCATAAGCATGTGAGTGAGATCAAGGCAAACCTCCCCACTTCTTGAAAATGGTCCAAGTCTCATGATGTAAAATAATGACAGCCAATATCTATACACCCTTTTAAACACAGCCCTTCCACATGGGTCATCTCACTAGTTAGTCATAAATATTACCATCACACTTAAGAAAAAAGAAAACTGACACTCAGGGAGACATGTGAGATGATTCCAGATTTAGTCAAGGGCAGGATCAGGATCCCAGCATCTGATATGTTGCCATTAGCAATAGTGAGGCATCTCTCAAGTGTTTCTTGCTGGTCTTTTATATATCCCACAGGGCTCTTTACAGTCAATAGCCTATTCTGTATGTAACAATAACCTTTTCCACATATTCAATGTTCCATGTACCCATCACAGTTGTGTTTACAGGAGCAGTCTCATATGATACTCACAATTATTCACTGAGGGCTCATAGAGAGGGAAACAGAGTCAGAGAAGTTAAGATTTTGCATAAGGCCACATGGCTGGTAAACCCTGATGTGTGTGATTCTGTGGTCCCTGCTGTTAACCACTAAGCAATCCTGCCATCTTCCCTTGGATTCCTGGACCCTACTCACTGCAGAGTTAATCCAACTCATGGTACCTTTAGGACGACCAAGTCATGGCACCCATCTTGCAGAGTGGTCCCATCTTCCTTCATCAACTTCACATAGGACATGGCAAAGTTCTTTTCTCCTTTATCTTTAGCTGGAAATAGCATTGTGAGGTCAGGAAAGAAAATGACACATGGGTCACCCAGTTATCTCATTTCTCTCTCCTTAGAGGAGCTTCAGAGATGCCACTTGGTCAGGTACTCACATTCCAGGGATGACCGATGTCGAAACATGAATCTCAGATGGATTCTCTGCATGTCTTCAATAGGGACAGCCACCTTGGTAGGCAGAAACCAGAATTCAGGAGACAATGAGTTAAACAGCTTTCCCACTCCAGCACCCCCACCCCCCGCAAAAGGCAGCCTGACCATTTAACTGAGAGAGCTGCATGCTGATTTATTATCCATCCATCAAGCCTGATGAACTGTAAATAAATTACATAAGAACTAGCTATGAAGAGAAAATAAAGTACCAAATGTAATCCATTTGGCAAATTGCATTCCTAGCCAATGAAAAGAGGTTCGTAAATTATAGTGGGTTAAAATGAATCTCCCCAAATTGATATAAAAGTCACATAACTTTAGCACAGGATTTGATGCACTGCACATTGCACAATGCACATTTTCCTTACACACTCCAGGAGTTCTGGCAATTGCAGCAGGGCTTAGCAAATTAACAATGGTCATTACAGGGTATGCCTGAGGACTCTTGTTTATGAAAATTCATAAAAATGCTTAAATCCAATAATATTTTGGAAAACCCTAGGGCTCATTCCCACCCTTGGCTGAACAGATACCCAGATGTTTTTACCTTTGAAGCCACTGAGCCAAATCACCCACTCCTTGGTCACCCATTTCACTGCCCAGAGGGTGGTCTATTGAACCCTTGATTGATACGTATCAGGCCTGGCCATGGACTGGCCACCTCCCAACACCTCACAGTTCTCTCCATAACTTGCAATTCAAGCCAAAGCAAAGTTTAGCTACCTGTGAGGAAGCCACTTTGATTTTTTAAAGGGACAAGTTTACACTGTGGAGATGACTATTAAAAGCCAAACCGATGTATACTTTGGGACACTTTCTGCTCCAGAAAATGAAATTTGAGCCTGAAGAGATCCATCATTTGTAATTTCAGACAGAAGAAAGGGATTTTTCTGAGAACCTCATGAACGACTGCAGTCCAATTCATTCTTTTGCTGCGAATTTAATGGCTACTCCAAGCTATGGTCATGTGATATGCTGGCCATGTTAATGTAAGGCAGAGGCCCTGCAACTCAAAAAGCTTATGGTTCACATGGGGAGATGCATATTTTAACAACCATCTGACAAGGGCTAGCAAAGGGAAATAACTAGTGTACAAGAGAACACAGAAAAGAGAAAAACAACTTGGTCCATCCAATAGCTTTCTGACCCTGAAGTTGGGTAGGTCATTTTGAAGAGAGTGAATTTAGGGAGACCCACTGAGGAAAACAGGAATATAAGTGACAGGGCAAGAACCACTGAGCTCTGGGTAGCTATCTCAGAAAAGGAAGTTAAACGAACATCTTGAGTTTGGGTTCAGAGAACAGGGCGAATAAAGACTGCTACTAATTACAACGTAGAGATATTCAAGCTTCCCTGTTCACTGAATTAATTCCAAACTCTTCTTCCAATGCATGATATTCCCTTCCACTTAGTGTGACAATCTGGTAGTGTGAGTATTTGTGATTAATGCCACTTTTGTCTGAGACATATTCCTAAGAGAATATCTTTCAGGCATCAAGTGGTCTTTTATAGCCTCACATTTGCTTGCAAGCTCTGTCGCTCCTCACTGCTGAGTAGAGTGACATAACTTGGTAGGCTAGACACTGTCCACAAGAAGAACATATGACAATTCTCTAGTGGCTGGTCCTGGGTCAGTGAAGGGTGATCAAGAGAAGCAGGTTGCTCATGCTTTGGGCCACCATTTTTACTCCCTGACACACCACTGGACACACACTAGGGTATTGCTTCAGGTCTTAGGGAGGTGTCTCAGAGCCCCTAAATACATGTGTGCTGCTATCATTATTATTATTATTATTATTATTATTATCATTATTACCTTGACTGTTTCATTCCACCGTGGCTGTTTGACTTGATAGTACACAACGGACCGATATTCATTCATGGGCTTGTCCCCAGCTCCTACACAAATTGCATTCTGATCCAAGAGGGAAAAAAAGAGAAAACAAAACAAAACAAAACACTATAGAACTGCCATTTTCTGTGCTTGGGCAATTTTGGTTCCAAGGCCAACAATGGCCTTAGGGTCTTGGAAAACCTTCCCTTCACCAAACCTTCTGCCAGGTACCCTTCTAAATTACAGATTTATACATGAACATCCCTGGCCCCAGGAGTGACAGCTGCTTAACTACAGAAATTCTATTACTTGCATTCTGGAAACCATTGGAGCACACCAGGCGCTGACGTGACTGACTTATTGTAAATGGTAACCAGCCTTGGAGTTACTGCATGCTGCCAGTCTTATTAATCCTATTTGTTTCTTAAATCTGAATGTGCACAAAGTTTACAAACAGGCTCAGATCAGTCAAGCAGCAGCTCATTCTGATGTATTTCTGATGCTAACACAGAAGCTGGGCGATGGGAGGGAGCATGGGTTGCAGACAGATACAGGGGCAGAGGGAGCCCCACAGTCACGGAGCATCTTCTAGTATCAGGCCTATGCCAAGCACTGGGAAATGGGCATTAGTCAGATATTCAACCTGACATGAGAGTTCACAGTTTTGCAGAGAGATCTTTAGATAAGCAGACAAATCACTAAATGCAATGTAATGGCAGACATATGTATTTATTACAGTGGAGCACAGAGAAGAGACACTTAAGTGTAGCCTGAGGATTCAGGGAAGATTTCTTGGAGGTGATGACAGTTGAGAATCTTGAAGAAAGATTCCAAGTTGGCTCTGAGCAGAAATGTGGGAAAGACATTCCAAACAGAGAATGAGCACAGAGCAAGTATACCTTATAGGATATTTAGCGTTTGCCATAAAAATCACATTCAGAGTAATAAGGAAGATCTGCTAATAGAGTGTGCTAGCACCTTAATTCTATCTCTTTGTATTAATTCTAGCTGTCTGGCCCCAAAACAAGATTTTAGCTAGGGTCACCCAGAAAGGGTCTAAATGTTTTATACCAGACCAACAGAATTTTATTTACTTCTAGTCTCCAGAGATGTAGGGACAAAAGGATTGATTTTAGAGCCCCAGGCTCCCTAACTGCAAAACTGTGTGTCTCTGGGCATTTTTAGGATGACAGACTCCTTGCCTCTTACAGATTCCATCCAATTCACCAATGGATCCTTGAAATCCCCTCTACCACCACCACCAGGCTAAATGATCCAAACTGGCCACACGCAAGCACTTTGGGACCCCCAACAAGAGAAGCTAACTTGTGGGAAGTAGAATCCTGCTTGTGGGAAGTAGAATCTCTCCCTGGAATTCTCCCTCTTTACTTCCAAGCTGTAGGGCAACAATGATTGAGGGTACTTGCAACCCAACTGAATCCATTTCAAAATAAGGATATAGCATCCTTTCAGAACTTACCTCTAAGAACAAACAAACAAACAACAAAAAAACCCAAGAATAACCAGTGAACTAAAAATGAAGGAAGACAACTCTCTTGGTTTTCAATGGAATGAAGGGAATGAGGGCTTACAGAAATTTTTGAGGCACTGACCTATAAACATACTTTCAAAGTTTTTCTAACCATTTAGAGAGTGCTTTTTGTCCAGCATTATGCTGAACCCTTCATACATACTACCTCACTTAATCCAATCCTCATAACCACCTCAGATGATCACTGCTATTATCCACATTTCAACACTGAGTAAACTGAGGCCCTGAGAGGTTAAGTCACTTGCCCAGAAAGGTAGCAGAGCTAGCACACATCTCGACCCACTAACTCTCTGTCCAGTGTTCCTTCCATAACAACCTTCCAGCCTCCCATGATTTATATCTAGTGACGTTTATGGGCTTAGAGTTTCTGTAGCTGCAGCGAATCCCATGTAGCTTATAAAATCTGAAAATACATATATATCTCTGGTGAAAGTAAAATTGTTGTATGGCGAGCAACTGAATTCCACAAAACTATCTTGATGGTGAAAACTTTTGATGGCCTAAGGCTGTAGAAAAAAGTTTCAGTACTACTCTGAGAAAGGCCTAAGACCCTCACTCTCAACCCTTCCGAGATAAAACTGAATGTTTCCACATGTGTCGAGAATCATGACCAGGGACTGAGCCTGGTTTTAGAGAAAATATAGATTTGTAAATGTCTCAAGTAAGCCTGTTCAATAATTTTCCCCATTGCCCACCCCCACGGTACCCATTTAGCAGTAAGAACTCGTAGTAGGTTTCGGGTTACTTGAAGGCAACCTGCATAGGAATCAGGAAGCCTGGGGGCTTTAATGCTGAGTTAGTCTTGGCAGACACACTTCAGCAGGAGGAAAAATCAGGCTCCTCACACAGGCCCTGTCTACCTGATAGTAATCACCTGAGGAACAAATGACACCATGGATGCAAACGCACTTTGAGAACGAGAGTGCTCTACACCAACAAAGCCACATGCCAGGAAGATGCCAGTTAGCAGCCACAAGGCAAGAATTAAACCAGAAGAGTACTATACCTTTCTAGTAACTAATTTTAATGAACACTTACTATGTAGATCACCTTATTCGATATTCACAAAAGCAAGGTGCAACTGCTGCAGTCTCTGATTCAGAAAGAAAATTGTAGGCATAGAGATGATGTAATTTGTTCAAGGTCATCCTGCTAATCCAGGCTACACTGGGAATTGAGCCTGGTTGCCTGGCCCCAGAGGTCATGGTCTCAACTGCTATACTATGCTGTCCTCTATGCCTGCCTCTACCCCTGTGGGCTAGCTGAGCTCAGAAGAGGAGAGGTTTCTCAGCCTGGCATCTAATCCTTTTTGCTTCTCCTTAAACTTGCTTCAGGCATCCATCCTCATTGTAGTGACCATCTGACTGCCTCAGTTCCTGGTCAGGGCATCAACTTGCAATTGCTCGCCCTTCTCTGAATGTTACCCCCCTTCCTGTTTCTGCATATTTACTGCATACCAGGTGCCTTACCCTTACCATTTTGTTTAACTTGCAACCCTGTGAGGAGGAAATTATGACTCCTCTTTTATAGACAAATAAACCTTATCCAAGATTATACAGCTACTAGGAAGGGAGGTTGGGATTTTAACTTGATCTATTTGATCCCAGAGTCCACTGCATTAGCTTTTCTGCTATGGCCCCTCCTATAAAAGGTTGCTGAGACCCCAAAGTGGGCCAAGGACACGTGTAACTTACTCTGTCCTCTGGCCCTGCTCTGCCAAGGGCAGTGTGCACCTGCAGCGGGAAAAGAAATAGATATCTCTGAAGGCAACTGTTTCCACAGGAACCCACCAGTATCAAAAGTATTTGAGTGTGCTGCCTGACACTTAATTAGGCAGTAATATTTATTTCTGCAAATAAAGAAAGAACAGCCTCCCACAGGCTTCCTTAGCAATTTTCAATAGTCAGTCAACTGAACTCCCCCATAACTTCCCTAATAGAGGAAACTGCAAATTATCACCGTGCCCCATAGTTACCTCTCCATTTCAGCCCCCAGAATACCTGCTTATATATTCATCTTTGATGAGCATGTTTGCGCAGCCTGGTCGGGTGTGACTGGAAAGGGTGGCCGAGGTAGAAGAATGGTTCAGGAGCAAGATTCGATGCCTGCAATCCTGCTAAATATTCCTTCTAATTTGTCCTTTGACAACACTGAAGGTGAGCATATCAGTGTTTTTAAAAATGAAGCTGAGGTTTAAAAGTTCTTCAACAGGTAGTCGGATAAAAATAACTTCAAAGCAATGGTCTATACATTCGTGAAATGCAATTTCCCTTTCAGATAAAAGCCCTCCGCTCTTCTTTTGTGATCTTTTGAGCAAAATGTCTCTCACTTATTTTACTTTTCAGAACCAACAAGAAGAGGATGATTTAAACACTTGGATTTTTGCTCAGCTAGATATTAATTAATGGGGCCAGTCTTTACAAACAAAAAAGACAATTGGGGTTTTCTTTAAATTTAAAAAATAATTATTAATCTTTCCAGAATCTGAAAGAAGTGGTTATTAGCATCATTTTTTGATATAAGAAATAAACTGGAGGATTTTTTTTAATGGATAGGCATTATAGTGAAGTATTTAAGAGGTCCTGAAACCTGGAACCAAACCCCATCCCTACCATATACTAACTTTATGTATGTACTTAGAAAAGTACTTAGTACTTCTGTACTTAGAAAAGCAGTTTCACTTGAAGGCTTAGTTGCCCCCACCCCTGTAAAAATGGGGATAATAATGGCAATGCATCATACTTATCCCAGTGCCTGGCACGTAGTAATTCCCCTGTGAATGCCATTTATGTTCTTAGGTAGAGGGTAGAAATATCTGCCTGAGCCCCAGGCCCCAAGGCTAGAGCAGATGACTTATCAATACTTAACGCCCCCACAGTACTGTGCTATCTAATCACCTACTGTGGCCTAAGAGGAATATTTGCCCACGCTGAAACTGCTGCTGAGAGCTGATTTTATTTTCAGCTCAGTACTCCAAAAGGAGAAATGGAGAAGCAGAGCCCTCCCACACACTGGACACAATTGCTGACAACCTTTGAGGAAATATAAGTAAATAAATGTAAACACACATGACAAATATTATATAGGACATATGCTGTATAAATATTTATAGCAATGTGCTTTGCATTCTTGAATACACTGTGTTGGCCCTCTGGAGACCAATTTACGAATAAGGCTTTCCACCAGAATTCTAGCTGAGCACTAGGGAGTTGGATTAAGTGTTGGGAATGTCTGTTTTGAGGCCATCCTGAGTCTCCACACTAGCCCAAGGCTCTGTATTGATCCTTTTTCTTGTCATGGATTTTGCCTGAATAAACCAGCTCAAGTTTCAATGTGAACAACATTTTAACAGCAAAAAACTGACCTATAAGCTGAGGTCAAGCAAAAAAAAAAAAAAAAAAAAGGAAATAGAAGAAAGAAAAAGGGATTATGAAAGGAGAGAGACAGACATTGAAAAACTGCTTTGATGTAAAAGACAACACGATACAAGGTCTTACTATGGGCCAGTATGCTAACCAAGCTCTAAAGGTGTAGATCATGTTACTCAAGGCATCCCAAAGGCTCTTGGCAGTTAGTAGATTGGGATGAGAAAAGCAAATCTTTGAGAGCAGAAGCACCCATGGTGGCCGGGGCACCCGGGACAGCAGCAGGGGTCCTTACAGGTAGCGTTTTGCCATCCTCTGCACACACACACATGATCACTTCAACATTCCTCTGTGTGGTCTTGTTGTACTTGTCAAAGTCTCCTTGTAAGAGAGTGATGTAGATGTCGTTCCTGACATCCCCTGCAGGCAGAGGGAGAGAGAGACAAGAGTTGGTGTCTGTGCCGCAGGAGAGACACTGACTGGGAAGCACAGGGAGTGGGGGCTTGAGAGGAAGTGCCCTGCCTTGACATCTTCTAATGAAATCAAGATCAGACATGCTTGAAAAAAGCATTGCTTCCTCATCAGGGAGGCTGGGAAGATAGGTAAAAAGGGGATGGACGAACGCCAGGACATCAGTTGTAAAAAGGTAGGCGGGATGGTCAAAATTGGCTGTTTTTCTCCCCATTAAAATCATTTAATTTCCATCCTCTAGTGACACCTTCTGGAAAGGCAAAGGAAAGCTCCAATGGAGCTGCTCTTGGCCCGTGAACAGCAACCACAGTCAGCCACACAATCTTTCACTGTGCAGAAGATAGAGTGCCTTTTCGAGTCCCCAAGGAACACGGAAGGAGGGTCAGGAGGTGTTCAGGAATGGGGGGCAATCAGAACGGAAAGCCCCACAGGGGAATGCACAAGGAGTTGATGTCACAGGTAAAGCAGGTCCAAATGAACCACAGGGCAGGCCCCTAGGGGACCGCTATACACGGTGGGGAGGAGGAGGAGTAAGTGAGAGCAGCTATGCATGCAAGTCTAAGACGGGATTAAGATGAAAAGGGAAGTTTCAGAAGAATGTTATTATATCATCTCATTTATTTATTTTTTTATTATATACACGTTCAGAAAATGTTAATAGCAGTTACTTCTAGAGACAAAGATTTGAGGGAGCTTTTAACATTTCACTTTATACCCTTTCATGCTATTCTAACATTTTACAATGAGCATGGAGTCCTCTGGTAATAAAAAAAAAAATAGTTTAAAAATTTAAGAGAATGACATATCCTCCCAAAAGAACAGAATTATTCAATGTGTAGTAAAGTAGAAAGAATGTCCATGATAAATTATTAAGTGATAAAGCAAATCAGAGAACTCTATATAAAGTATGTAAAGTAATGGTATATAAAGCATATGAAGTGTGATCCCATTGTGAGGGGAAAAAGTGCATGTGTGTATATTTATGTGTTTGTCTTTATTACGTGAATGTTTGGAAGATTTTTGGATATACAAAAATCATTTCCAGTGGTTACCTTCAGGGAAAGAAACAGAAAAGATGTAGTAGAAAAGTAAGGAGTTGACTTTTTAAAGGGAAAATGGATGTGACAAGCTAGATCTCCCCCACCCCAGGAGAAGGCCAGACCTGGCATGATGATCTCTGGGAAGCCCAGCTTCCTGGCCACCACAGTAGTCCTATCCACCAGGTGTGGGTAGTCCTTGCGGATCTGAATGATGTCACCCACAAGCATCTTCATGGTCACCCAGAGGCCTGGAAGGGAACACTCACCATGAAGAGGCAACTTCAAGGTATTCTCAGTCTCGCTGCCCCCACCCCCAACCCCCACCATTTCTCCCCTTGAGCTCCTTCTGGAGGACACCACTGGAAGCAGAGAGAAACAATCTCAGAAGCAGTGACCCAACCCAGGAGGAAGGAAGGTGGAAAGCAGATGGGCTCTGCAGCCAGACATCTGTGGGTTTGAATCCCACTGGTGCCTTCTAGCAATGTCAGCTTCTGTCAAACTAACCCACCTCTCTAAGCCTAGCCTCTGTAAAGTGAAGTAGATACCACGTATCTCACAGGAATGTGGGAAGAATTAAATTAATTAAGGAGATATATGAGAGTGCCTGACACATAAGAGATAGGATATATCAGTTCCCCTCTTCCTCTAGGCACTAGGACATGCCTCCCAGATTCAGGAGATGTGGTTTCCATCTCCACAGATCACATGCTTCCATTCTTCACAATGGTCTGTCTAGAAGGAAGGCTATGTTTCCCAGGGTTTAGGATTTTGAACTGTTTTCCAAAGAATCAAGAGCTCCCAAGACAGAGCCCAGTCCACTGGGCACATTGTGGCATTTTACCTTGCCCTCCGCTGTCTCCCTTGGAGGCCGTGACTTTGCCCAGCAGGCTATGGAGGAAGTCATTCTCAGCTGTCACTCTGGGAAGGAAAAGAAAGCACAAAATGCTTATGCGGCGCTGTCAATAAGGTTCCCACCTTGCGGTTCCATGTGTTCCAGAAAGTTACCCAGGCCCTCCATACACCTTAGGTGAAAAGTGAGACTGCCCATGCCAGCTCAGACAGCATAGATGCCATCAGGAAATGCCACAAAGCAACATGGCTCGGAGATTTGGGAACATCATTGCTATAAGTAGAGGCCATTTTTCTTTCCCTAGGAAGACTCTTGGAAAGGAAGGATTCCCAAGCCCTCAAAAGGAACATCTGTTCAGTAAGGTGGCAAAGGCTTTAATGAGAGTCACTGACCTCATCGCCAATAACAAAACACCATACTCCCTGGACATCCTTGGGGTAACAGAGTAAAGACAACATTCTCAAACTGGAGGTCCTGCTTTCTTACAGACACCTTTTCAGAGCAGGAAAAGGACATTTACCTTCCTCACTACCCTCCTCTCAAGTTATGGATATTTCCATCCGTGAGAACCAGGTAACGATTCCCTGTTCTATGTTCTTGATATGTTATTGCTTCACAGAGTCATGGTTCTTGTATTACTTGTAATCAATGCATTAATCTTTTGTTGATTATTTAATTCCCCATCAATTCCCCAAAATATTCCCCAAAATATATTTTAATTCCCCAAAATTAAGATCCAAGAAGACAGGCCACGTCTATCTTATTAACCACTTTGTGCCCCATGCCTACTGCAGTGCCCAGCCCTCTGCCAGATGTCAGTCAAACTCTGTCAAATACAGAACAGTTGATGAACGAATATGTGAAAAGCAGGTTGGTCTCAAGTGCCTTGGCACAGAGACACACTCGTTCTTTTACTGCCCTCCTCTTGGGAAGCCCAATTGGACCATCGCCAACTCAGGGAATTACAGCCTACTTTCCAGCAGCCTTCAATGAGGAAGGGTGTGTTTTAAAAGAAGGGAAAGAAATGGAAAATCTCTCACGGGTGAAAAGGAATGAAGTGTTGCTTTTCTTCATCACTCTCTGCTTTCCCCTTGATGATGTCTGTTATGTCCATAACTAAAAAAAAAAAAAAAAAAAAAAAAAAAAAAAAAAAAAAAGGACGAAAGAAAGAAAGAAAAAAGAATTAATGACTTACACTCTCCTGCTCCCAGGAAGGGATGTCAATGGGATGAGACTATAGGATAAGAGAGGTTGGGTCAGAAAGTCTTAAAAAGCAAGCTAACCAGAATCAGACAATACTCAGACAGCAAGGGTTCATAATGTGTAGCACCTGGCAAGCACTTCTGGGCAAAGCAGGTTGGGAGGTCAGGAGGCCACAGAAATATCCAAGAGACTGTGGTTTAGCAGAAGCCAAGAGAAAAGAATCAGAAGAGTGTCTATGAAATTAAACAAGCAGGATTGGATTTGACATAGATATATTGGGTGTCTACTGTGCCTACAAAACCCAAGCACAAGGACTCCCTATGGGACCTGAGAATCTAATGAAATCTACTCGCTCCCTTTTCAAAACATGCTCATATGCACGAACACTTAACTGCAGGATCTTTGAACCCTGCAATTCCAGAGGGATCTTGGACCCTCTGAAATTTCACCTCAAATTAGCCACTAAAGGCCCATAAAACCAAGGTGAAGAACTCCTGAATTAGAAAGGGGATTATAGAAATGGTGGTGAGGGCAGGGGAGGGGCATGGAGAACAGCTAGTCAAATATAGCCAAAACCCTAGTGACATGAAATACCTCAAACACTTCAAGCCCATTAAAACTGTCTGGATAATAATCAGCCAATGACTGCATTTAATTGAAGAGGGGAGTCAGGGAGTTGACAGAAGGAAGGGGAACTGTTATTTGAATCCATTGTCCACTCCTGTGATCAACAGACACCCCCCCTAGCCCATTCTCAGTGAGCATGGTTTGGGTGTAGCAATTTCCCTCTGGCTCCAGAGTTGTTCATATGACTTGGCCAGTCAGAGGACCACATCCCCATGCCCAGAGTAAGTGCTTCAGGAATGAGCATGTTGCCTACATTTATGTTCCTGGGGCTTCTACTAACTAATGGGAAAGAGGTGTTTTCTTTCCGCTAGATTACTAAACTGGTAAGATGCAAGCTTGGAACAGATGGCCCACATTTTGCCAACTAACTGGACAGTCATCTTCAGAATAAGTCAGCAAGAGGACATAGGAGCTGAGAGATAATGAGATATAAATTCGAGTTCCTGGATCCAGCTATACCTGAAGCAATCTATGCCTGAACCTTTCAGTTACATCAAATTGCTTTCACCTGAAGCCAAAAGAGCAAGCAGACTACAGCTGAGGACAAAGGCACGGTTTGAGGTAAGGTTGAAGAACCCTCACTGCCTTAACAGGGACACTACGATGTCAGGAATATCCTGACATCAGCATTTCAGAGCAGGGCACAGATCAATCAGTCCAAGTCTCTCATTTTGCAGATAATGAAACTAAGTCCCTGGGGAAAATGCTTGCCAAGGTCACCTAACTATCTAGTTAGCAACAATGCCAGGCTAAAAAAAACCAGTTAGGTCATTATAAGCTAACTTCATCTACTCCACCACTTTGCAAGCAGTGCCAGGGGACTAGTTGGAGAGCCAGCTGGTTTGTGCTTGCAGATCGGGGTATCTTGAACGGAGAACCTGAAACACAGGGTTTAGAGATGATACAGAGGAATTATAAATGGTACATGATTTAAAAAGTATATTTTAGGAGCACCTGGGTGGCTCAGTTATTTGAGCATCTGACTCCTGATTTCAGCTCAGGTCATGATCCCAGGGTTGGGGGATCGAGCCTGGTGTTGGGTTCCACACTGAGCCTGGAACTTGCTTAGGATTTTCTCTCTCTCTCTCCTTCTGCCCCTCCCCCCCCCCACTCTTTTGCACTTTCTCTCATTCTAAAAAGCCAAAAAAAGAAAACAAAACAGAAAGCAAAAAAGCATATTTTAATAAAAAGAAATAAAACTGGCATATAAAATAGCTGTTTTCACAGGTATTTAAATGGTCTTCCAAAAAGTGTACTTTAATTTAAAGTGGGCTAATTAAAAGAAAATATATTAGGTAAATAATAATGCAAGTTATAGTTAAATATAACAAAAACCATAAAAGTGGTTAAAGAATGATGAAGCCTTGGAAACCCCGAGAGAGAGCTAAGGCTTGGAGAAAAATGAGGAGGTGAGGCTGCTCTAAAGCAACCTCATTTGGTCACACCAACTCTCCAAACGTCCACTTCCATCTAGAATTTAGATGTGTGGCCAGTGACTCATTCTGTGTAACTGCATTTCCTGTCCTGGATATTTTTTAAAAGTGATTTGTGCCTCATAATTAGATCCCACCCGAACTGTTCCTCCTTCACCATGCTGGGGAGCAAAGGCGCCAAATGTTCAGACTGCAATGCTCTCCCAACACTCTGCTGCAGACACGAGGAATCCATTATTCACTGCCTTCATCATAAATCTGGATTTGGCCACCAATTATTTTTATTTAGTCACCAGAAATGTAGGTATTAGGAGCTGTCTGGTATAAAATTTTTTTTTGGCGGGGAGGGCAAGGAGGAGAGGGAAAGAAAGAATCTTTAAAATTCAGCCATATAAAATGTGCACTCCAGTAAAAGTTAATGGTGTGTAGTGTGTCATTACCTGCAACCCCAAAGGGCCGTCTCAGTCCCTGCGTGCACTTCTTTGTATTAGTATCCTTGAGATCCATCTTCCCAACTCGGACTATTTGACAAATCAAGTAAATTTTATCCCTGTTGAGGTCTTTGTTTCCGAGGTCCTGTAGGGCAGGAAATTAATAGTTACCATGTGTCTAAAGAAGTAGAAAAGGAAGCCTAGTGATAGCAAATTCTGGGGCAGATGTATTTAGCACTTAGTGTACAAGGACCAGTCATACAATTAGTCACAGGAAAGGCTGAAAACAAGACGATACACCCATTCCATAGATAAGAACTGTGAGTTTTAGAAAGTTCTAGAAAGGAAACTGAGGGACAGGTCTCTGGTGTTCAATCCCCATTCTTCAATTTCAAACCAATGAGAAGAGGATAGAAGTACAATATCAGTCATACAGGCAACATTTCCTATATGCCAGCTGATGGATCCAAAATAGCTTTTGCTACAAATGACTTCATTTGTCTCATCACTACTCAGCACTACTGAGGGAGAATGCCAAAGGAAGAGGGAAAGCTCCCAATAGTTACATTCACTGAGCACCTGACGTATGTATATCAATCAGGAATGGGTTGTTGTGGCACAAGTAATCCCAGCATCTCAGAGCTTTATAAGACAACAGAAGTTTACTTCTAGCTCAGGCTGAATGCCAAATGCAAACAGCTGCCCCCCACCCACTCATCTCCCACCTTGCTCAACTACCCACCCTGGGCCTCTAGCTGAAGGGCGAGCCATCTCCTCAGAACAGGTGCTTCCACTGTCCCCACAGCAGGGGAAGGAAATGTGGCGAATCACCTTTTGGTCTTAAAGCTTCCACCCAGACAAGGCACATCACTTTGGCTTGCATTTCAATGACCAAAGCAAGGCAGGCAGCCGCAGCTAACTTCAAGGGGGAGAGCTGAGTGCCCTCAGGTGTGTGCCGTGAAGGAAGAACACTGAAACCGGTGAACTACACTAATGTGTCCTGCACGGTGCTGTATTTCTCACATGCCACCATCTTGTTTGATCCTTAACAACTCTCTCAAGTAGATACTGTTTTTGCACCCCATTTTACAGAGGGGGAAACTGAGACACGAAGAAGACAAGGGGCTTCCAGAGGTCATGACCTTAGTCCTTGGAGACACTGTCCAGTCATTCTAACACCAAAGTCCATAAACCTAACTACCACAAAATATCTCTCTCCCCATTAGAAAGATACACGGGAGGGAAAACCACCCAGGTCACCTCAGTATCTGGGTGTCCTGCTCAAATCTAAAAGCTTCAGTGTTCTTGGAACCCCCTTCCAGATGGGATCAAGGCAAGTTGTTGGCGTCTGAGCAGAGAATCCTGGGCCTGGCCTCACTAGGGAATAGCTGCTTTTCCTCCAAGTTAATCCTCATATAGGCATATGCACTGGGAATAGCCTGTCAGCTCACATAAGAGCCAGGGTCCAGGCAAAGCAGCCATCCCCAGGCTCTCAGTCTGTATGGTGTGGAAAGAAGAGCATGGGGGTGTGAAGAGTTTCTGGGGACAAAACATGGTCCCAATGTAGTCCACACCTTCCTGCTTCAGGCTTGTGATAGTTAATTTTTTTTTTAAGTTTATTTATTTATTTTGAGAGAGAGAGAGAGCATGCACACGAGTGAGCAGGGGAAGGGCAGAGTGTGAGGGAGAGAAAGAATCCCAAGTAGGCTGCACACTGTCAGCTCACGGCCCAACATGGGGCTCAACACAGGGCTCAGCCCCACAAAACGAACCTTGGGATCATGACCTGAGCTGAAATCACTGACTAAGCCACGAAGGCGCCCCCGTGATGGCTACATTTTATGCACCAGCTTCGACTAGGCCATGGTGCTTAGTTGCTTGGTCAAACACTAGTCTAAATGCTTCTGTGAAGGTATTTCGTAGGCCCGATTAACATCTATAATCAATGGACTTTAAGTAAAGGAGGTTACCATACATAATGTAGATATGCCTCACCCTATCAGTTGAAGGCCTTGAGGCCTTATTCACTGTTGTACCTCTAGCACCCAAACCTGAGGTTTTCCAGTGAAGGACGAGTTGTGCCTCCAGACAGTAATAAAGAAATCCTGCCTGAATTTCAGGCCTGCTGGCCAGCCCTACAGATTTCAAACTTGCCCGCCCCCACAATCCTGTGAGCCAAATCCTTTGAATAAACCTACATATATATCCTATTGGTTCAGGTTCTCTGGGGAACTCTAACTGATACAAGGGCTGTCCTTTCACCTGCTGAGGGAATGCACATCTGCTCCCTGACTCTCCTCAAAGTCTCTCTACTGGGCAAGGGGAGAGGAAAGTTAGGGGAGAAGGGGGCTTTCTGGCTAAGGAAGCTCAGCCACTCATTTGTATTTTCTGCCTTTCCCTATAGGCAACTGAATTTGAGATCCCAATTATCTTACATGCAGATGGTTGGAAAGCCTCTTCTCTGGCCTGCCTGCCTCCTTCCTCCCAACCACCTTGATATTCCTGAAAAACTCATCTTTAGAAGCCATGTTCATTATTTCATTTCTCTCCCCGCAACAACCTTAATAGCTCCCTATTTCCTACCCTATTAGTGCTAATCTTCCCCAGCTGACGTGAAAGGTCCCAGACATAATATATTTCCAGCTGCCCTACCTGACCAATTCCCCACTATTCTCTGCATGTAAGTACTCTATTTTTGTCACAAAGATCCCGTTACTGCTCCACAAACACACAATGCTCACTTTCAACTCACTCTTTCTTCCTAAGCCCCCTGTCCACACCTCTGCCTCAAATACTTACCTCTTACTCCTCTATATATCCAAATCCTTTCCAACCTTAAGAGCTCAAGGCTTGCTTCCCTTATAATGATTTTCATCCCTAATTACTTCCCCTCTCTCATTAGAAATTTTCATATTTTTGAAACATCTAGTTTGGTATCTTTCAGAGGCATTCCAGAGTCACAAAGACCCTGGCACCTGAAGGATCCTCCCTAGATGTTATGGGATGAATTATTCCCCTCAGAATTCATATGTTGAAGTCCTAACCTCCCAGAACCTGAAAATATATTTGGAGATAGGGCCTTCCAAGAGGTAATTAAGCTGGGGTGACTGGGTGGCTCAGTCGGTTGAGTGTATGACTCTTGATTTCAGCTCAGGTCATGATCTCATAGATTTCTGGGTTCAAGCCCTGCATCAGTCTCTATGCTGACAGTGCAGAGCCTGCATGGGAGTCTCTCTCTCCCTCTCTCTGTCCCTCTCCCACTCACAATGTCTCTGTCTCTCTCAAAATAAATAAATAAACTTAAAAACATAGGGGCGCCTGGGTTTTGAGAGAGAGAGAGAGACAGAGAGAGAGAGGGAGAGAGATAGTGCAAGAGGGGGAGGGGCAGAGAGAGAGGGAGACACAGAATTTGAAGCAAGCTCTAGGCTCTGAGCTGTCAGGACAGAGCCTGACACAGGGCTCAAACTCATGAACTTGAGATCATGACCTGAGCCAAAGTTGGATGCTCAACCAACTGAGCCACCCAGACACCCAGACCATCTTAATATGTCATGCAAGCACAGCAAAATGCTCAAACACATTGTTTCTCTCTGGAGAGTGTATAAATGTGTGATCCTTCCTCAGAACTGTGTTCCAATTTGTGGTGTCTCTAATTCATTTTTACTCTGACCTTATAAAACTCAGACATATTAGGGAAGTTGAGGCAGTGCAATAAAACTTAAAACATGTGTCACCCGATTTAGTAATTCATTAGTACTCCTTTTATTGTTCAGTCTTGTTTCCTGTATGTTAGCAACAACCCCCAAAGTGGGCAAATTCTTAGGGAAACTGGTAGTATATTCTGCCTTCCTCTTACAGATCTAAGGGGTTGAATGCTTATAAAAGAGACAGAGGGGACGTTCACCATTGGCCCGACTCATGTGCCAGCTCCTAGGGCTTTGCCCTCAAAGAAGAAACTAGAAAGAGCTAACATCCAGAGAAAAATAAATAAGGCCAGCAAGGCACATACCTGCCGAGTCTCATCTCATCTCTAACTTAAATATCACCTCAATGTCCAATTGAAAGTAAGTCCCAGTCAAACGCCATCATATCATCCTGTTTTAATTATCTGCATTGCATGGATTGCCTTCTGACATTTTCTTGTTTATTTACTCATTTATTTATTTTCTGAATTCCCCCCATCATACCATGATAGAAAGGTTCAATAAGCTTATTCAATGCTATATTCCCAATACCTAGCACAAAGCACATGTTGGTACTCATTGAATTGATCTTGAATCAATAAAAGAAGTTAGAGCATCATGACTTTCCTTGTCCCAAAATGAAGACTTCCATCATTTCAAGACAGAGAAATATCAGCCTGTTGAACCAGTCAACGAAGGTTCCCAAGTTCATTTGCTGTGGGAAGAAGACATAGAAGCCCAGGCAGAATTCCATGCAAGCAGAATCACATTCTCATTAATATTGAGAGACACAAATTTACCGATGCCCTTTCCTGCATGTTTACATCATGAATTGGTTCTCTGCAAAATGAACCACTGATTGATTCCCTGTCCCTGTCCTTCTCGTGAAACATCTGTCTCCTGGTTTAATCAGGAGGCCCTATGGGACTTTCCTATTTATCAAGAAAATAAATAGGCTCCTCCTTCTAACTAATAATAGATAAACATGACTGAGACACATTTATATATGCCAGGAAAACTTTGTCTAAGCAATTAGGACTCTGATCTTATTCCATGCCTCTGGCCCATTTTTCAGGAAATAACAAACAAAATAAATCAGCTGCACTCCAATCTAATTGTGACATAACATGAGACATTGCACTTAATGGGCTGTAACTGGAAAATTATTGTAGAGCAACGTAGGTTAATGTAGCATGTCGGTCACTCCTGGATCAAACTCATAGGTTTGGCCAATGCCCAAATCCCTCCCTGACTCCTCCTCTGTAATTTTCCTTGCTAACACATGCATCAGAGTGAAAAATCTCATAAATGCTCTTCTCTCCAAAGGATCTTGCAGAGAACACCAATATCCTTAGGTATCTTAAGATAACACTCTTAACACACCCTCATGGAAATAGGACAAGAGAAAGGTCTTTGCTAAAAATAATAACCCTTATCTTCTGATTTCCACTATTTGTCCTTCCCACAACTAAAAAGCCAGGTTCACTCTCAGAAATAAGTCATCCAACTAACAATTGATTTCAACATTTCTACATGTGTCTTGCCCAGCAAGTATTGGTTTTTAGAAGAATGATCTCAGGGATCCATTAAGATCTTTAGTCATCTATGACTTAATTTTATTCAGAATATACAATTTATCAAGGCAGCCAATGTTCTTAGGAGTTCTTTTTTTTTTTCTGATACATTTTAGAAAGGTTTTTAGAAAGTCTGAGCCAAAGAAAGGAACTCAGATTAACCAATGAATTTACTGATAAATCAGAATAGCTGCTGTATCTAGTTCACGCAGACATTATTGCTGGAAGGAGTCTGTGCTTGTTTACACAGCGCTCTGTGTGTATTCTCAGTGTGCACATGAGTGAGAAAGAAAGAGGGAAGAAGATATAGAGAGGGGAAGACCCACCTCCCTAATAGCTTCTTTAGGGCACACAACACCCGCCCCCCCCGGCCCCCCCATCTGTTCTGAATCTCTCCAGAAAGCCCAGAACACAAATCTGCCCCAAGGTCATGCTCCCTCCTGATCAAGTGGCCAGCCTCTCATTTCCAAGATTGTATCCTTGCGAGTGTGGAAGATGGCTACAAGAAGAATGTACACCCACCGTGAAGACCACCTTCAGATTGTTGAGCATCTCGATCTCCTTCGGGAAGCCCCTGCTGCCCCATCGCACCAGGTAGTTCTCACTGTGGGAAGAAGAGTGGCAACTGGTTACTGCCTGGGGCTCAACACTGCTTTGGAAAAAATATTCACTGAGCCTCTACTGTGTGCCTGACACATGCTGGCTACTGGGGACACGGTAGTGTTTGAGACAGATGTGGTCCCTCCCTCTAACAGATCACCACTAACAGAGACAGGGGGCAAAGAATCAATAACATGTGTGCATTCATAGTCTCTTTCCCTCCCCCATTTGCTAAGCAAATTCTGGCCCAGCTACCTAATATTTTTGAAGAGAAGCAGCATTCTCTGTAGCATTATTAAGAGTGGAAGAGATGAGGAGGAAAGGATTTTGGTATATTTTGCTGGACATTAAGAATATATTTGCCCTTCTCATCTCATTCCCTTTTCAAGACTGAAATAAAGACTTGAATTTTTTTAAAATGATCCATTGGACATAGGACTGTTTTCTTGAATGGAATGTCACAGTATGATGGGCCAAAGATGGCCTTAGTCATTATCTGAGATACACTGAAATAACTATCTAAATGCAGTTGTGACAACTATTTATATGCAATTGTGCTATCAAAACAAAGTTCAGGGTGTTACAAGAATGTATATCAAAAAAGTCTGTCCTAGTCTGGGTACTCAGGGAAGTCTTTGCTGAGGATATGACATGTAAATAAAGTCGGTCAGGAAAAGATAAAGAGAAATGTTTCAGGCAAAGCAAACATGCATTTAAAGGCCCTGAGGCAGAATGGAGCTTGATGCACCTAAAAGCCAGATCCAAGGGGTGCCTGGGCTCAGTCAGTTAAGTATCTGACTTCGGCTCAGGTCATGATCTCACAGTTCATGAGTTCAAGCCCCGCGTCAGGCTCAGCTGTGCTGACAGCTCAGAGCCTGGAGCCTGCTTCGGATTCTGTGTCTTCCTCTCTCTCTGCCTGTTTCCCACTCGCACTCTGCCTCTCTGTCTCTCAAAAATAAATAAACATTACTAAATAAACAAATAAACAAAACAAAATAAAGTAAAATAAAATAAAATAAAATAAGATAAAAATAAATACAAACGAGATCCAAGGGGAAAGTGGTAAGAGAAAAATTAGAGAGGACAGACCATGTAGGCCTTGTAGGTCACCCAAGGATTTTGACTTGATCCTAAAAGTAATGGATATCCCCTGAAGGGTTTTAGGAGAGGCAGTCACACAATTCTGACATATGATCATTTACCATCTTACATCTTCTAGCAACCATACCCACCCTGTGGGGTACATACTAGTCAGTCCAGCCACACTGGGAAAATTAGGAGAAACTTAGTAGTTTGATGAGTTGAGTCATAAGGTTTGCCATGCCATACAGGAGTATATATAGTTAGTGTTAAATAAATGCCCATTATCTTGAATTAGGATAAAAACAAAGTAAAGCTCAAAAACCAAATCATCCTAAAAAAGAATATTAAGAATTTAACAAAGTTAAGGGAAGCCCCTTGTTTTTAGAGATTTGTTCTCTCCGATGTCTTGTTACTCTCTCTCTACTCACCTCTAGAAGACTGATGAGAGTAGTCTAAGCAAGGTCAAGGGGGAAATGGCACTGATAACAAAATGAACACAGCTCTAGATTAACCACTGGTTAAAATTCAATCAAGTTAAATGTAGTTTTTCTTTTTTCTTCCTCCCTTCCTTCCTTCTTTCCTTCCTCCCTCCCTTCATCTCTCTTTCTTTCTTTCTTTCTTTCTTTCTTTCTTTCTTTCTTTCCTTAGTAAGTTCTAAATATTTCAGTGGAAATTTCAGCAAACTAACCAAGAAGCCTCCAAGGTTCCATACATACATAAATAAATAAATAAATAAATAAATAAATAAATAAATAATAATTGTTATTATTTCCCATTGGTTATCTCCAGAATGTCACAGTGAAATACCTGGGTATTTCCCAGGACCTTTGATCACATATAGCATGACCAACAGAGAACCAGCCTGTTAGGTCTAAACATCAGGCACTAGCAATTTTCTTCTAGGGGAAATACAATAAATAAGAAAAGCAACTTAGAGGGCTGAGCTGGCCCTATCCATCCATGCCCAGCAAAAGCTGGGTGGTAAGACCAAAGGCCTACCTGGCACCGAGCCAGGTAAGATCTATTGCACGTGACAGTCTCCTCCAAGGAAGGGGAGGACCATCCCAACTCCTCCTCAAGATTTTTTTTTTTTTTGAAATTAGCCTTGCCACTGGCTTGATGTCTAAGATGCTTCTTTTTTGTCCTAAAAAATTTACCTTAGATTTCCCAAACTTCTCTTTAAGCATTCACTGGAATCGGACCATGATTTATCCCAACATTGAAAGCTCTGTCTCAGCCAAATTGTTCCCAGTTCACATTTGGGCCACACTGAGAATGCCCTAACTTGTCTTTGGTTCATTTATGTCAACCTGCTTTGTAAGAGGGGAGAAGATTGATTTCTTAGGGAAAAAACAGCTGTCCAGAGTCAGAATGACATAGGGAGTGCTTTCAAGTTCCCCTGCCCCTTTCTTGTATCATGCCTCTTCTCATCTTTCTTTGTTTTCTACTTCTCTCTCTCTCATTTTTTTTCTTTTGGTTTTTGCCCTTTTTTTTCCCTCTCTTCCTCATCTCTCAGTTTCCTGAGGGCTTCCCTGTATATCTGGCACTCTCAGAGACATCACTCAGGCATGCCCCATTGAGCATATCATCCTGTATGGCACATCAGGGAACAGAGCTGCCTTGTCACTGATCCATTGCCTCCTTCTACAGAGCTGGCTCAGGTCATCCATCACTTAGATAGGCCAGTAGGCCAGGCACCTTTGCCAATTCGAATATAAGGAAACATGTTTTCTGAGAGGCAGGAAGGGTCCTCTGATTACTTTCAGGATCTTTGTCACAGGCACCTTGGGAAAAGCTGACAGGGAATGGCAAGGGGCCTATGACACACAGACCATTTCAAGGTGGGTTCTGAGGGAAAAGGGACACTCACTTCCAGTGTTCACTGAGGCCCACCAGGTGAATTAGGCTGACTCTTTAATGTTAGGGATTTAGGTTTGCTATAAAGAGTAGCTTTCTACCATGACAATGCTGACACTCTGATGAGAACCATTCAGGATATTTGACACAACTCTTTCCTTGGTGACATACTAAAGTGGGAACTAGCTTGTCTTTGGAGTTAGATAGATGGACCTGAGTAGAAATCTCAGTTCCACCATTAATACATATGTATGACTTTGGACTAGTCACTTGACCCCCAAGCCTCATTTCCTCACCCAAATGACATGGAGTAAAGGGAATTAAATGATATCACATACAGACCTCAGTTCATTCTCCTTAGATGAACAGTTCCTCCATGTTTCACAAATGTCTCCAGAAAAGCCATTATTTTCTAAAGTACTCCTCTTCACTAGGCATTGTACATGGTCTCATTTAATCATAACAACCAAGCTAGAGAAGCACCACTTTCTCCATAAAGGCAGACGAATTATGCTCCAGCTTTCTTCCATTATGTTAACTGGGCCTTCAAATATGGGACTATGTATTGGCCCAAAACCCCAATGGAGGAGACCAGCAGGGTCACCACCTGGAAGGATGGTCTAAACCACAAGCAGAGGCCAGGGGCCTAGTAGTGGGGGCTGGAGGTATACCAGAGTCTCCTCCCTGGAGATTCTCAAAGGTGTGTTCACTTCGTCAAGCTGAGGCACCCAAGGGTTCTCAAGAGCAACCAGTTAAAGTAGTAATAATAACAGCCACAGCCTCTTGGAGCACCACGTGCCAGGCTCTGTGCTTCTCATTGATATCTGAAAGAAATGACCCTGTGAGGTTGGCGCTCACATTTTGCAAATGGGCAACTCAGGGCTAGGAAAGATGAACAATTTGCCTGAGGTTAAGAAAGAGTAAATGGTGGGGCCAGGATGTGAACTCAGGCAGATCTCAGAGCCCACATTCTTAACCTGGTACCGCCCTCACCACTCATTTCTTAACTCTGGTTGTGTTTTATTTTGTTTTTGTTTGTTTTATTTTGTTCTGTTTTTATTTTTTACTTGTTTTTTTTTTTTAATTTTATTTTAATTCCAGTTAGTTAGCACACAGTGTTACAATAGTTTCAGGTACACAATCTAGTGGTTCAATGCTTCCATACATCACCCTGTGCTCATCACAAGTGCCCTCCTCAATCCCCATCACCTATTTCACCCATCCCTCTATCCATCTCCTATTTTAAAAGTATGAATTTTAATCTATCCAATGCCACCTGTATGAATCTCATTACCTCTGGTTGTTTTCCAGAATCACAAACCTACTTACAAAACCCTACTGTGTAACCATAACCGCACTATGGGAAAAATTTGGTGGTAATATTTCCACCTGACTGGTACATCCTATAAAAAGTTATTTCCACATTTTCAGGCTCAGTTTCTCTTCCAGGTGGGCATTTCTCCACAAGTGATGGCGGGAATAAAAAGGATGCTCTGTGCTCTGCTAACTCCAACCTCCCATATACACAGAAGTCAGGCAATACTGAACACACCTACCTTATGACAGTTTGCTTGTTGGGGTCATAGAGAGACATGAAAAGCTCAGCATCTTCCCCAATTCTGCACACAAAGTTTCTCACAAAGACATAGAGGCTGTGGGTGGGGGATGAGGAGATCCGGGAATACATTCCATAATCTGGTTGGTCTTTTGACTAAGAGGTGGCAGGAAAAAAGGAGGAAGGTAGAGAAAATTAGCCCAGCACCACTGAGGACGCAAGCCTGAAGATTTCTGCATTATAACCAGGTCTACAACCAAAAGCTTCTGTAATCTGAGCCAAGTCATTTTGACTCTCTTGGCCTTGATTTTCTCATTTTGGGAAATAGTACTATTTGCCCAGCCTTCATCATAAAATTAGTGTCATAAAAATCACAAATTACTTTTTCAAAAAATGCTTAAATGGTCTCCATTGAAACTAAAAACTTCTGCTGTTTGAAAGATGCATTTAAGAAAATGAAAAGGGGAGGCACAGACTGGGAAAATATATTTGCAAAAACATATATCTGGTAGAGAATTTGCATTTAGAATATACAAATATACAATCATATTTAGAATACACAAATAATTCTTACAACTCAACGATGAGAAAATCAACCCAATTAAAATGGGCAAAACATCTGAACAGACATTTCACACACACAAAAAAAATTACAAATGGCCATGGCCAGTAGGCACATAAAGAGATGCTCAACTTCACTAGTTATTCAGGAAAATTCAAATTAAAACCACGATGAGATACCATCACACAAGCACTAGAATGGCAGCACCAAGTGTTGAAAGGATGCAGAGCTACTGGAACTCTCTCATATACTACTGATGGGGATGCAAAATTGTATGCCCCTTCTGGAAACAAGTATGGCAGAATCTTTATAAGTGGAACATACACGTATCATAGGATCCAGCAATCCTACTGTCAGGTATTACTCGAAAAGAATGAAAATGTACGTTCAAACATGTGTTTGCAAATGTTCATAGCAGTACTAGTTAAAATAACCCCCAAGTGGAAACAACCCACCTGTCCAAAATGGACAACTGGTCAATGGTATGGCAACTCAGCAATAAAAAGGGAAAAATAATATATACCACGACACAAACCTCAAAATCACCATTCAGAGTAAAGCAAGTCAAACACAAAAACCAAGGGGCACCTGGGTGGCTCAGTAGGTTAAGCATCCGACTTCGGCTCAGGTCATGATCTCACAGTGTGTGAGTTTGAGCCCCGCGTCGGCTCTATGCTGACAGCTCAGAGCCTGGAGCCTGTTTCGGATTCTGTGTCTCCCTCTCTCTCTGCCCCTCCCCTGTTCATGCTCTGTCTCTCTCTGTCTCAAAAATAAATAGACGTTAAAAAAAAATTTTTTTTAATTCAAACACAAAAACCATACGATTTCATTTATATGAAACTACAGAAAAGGCAAAAGTGTAGTCACAAAAAAACAAATTAGGGACTGCCTGCAGCTGGAGACTGGGGAAAGGAGTCAACTGTAAGGGGACTCAAAGAAACTTTCAATGTGATGCAACTGTTGAGATCTTGATCGTGGTGGAGTTCACCCAGCACTGTATTTTAGCCAGATTCAGTAGACTATAGTTTATAATGAATTGATTTCATTCTGTGAAAATTATCTCAATAGAGCTAAAAATAAACCTTCTTTCAAATAATACACAGTGGATAAAATGATTTTTTAATCATAAATCTGAGCATGTTAACCTTGAAAAATAAAATTATGTTTCCTTGAAATCTTTTGTCAGTTTTCTACCACACTTGGAATAACAAATCTTAACTCTTCTCCATGATGCCTTGGGCCTTGTGAGATCTGGATACTGCTCCCTATGTCTCCAAATCATTGCCTACCCTCTCCCGTGGCTCAGCATGCACAATCAACACTGGCCTTTCTACTCCTTGAAACTTCAGAACACAGTCCTACCTCAGGACCTTTTCACTTACTGTTCCCTATACATAGAACACTTTGTCCCTAGATCTTCCCAGGCCTGGTGACTTCACATCATTCAAGTGTCAACTCAGATGTCTTCTTTGAGAGATGCCTTTCTTGATGGTACATTTTTAAAATAGCTCTTGATGCACTATGATTCACAGAACCCTAGCTTATTGTCTTTTAGAGACTTATCACCATCTGGAATTAATTTGTTTGTTTGTTTACTTTGTATTGCCTTTTTTCTTTTCTCCTCTCTGGAATATAAAAGCTCCATGAGAACAGGAAACTTGCCTGGCATTAAACTACCTGTGGGATGGATGCAGAATGAATTACAGTCCCAAGTACCAAAACAATAAAATGCAGATGGCTATTGATCATCTCAGGTCATAGGACAGATGCCTCCTTGAATAATATACACTCTAGTTAATTAGCCTATTATTTTAAGTTTATGATATGTTAAATAATGCCTCACTTGGCTAAAGGCTATTTTACAAAGCTCACCAATTCTTCCTTGATGCGCTCTGTGATTTTATCAGTCGCCTCCTCATGTGCATGGAACAAGCTGATGACGCTGGTATTATCAGGGTCCAAGATATTTCCATCATCATCTCTGACAATCAGATCAAGCTCAAGAATTCTGCAAAGCAAAATCCATAAGTGAGGATAAATCCGTAAGACTTTACGATGTTGTTGGGAGGTTTATACCAGAAAATTTGCCTGGTCTCTGAAGATTGCAGACTTTCACAGAACAGCTCTACACCAACAACCTTGCACACGGCTTGTGAGCCATACTGGGACAGTTCATCCTCTTTGGGTAGTACTGTGGCAGTGTGTATTAAATTTTCCTAAAGTGTATCTTTCCTGCGATATTAAATCTAGAGAAACATCCACATTTGAACAAGAATGTGTTACAGCATTGCTTACATCAGCAAAGTGATGAACAAACAAAAGGTCTGTCAAAGGGAGAATGGCGAGGGAGGAGGGGCCAACATGGCGAAGAAGTAGGGGGATCCGAAATTCCCTCGTCTCAAACAAAGCAGGGCTGAAACCAAAGGACTTTGGGTTCGGGAGGCAAAGGGCTTGGGAGGCAAAAAGACAATTGCTTCCAGGGACCCACTGGCACAATCCGATGGGCCATAGGTGCGTGATTGAGAACCCGAGAGAAAACGAATGGAGGGGAAGGATCCCCTTCTGCGGAGAGACAGAGGGAAGAAAGAGGCTGGGGAAGCATAGGACTGTATCTGGACAAGAGAAAAACCAGACAGGGATGGAGAAAGATCCAATCTCTAACTGAGGGGCTTTCTCTGGTCTGGGGCTGGCTGCCTGGATCACGCACCTTGGGGGGAGGGGAGCCAGCCCCAGGCTCCGTGGCTAGGTCAGGGGCGCAATCTGCAGTGGAAGACAGCCATCCCCTCCCCGGAGTGCTGTGGGACAGGACAAAACCTGCCTGCGCCCACCAGCCAGGGACCACTTATCGGGTGGTGCAGAGGTGCTTCCCCAGTACCAGGGCGCGTGGAGCGAGAGTTTGAATCCCAGACAAGCGCCAGGCACAGGAGTCAGCGAAGCAACACAAACCACCTCATTTGCGCCTGCGGCACAGTGAGGACAGGTCGAACAGAGTGGTTTGGGACACCCGGTCTGTGGTGGAGAGACTGGGGTGTCGCCATTTTTCTCCTCATCACCAACAAGGCGGGCTTCAGGGAAAGGACAGCAGGCCCACTGTGGAGGCGGGACCCGCCTACACCTAGCCACGCCCCTCTGCCCCGTACTTTCGCGAGAGGTTGACGCTGAGGAACCAGACGGCCCGCCTCCAGACCAGCACTGTTGGATTGCCTGGCTTGATTCTTGGACAGTTCTTATTATACAGATATAGTCTTTCTTTTCTCCTTATTTCTTCCCTCTAGTCTGGTTACTCTGGTTGTTGGTTTGTTTAAGCAGACATATTTAATCCATTATCTTGATACATGTTCTATACCTCCTTCTTTATTTTCCTTACTCTCTCCCTGGATTAAGCCCTATAGTTTCTCTGTCTGGTCAATTTTCTTTTCTTTTTCCCCTGCCTCCTTAACTTATTTTCCTTTCTCTCTCTCTGGATTAAGCCATTAGGTTCTCTGGTCAATTTTCTTTTCTTTTTCCCCCACCTCCTTCTTTATTTTACTTTCTCTCTCTCTGGATTAAACCATATAGTTTCTCTGTCTGGACAACTTTCTTTTCTTTTTCCCTGCCTCCTTCTTTATTTTCCTTTCTCTTTCTCAGGATTAAGCTGTATAGTTTCTTTTTCTGGTCAATGTTTATTTTTTTCTTTTTCCCTGCCCCTGTCATTTCTTTCTTTGTATGGGATAAGGCCTCTTCCATCAGCACTGCCTCCACCCTGTTATTTACTTGTAGCTGGTGCTTCTGGTTTTGTTTGTTTGTTTGTGTGTTTGCATGTTTGTTTTCTGTTTGTTTTTCTTTATTTTCCTTTCCAGGGCTACTTCAACAAACAAATCAAAACACACCTGGTGGAGGGTCTAAAACATCACTACTAGTAGGGACATAAAGTACAAAAGTCACAATAACAGAGAGCAAGTAACACTTTCCAAAAAACACCTCCTGAAGGGCCAGGCCCTGGACGGTATATGACCCCTCTTTAATATAGTAGTGCTGGCAGGTACAGGGCACATAACAAGTTTTCAAACACATAATGGACAGAAAACTAGCCACAATGACAAAAGGGAAGAATTCTCCTTAAAAAAAAAAAAATCCATGAAGAAATGATAGCTAAAGAATTGCTCAAAACAGATATAAACAATTTAACTGAACAAGAATTTAGAATAATAGTCATAAGATTAATTGCTGGACTTGAAAAAAGCATGGAAGACATCAGAGAATATATTGCTGCAGAGATCAAGGAACTAAAAAATAGTCATGATGACTTTAAAAATGCTGTAAATGTCGGGGCGCCTGGGTGGCTCAGTCAGTTGAGTGTCCAACTTCAGCTGAGGTCATGATCTCATGGTTCGTGAGTTTGAGCCCAACGTCAGGCTCTGTGCTGACAGCTCAGAGCCTGGAGCCTGCTTCAGATATTGTGTCTCCTTCTCTCTCTGCCTCATCCCTGCTTGCACTCTGTCTCTCTCTATCTCTCAAAAGTAAATAAATGTTTTAAAAAATAAAATAAAAATGTTGTAATGAGGTGCAAAATAAACTAGAGGCAGTGACAGGGAGGATTGAGAGGCAGAGGGGAGAATGGGTGAAATAGAAGATAAAATTATGGAAAAAGATAAAGCTGATAAAAAGAGATAAAAATATTCTGGATTAAGAGGGGAGAATTAGAGAACTAAGTGATCAATGAAATGGAACAATATCCATATCATAGCAGTTCCATGTATGAAAAGCCCACAGCTAATATCATCCTCAATGGAGAAAACTGAGAGCTTTCCCCCTGAGATCAAGAACACGACAGGGATGTGTACTCTCACCACTGTTGTTCAACATTCTGTTAGAAAGTCCTAGCATCAGCAATCAGACAACAAACTGAAATAAAAGGCATCAAAATTGGCAAAGAAGAATTCACTTTCACTTTTCGCAGACGACATGATACTCTACATGGAAAACCCGAAAGAATCCACCAAAAGACTCCTAGAGCTGACACATGAATTCAGTAAAGTCACAGGGTACAAAAATCTATGTACAGAAATTGGTTGTGTTTTTATACACCAATAATGAAGCAACAGAAAGAGAAATAAAGAAACTGATCCCATTCATGATTGCACCAAGAATCATAAGATATCTAGGAATAAACCAAACCAAAGATGTAAAAGATCTGTGTGATGAAAACTATAGACACCTTATGAAGGAAATTGAAGAAGACACAAAGAAATGAAAAAAAACATTCCATTCTCATGGATTGGAAGAATAAATATTGTTAAAATGTCAATACTACCCAAAGCAATCTACATATTCAATGCAATCCCAATCAAAATTGTACTGGCATTCTTCTTGAAGCTAGAAGAAACAATTCTACAATTTGTATGGAACCACGAAAGACCCCAAATAGCCAAAGTAATATTGAAGAAGAAAACCAAAGCAGGAAGCATCACAATCCCAGACTTTAGCCTCTACTACAAAGCTGTAATCATCAAGACAGTATGGTATTTGCACAAAAACAGACACATAGACCAATGGAATAGAATAGAGAACCCATAACTGGACCCACAAATGTATGGCCAACTAATCTTTGACAAAGCAGGAAAGAGCACCCAATGGAAAGAAAAGACAGTCTCTTTAGCAAATGGTGCTGGGAGAACTAGACAGCAACATGCAGAAGAATGAAACTGGACCACTTTCTTACAGCATACACATAAATTAAACTCAAAATGGATGAAAGACCTAAATGTGGCACAGGAAACTACCAAAACCCTAGAGGATAGAGCAGGAAAAAACCTCTTTGACTTCAGCCACAGCAATTTCTTGTTCAACACATCTCCAAAGGCAAGGGAATTAGAAGCAAAAAGAACTATTGGGACCTCATCAAGATAAAAAGCATCTGCACCACAAAGGAAACAATCAATAAAACTAAAAGGCAACCCACAGAATGGGAAAAGATATTTGCAAATGACATATCGGATAAAGAGCTAGTATCCAAAATCTATAAAGAACTTATTAAACTCCACACCCGAAAAACAAATAATCCAGTGAAGAAATGGGCAAAAGACAAGAATAGACGTTTTTCCAAAGAAGACATCCACATGGCCAACAGGCACATGAAAAGATGCTCAATGTCACTCATCATCAGGAAAATACAAATCAAAGCCACAATGAGATATCACCTCACACCAGTCAGAGTGGCTAAAATGAACAAATCAGGAAACCACAGATGCTGGCAAGAATGTGGAGAAACGGGAACCCTCTTGCACTGTTGGTGGGAATGCAAACTGGTGCAGTCACTCTGGAAAACGTGTGGAGGTTCCTCAAAAAATTAAAAATAGATCTATCTATGACCCAGCAATAGCACTACTAGGAATTTACCCAAGGGATACAGTTGTGCTGATGCATAGGGGCATCTATACCCCAATGTTTATATCAGCACTTTCAACAACAGCCAAATAATGGAAAGAGCCTAAATGTCCACCAACTGATGAATGGATAAAGAAGATGTGGTTTATATATTCAATGGAATACTACTTGGCAATGAGAATGAGTGAAATCATGCCATTTGTAGCAATATGGATAGAACTGGAAGGTACTATGCTGAGTGAAATAAGTCAGTCAGAGAAGGACAGATACCATATGTTTTCACTCATATGTGGAACTTGAGAAACATCACAGAAGACCATGGGGGTGGGAGGGAAGAAATCGTTACAAACAGAGAGGGAGGGAGGCAAACCACAAGAGACTCCTGAATACTGAGAACAAACTGGGTGGATGGGGGTGGGGGAGAGGGGAAAATGGGTGGTGAGCACTGAGGAGGGCACTTGTTGGGATGAGCACTGGGTGTTGTATGTAAGCCAATTTGACAATAAATTATATTTTTTAAAAAATAGGGAAAATGGCTAAATAAACTGTGACCTATAATGCAATTCCATGTGCATGGCTTAAAAAATAGGGTATAGTTTTAATATGTTTAATGATACAGCTCAGTGAGAAAAAATAAAGTATGGGGGCACCTGGGTGTCTCAGTTGGTTAAGTACCCAAGTCTTGATTTCATCTCAGGTCACGATCTCATGGTCGTGGGTTCAAACTGACAGCATGGAGCCTGCTTCGGATTCTGTCTCCCACTCTCTCTATCCCTCCTCCGCACCCTCTCTCTCTGTCCCCTGATCATGCTCTTTCTTGCTCTTTCTCAAAATAAATAAACATTAAAAAGCTAAAGTATGGAAAAATGCATGTGATATGTTTACATAAACAAGTAAGTCAAGCCAGATATATTACCTGGATACATGCACATGAGTAAAAAGCAAAGAGAGAAAGGACTGGACAAAAAGCAGCAAACTACCAATACTACTAACAAGGACACCTGTGAGAAGTAGGACCTTGGGTGGAGGAGTCTAAGGAAACATGTGCCTTATCTTTGTTTTATAATATATTATAATGTAATGTAATGTAACATAATGCAAACATAGCAGAAAAGGTATTTCTATGTTATCTATTCAACAACATTTTGAACATAGCTGTTGGGGGGGAATCTCAGATATACTGCTCATTACCCAGAGCTTGCTCATTAACTCTTTGACTTCCAGGCCACAAGGTTTCCCCTGCTTGGAATTGATTTGTTGCAACAGCATCTGCCATTCTGATTGGCATCAGTGATACTAGTAACAGCAAATGCACAGCACTTGTGGTAAGCTCACATATGTTAAATATTTTACGTATGCTAATGCACTTAACCCTTACAAAAACCTTATGAGGCATATATACTGTTAACATACCCATTTTACAGATGAAGAAAAGACCAAAGATACAGGGGCTAATTAATTTGCCCAAAGTCACATAGCTAGTTAAAAAGTAATATGGCATCCTGGTCTGACTCTTAACCTCTATGGTATACTTTCTAAATAGGAGGTGCTTAGGCGTGGTACTGGATTAGGGGACAAGGGTAGGTTTGCAGAGGCCTTGATGTGAGGCTGCTTTTGCACTTGATGTTGAGATGGAGGGCCTCAGCTGTCTATACAAAGAGAGCTGGTGGAGACTCTGAGAAGGCCAACAGGAGTCCTGCTTAGGCACCACTACTGAGTTCCATATTCTGCAAGGGCAGCAGACAAGTGAAGGAGACGATGTTTTCATCTCTTATTTGAGAACTGGACTGAGAAGCACATCTCTCGTCTCATCCAAATGCAAACAGAAGGGAGCCAAGGTTCACCCATTTGTCCACACTCATTAGGAGATTAACTTCCAACTAGATATGACTCATAACGTTGCACAGCCATGCTGCCGAACAGGCGATGCTATGGGGGTATAAATGCTTTCAACTAATGCTGAGCAGAGACTCGCGTGACCTCAGAAAAGATGGAGCATAGCCAATACATAATTTAATGCCAAGATCTCTCTAGTTCTTTCTCTTCAAAATTTATCAAAGTGGATTCGGTTCTAAAATGTATGAATAAAACATTCTCTGGGTCCAGCTATCTTGGGATTTGGAGGAGTCATTTGAGGATTCCTCACTTCTTGGAGACCAGGAAGCTTGCCCATTACCAGTCTCGTGTGGAATTTTAGCAGCTTTAGTAGTCACAGGCCGGGCTGTCAGGATTCCCACAACCCAGGGTCAGGAGAGGCTGTCTCCCAAATGAACAGCAGACCATTTGCTTTGGAGAAATGAGCATTTTAGCAGTTTCTTCTCAGAGGTAGCCCCACACTGCTCTCTTCTGTTCGAGAAAGTGATAAAATGAACTGAAAACAAAGGCAGGGGAAGAAGCTCCCACTGCATGCATTTTCCAAAAACAAAAAAATTTTAATGGTAATGAAAACAGAAGTGGCTCCTTATGTGGCTCCAGATCGTCTGGACAAATCCAAACTTCTTTACTTGGCACTTAGGCCCTCAAGTTTCCAGCCCCTGTCTGCCTTCCCCTCCATGCTCTCATTCTCTGAGCTCCTCCCATTCTCTCTCTCTCTCTTTCTCCTTCTCAATTTTTGTCCTAATAATCCCCACTAGTTTTGTTACATTAGGGCAGATGCTAGCCACCTGCCTGTCTCCTCCCCGTCCCCAGCCCCCACCTTCTGGTCCATGCTTCCTGCTCTCATGAAATGCATGAATTCCTACTCAAGAGTCTGTTCACTTCTCTCTCTCCCATATTAATCCACAGTCCTTGGAGGCAACAGAATGCAGTAGTCAAGCACTTGAATTCTAAAGCCAACCTACTTGGTTCAAATTTCAGTCATCTGGGGAAAAATGACCTAATCACTCTTTGAGCCTCAGTTTCCTCATCTGAGAAACAGAGACAATAATAGCACCTACCTACCTCATAGAGTTGTCATGGAACCTAACCGAGTTAATGCATGAAAAGTGCTTAAAACAGCGCCTGGCAGGTACTTAGCAAGTTATTGTTGGTTCTCACTGCTTGCTTTTTGTTGTCCATATAGTGGCTGTTTTTTGTAAATGTTTTTTGTAAATGCTAGGCCTCGAGGTCTAGCATGTGCTCAAAAAGTTTGATGTCTGAATGAAGGAACAAAGAAGAGAAACAGGCTGATTCTGGTCAGTCCTCCATCACTTAATTCCTGGCTCAACAGCCTGAGGATGATGTACCTCACCACAGCTCCTGACACTCTGCCCAGAGGTCTGCCCTTTTGGCTTTCAGGAAGCCACCCACCCCATATCAGAGCTCTGACCTCCCAAGACACCAGGCCAGTGTTAATTGAAGGTGTCCAAATCTCCCTCCCTGCCAGCTGAAGTCATCAGGAAAGGGAGGCAAGAATCATGGGCCACCCCCCAGCTCAGGGCCTCAGTCTCCAAGGATGCCTCTCACTTCCCCAAAGGGAACTGAAACTGAAAGCTCAGGGTTGGTTGAGGCAATGCTGCAGAGACACAACTGAAGGGGGCAGGCGCCCTCCTCCTCTTTCTCCTCTCACCAACATTCATGTATTCATCCAGCCATCATTCACTGAGTGCCTCCTGTGTGCAGACCCTGTTCCCGCCACAAGAGATGAATTAAATGGTCACTGTATTAGAGAGTGCCCATCACAGCAGGGGAGACAAGCCAGTAAAGAGGTGATTACTCTTGGGGTGCTAAGGGCCTACAAGAGCACCTAACCCAGCCAGGGGTGGGTAGGGGACAATCAGAGAAGGCTTCCTATGGGTGGTGACCATTTCTTCCATCCTTGGCCCCTTTTCTTAGGAACCCTGTGAAGAAACATCTGAAGGTCACAGATGCCATTATTGCAAAGCAGCAAAACTCCCTCACTTCTCACACTCTCAGCTGCGACTGTACTCAGCTAAAGATGTCACCGCACCAACGGTGGCAGCAGCTGTGTGGCAAACTCTTCCTGTCGCTCTGGGATGATGTGCATTATAAGCAGATTTGGACACGCTTGCCAGCTGCCAGCAGGGGAACCAGCAGAGGGACCATGCTTCTGGGATGGGAAGCAGGTGTAAGCTGGACCCACTGACTTTCCTAGTGCATATGGATCTTCTTCCTCAGTGCATATGACAAAAGCAAGAAAGCCTGGCTGCTAAGAAATTTTCTTCTTACTCCCATTGAATAGACTCTTTCTACTTCCCCCTCGGACGTAAGTCCCAGCCTTCTGACCCATTTCACAATCCTCTAAACATGCCATGCTCTCTCACACACTACTGCCTTCCTTTTTTTTAGCCTACTTAACACTTCTTTATTTTTCAAAATTCCCCTCAGGGTTACCTCCTTCAGGAAGCCTCCTTTGACTTCCTTCTCCATGGCGAATTAAGAGTACTCTTGCTTGGTAAGCCATCAAACTTAACACAATACATAACAATAGTTTACTCGTACCTTCCTCCTAACCAGACTGGTCTCTTAGCAGACAGGAACTTTGACATCTACAGCCTCAACAGCTGGCAAGATATCAGGCCAATCATAAGCGTTCAATACATGTTTGTTGTTGGGATGAATAAACAAACGAGTAGGATTTGGAGGGCATCCAAATGCCGGGAGAGGGGGTGAAGATTTACAGTTCTCCAATGCTAACCAGGTACCATAGTGGAGAGGCCCATGGACTCTGGAGCCAGACTGCTTGGTTCTAAATTCTGGTTCTGCCATTACTAGCTATGTGATTCTGGACAAATTACTTGACCTCTTTAAAAGCCTTCGTTTCTTCATCTGAAAAAAAAAAAAAAAAGTGCGGATAATAAAACTGCATGCCCCATAGGGCTGTTATAAGAATTAAATAAGACAATAAATGTAAAACACTTAGCATCAAGCCCGGTGCATAACAACTCAGATTAAATGTTACTTTATAATATTATTATCACTACTATTATTATCAGTGGGTTGTCCTGCCTCAAAAAATTGTTTCATGTTCTCCTTAACTTCAGAACATCTAAATTCCAACCCTGCTTCTTCCCTTTTGAGGAAACACTTTTGTGACTATGCATAGGAGTTAGCTGATGGCATGTGGGGTGGATAATTTAGGATGGGGGAAGGGACATTTAAATCTCACACTGGGATTTAAGGGAGAGTTTTGTTAAGTGCAGGAATAAAATGACAACTAAGCCAAAAGTGAACCAGCATGACTGTGTTCCCCAGCCCCTCGGAAGTAGGTTAAATGAGTGTCCTACATCTCTCAGCCCAGTAATAACCCCTGTAAAAGCAAGCCCTCCCTCCACTTGCATGTCCCCAGATCCCACCGGGGTGATAAGAAAGGCACACAAGCATGGCATTGGTAACAGCCTTCTCTCAAATAGAAAGTGGCAAACTTGTATCTAAAAATGAAACCAAGCTTCTCTGTAGGGAGACAGGAAAGAAGGGGGGTGGGTAAGAGAAAAGAGCATCTTTGCAGAGGAAAGAGAGGTTACTTGTTGCCATAGTCTATTTTGGATGTGACTTTCTGCTTCAGTTCCTTCAACTCGTCCTTAGGCAGAGTTCCTGAGAGGAGCTGGGACCGCCACTCCATCAGGTCGTACATCATGGCTTGCACCTGCAGGAACCGATCCTTTTTGCTGGCCTACGAGAAAAAAACAATGCACAGTCACCTGCACCGAGGGTGTGTGTGGGTATCTATGTGGCAAACTGTGCCAAAGTCAGACATGTTCAGGGGCCATGACTTGAGCATCTCTCCTGGCCCCTACCCAGCTACAAAGGGGGATTAGGTGGTAGTCTCAGTCATCCACAAAGTTCCTCCCCCTGGGCCCCAGGGATTTCCAGAAATGAAACTAATAATCCCAATCACTTCTTGGTTAAAGAACGGGTGATTTCTGACTCTTATCAGAAAAGATACTTGTTGAGCAGCAATGCCATGAATATCTGCTGTAATGCAGGTCCCAGTGCTCAGGACATTTAAGGCTGGAAACTAGGGCCATTTTTCTGGTGATAGAGGCCTATTTCTAGGGCAGCAGTCCCCCAAGTGTGACATGTGCACAACCTGTGGGACACAACAGCTTTTGGTGATAGAAAGACACAATGTTAAATAACATGGACGCATATGGTGATTTTCTTCCATTCTTCCTCCATCCTTCTGCACAAAGGAAGGAGAAAGGTGAAGTTTCATGGTAATGTTGTCTTTAACCCCTCTCTCACATTTGTCCTTTTTTTTTTTTTTTTTTTTTAACAAAGAGAGAGGTCTTCAGCTCAGAGCTTTTGACAGGTACTATAGCAAGCACTTAATAACATTGACTTGTTTTCATTGTATTTATTTGATAATGTTCTTCTAATTGTGCCAAGCACTTTTGGCTTTCCATTTGGGAAAGCATGTGTGATATAATAATATATATAAATATATATAATTATATATATATATATATAATTTGTTCTTTGTCCCCAGTTCTCGGCACAGAGCTCCTAAAGCCCTTGGAACATCCTGAGTGATAACAGCATTTTTTTTTTTTTATTCATAATGAGCTCCTTTTGACCATACCTGAGTTTATGCTAATGATGTGACTCCTGATGGTCCCCTAGACAGCTTCAGGATGGGGGCTGAATGTGAGAGGAACCCACTATGTGATTAGAGAGTTGGAACTTTCAGCCATACCCCCCTCACTCTTCCCTTCAGGGGGAGGGGGTGCTGGGGATGGAGCCTAATCACCAATGTCCAACGATTTAACAATCATGCCTATGTAATGAAACTTTGATTAAAACTCTCAATCAGTAAGGTTCCTGGCACTTCCCAGATGAGCATGCTTCGTGCAGAGAAAGTGGCATGCCCAGAGAAGGCATGAAAGCTCTGTGCTTACCCACCCCATTACTTTACCTGTATATATCTTCCTTTTGGCTTTTCTGCATTGCAGCCTTTATGGTAAAACAGTAACCATGAGTACAGCTCTTTCCAGAGCTCTGTGAGTTGTTCTAAGGAATTACGAGCCCCCACATAGAGGTGGAGAGGAATGATGGACCCCTGAATTTGTATTAAGTTTGGACAGAAGTGTGGGTAGCCTGGGAACCTGGGACTTGCAACTGGCATCCTAAGCGAGGGCAACCTTGTAGGACTCAGTCCTTAAACCTATGGAATCTGAAACTGACTCTGGGTAGGCCGTGTTAGAACTGAATTGAATTATAAGGCATCCAGTCAGTGTTGGAGAATGGGAAGTTGTTGTTGGAAGGCATGGAAGGCTGCACAATTTATTAAGTTATTTTAGTTTACTAAAAAGGGAGCCAATTTAGGTATTAAGTAAATATCGTACAGGTGGTACATAGACACGGCAAGGATCATGAAGGTGATACTGAAATACCGGAAGTTTAAGGTTCTCTTTACTAGGGCAAAGGGCACAATTGACTTGATATTTAAAGATTTTTTAAGGGAAAATGACAAGTTGCCACATTGCGTGTGTATGCTATGTTTAAAAGGGGGTAGTGGAGGTGAATGATTAACCGCTTTAGCTTCAAGTTACTGTTCTCCCCCTAAACTTTCCTAACAACTTTTGGGAAACCTATACAACTGGATGTGCCGATTACCATATAATACAAAGTATCCACACGGGAGTTGATATTGATGACCATAAAAGTTAAGTCTACAAATAGCATGTGTACATACCAGCAAGTGAACACAGGGCTGTAACAAAGATGCGGTAAGCCCCGGTTGACGTTTTCACTCTCAGCTTACTGGTTTTCTTAGCTAATTGCTTTCATTAGGAAGTTTAGAAGCATCAAAGGAGGATTTAAAATTAGATTTGCTTCAATACAGGGAAAACACATGTAAAATGCGCTCTTTGTTTTTCCAGGGTCAAAACTTATTCATAGATCTAAGGACAATAACCATTAGTTAATTAACATATAAGACGGTATTTCTCAAGGTATTATCAGTAGACTACCAAATTAAAGTCCCCAGGGTTTATTAAAATGTAATAAAAAGTCCCATTAAAGGAAGCTTTATCTTTTAACAAAAACTTTTGCACTAGTTTTAAAGCCGAAGGATCACATCAGACCCCCGTTTATTATGGCTCAGTCACAAGCTTGCTGTGTGGCTTTGAGAAAGTTACCTAATCTCTCTGGGCCTCGATGTACTCCTACTGTTTGTTCTCTACTATGATGCCGAGGCCACCTTGGCCTGCCCTGCTCAAGGATGAATTCCAAATGTGAACCATACAAAGACTGCAGTAAGCACCCCAGGGATCAGGGTTTTGAGTCTCACCACGTAGAGCTGTTTCCAGATGCTGCCCCACTCCCAAAGTGTCGTTGTCACTTCTTGTGCCAGAGGAATTTCTGCAGGAATGATGTTCTCGATATTTCTATTTAAGGTGGGAGACAGAACTCTGTGAAATTGAGACCCAGGTGCTAACAAGATAAAATGCTGGCAAATTTGCATTAAGCTGCAGCTGCTAAGAGGGCCCTTGTTGGCAAGAGACTGAACCGCCTCCAATAGCCACACCAATTACATTATGCAAATGCAAGGAGCTTCTTTTTTAATGTCCTCCTTCACTAGGGTGGGCCCTTCAAGCTCGTTATTCAGGCTTAATCTACTTTAATATAGTTCAAAGGCAGCTGCCAGTGAAAAGTTTGATTCTCCAACTTCCTAATACCCCCTCAGCATCAGGTCTGAACAGTAATCAACTTGGATTAGATCTCCCACTTCATGAGGAAAAGGAGACACACAAATAAACATGGGCATGAAGAAGAGGGATCAGCTGATTCACATCTGCCAAGTTAGGTTTTCAAAGCAGACAGGACAGAGGCATCTGGGAGCTGTGGGAGGGTCAAGTCTGGTGAAGAATGACAAATACCTTCTTTTCTCCACTGTCACTTCCTTGATGTGGATAAAGGATTTAGGGAAAATGCCCTGTTGGGAATAAAATAAGATAAAATAAAATAAAATGACATATCCTTACAGAAATTACCTGAGGCCTTTGTGGTTTTTCCCAAAAGCTATTGACTGGTAAAAACCCTCCAACTTTAAAGGAATAATTCATTCTCTTAGGTCTAGTTCTTTCTAGCCAGTTCTCCACCAGTTGTTCTAGATCTCATAATAGCCCTAGAATCCCGAGGATGCTTCAGTCCTATTTTGGACAAGACAGGACAAAAAAAAAAAAAAAAAAGACTCGCTCTAAGAGAAACAAGGTGCTTTGTCTCTCCCCTCTCCTGCCCAATTTCAGGAAAGCAGTCACTCTTCACAGTCACAAATAGCTACAAGGTCAGGTCCTAAAGCAACAGTGTCCTTGGTTGCATGTGGGCTATTTGATATAAGACCTATTTTTCCCTGGATTTATTTCATTGTTCTTTGGACAGCAGAGTGGGATCATGCCTCCCAATACAGCAATGCCAGAGAGGAGGGAAGAAGTGTCTTATTTCCTTGCCCCATAAGCTTGTCTCAGTTAGCAAGAGAAGTTTATCAATTACTTGCAAATTCCTTCATAAATTAACCAGGGTGCCCGCTGGAGGCATCTGCGTCCACCCTAGACACGGTGAGCAATAAGACCAGTAAAATAGGTGCCCGCTATCATGGAGATGATGGCGTTAACATGGGGTTGGAACAGGTGAACTCCCCAAAGGCAGAGACTGGACTTGTCTCTGTGAGGGGAGGAAATGATGAATGCACCCAAACAACTCTGGAGAAAGGCAGCAGAAGATAAATTTCAAACAAAACATGTACAATTCCATGGGGAGTCAAGGAAGGGGGAAATCATATGCAACTGGCCTATCAGAAAAAGTCAGAAGGAACAGAGAGCTGCGGAGGTTAGCCTTAAGTGGAAGGGAGCTGAGACACAGCAAGTGCCGAGGTGTAGAGGTGGAAAAGCGCAGGACACAAAGAAGGAGAGATGAGACAAATGTGCTGATGAGCTACAGAGGTTGGTAATTGCCCAAAGGGATTGCAGCATCATGTAAAGACATCCAGTATCGTTTCAAGTAAAAACGAATTGACCTTACCTGTAACATTTTGTGCTTTAGGAGGTATCCCCTATACCAATCTGCAAAGAGAAAATAAACAAACAGGTCTCTTATCTACTCTTACAAGCTTATTGCTGGTTTTTGTTGTTGTTCTGCTTGTTTTTAAGTAGCAAAGAAACTACTGTGAAGTGCTTAAGACCTCAGGCACAAATCCAAGTCTGGAAGGCCCTAGGCTTCAACAAGCTGTTGAAATCATTGCCAACATCTCCAAAAATCATCTAAAAATACAGAGATCTCACACAACAATGCGAATTTCCTCCTTTTGGAAAAATAGGAGGCCCAGTGACAGTGGCTAGTGCTTCCCCACGGCCTCAGTAGGCTGACGGCGAGGAGCAGCTGGTCTCATCACACAGAACAGGTGCCTCAACTCACCAGCCTCCACCCAGCCCCTCACTTATTCCCATTACCTGCCTGGGCCCCGTGTTCAGATGCATGCTTCAACCTCTTCCTTAGAGACGTACAAAGGCTGAGGGAGTTTGGCACACATACTAAAATTATACCCACAGTTTTAACAGCAGCAAATGGTGTCTAATATGTGATTTGCAAAAGTTAGTCATTACAAAACAGACAAGTTCAGAGATGGGTAAAAGGACAGAAATTTTAAAAGATTCTTCCCTTTGCAAGAACTTCAAAAATGATTCAATTAACAGAAATCCAAATTATACACAGTCTCAAACAAAATGAGCCTCGGTGTAGCAAGTATTGATGACTATAATGAGCCCACTGGCCTTTGGAATAATTCAAGCACAGCCAAGTGGTGGCATTTGTCATCTTTGTAAATAAAAAGCGTCTGTCGGGAGCCTCATTAGCAAACCCTCATTACTGGGCTGACAGATTGTTGTCGAAATATGTTCTCAACAGACATACGTGCAAGCCCCCAAACAAACAAGTTGAAATGCAAAGTCACCATTCACAGTCATGAGGCAGCTTGAAGGTCAGGTCCTAAAGAAAACTCAAAGCAACAGGTGCCCACAGTGGCTCCTATTTTGAGAAACAGAAAGAAAGGGAAGGAGAGAAGGAGAAAAGGAAGGAGAGAAGAAAAAAGTTAGAGAAAAGGAATCTCTGGTTTGGAATAAAGTACTGTTTTAGGCACTCTTCATGTATGAAGTCTCTTAACCCTCGTGACCGCGATGAGGTAGGAACTATAATTATCCCATTTTACAAAAGAATGACCTACCTGAGGCAGAGAGAAGTTAAGTAATTTGCCCAGGGTTACACAGATAATAAGTGACAATGTCAGGATTTGAATGCACATGGCCATCACACTGCGCTTCCTGTCTGATGCAGGAAGGAGTATGATGGTTGCCTAATATTTCCATCCTCTCAATATCTGAATCCCCAAAACTATATCCCTACTAAGCTACTTTCCAGCTGAATACTTCCAGTGCTGGAAAACATGATGAGGCATCACATTCTATGTTTACACTCCTAATAATCTGTCCATAACTACTGGGAATAATTAACCATTAGCAATAGCGTCAATGCTGGTAAAGGTTTTGTTTTGTTTCTTTCAAGTTATAAATTAATCTTCACAATAATCCTATAGAGTAGATACTATTATTGCCTTAGTTTTGCAAATGAAAATAGAGAGGCACAGAATGATTAAGCAGCTTGCTCATGGTCACACAGCTAGTCGGTGATGTAACTAAGATTTAAACCCAAGCATCTGACTCCACAGAGATGACACTCCACAGCCGTGCACTATAACAACTCCTTTGTTTGCAGTTCTACCCCATGCCACCAACTAAATAAGAACATCTTTGGAATATTACTAGCCACCATTTTTTGATTGCTTAATATAGGCAAAGCTGTATGTTAAGTGTTGTACATGCATTTTCTCATTTAGTCCTCATATCAATACTATGAGCCAAGTATCACCATTCCCGTTTTATAGATGAAGAAATTGAAATTCAAGTCAGTTGATGTACTGAGCCAAATCACACAGCCAGGGTTCAAGGGCAAATCTGTGTGGCTTCAAAGCCAGCCCTCAATGCTTTTCTGCCACATTAGCCACTGTGTGATGAGTACATATACAGAAAAAGTTCTCTTAGAGCACAAATACAGACAAGGGTCTCATAGTTGTAGTGACCTGAATCTACCTGATGGCCAAAGCCACCAAAATCTACCAGAGACTAGGAAAACAATCAAGGGACCAAAAGTCCCTACCCAGAGCTCATGCGTACATCTGCTTCTCCATGACAGGATCTCCATGATCAGGATCCCTTGAATCCCTGGTCCAGGAACTCTGCCTGCTCAGACCCTTGAGGCTCAGTTACCTACGGACACCTTGTAGCTTTTCTGATTCTTAGAACTTCAGCTCACTCCTGAGCAAGGAATCTATTGACTATTACCCAGCATACATGTTCTGTTTCCAAGACTCAAGTTCAATCAACACTGATGGTTCACCTACTATGTACATGACACTGGGCTAAGTACTTTCAGAAATAAATATCCTGTGATCCTTGATGAGAAGGGCTTATTACCACCTCCACTTGCAAGATAATTATAATGCATTGACTGCATCAGGGCTCTCCTTAGGACTTTTTTCTGACATCTCCACCTCTGCTGGGCCATTGACTTCCATGACTCCTGATGTCGGCTCCCTAATCTGGTCATCTGTCAGCTATATCTGGCTGTACTCCAAGACCTGACCAGGCAGATAACAATAGTTGGCATCCATAGCAAAATGCACAACAATGAACAACACCATGATCAAAAGCAGGCACACAGCACTTGCCATATCCCAGGACTTGCCCCCAGGCTGAACACCTTTTCCTATTAAATAATAGCAACCCCATCCATGAGATAAGCACTTCTGTTTTAATAGGGAACTCATAAAGTACATCCTGGGGGAAGATGAGAAAAGGAAAATGTTTACCATTCTTCTTGACAGTTAGAAAGTACCAATTCTTCAAACTGTCCTCCCTTCCCACATCCCAAATACTAAAACAAAATGTACCTAAATTCTCTAGTCATCTAGCATCTGTGGAGAGTAGGGAGAAAGTTGAGGAGAGATTAAAAATATCCCAGGATAGAGACGCCTGGGTGGCTCAGTCAGTTGAGCGTCCGACTTCAGCTCAGGTCATGATCTCACAGTATGTGGGTTCGAGCCCCGCATTGGGCTCTGTGCTGACAGCTCAGATCCTGGAGCCTGCTTCAGATTCTGTGGCTCACTCTGAATCTGTCCCTCCCTCACTAATGCTCTGTCTCTCTCTCTGTCTCAAAAATAAATAAAGCATTAAAAAAATTTTTTTTAAATATTCCAGGACATTAAAAAAAAAAATTGATGGCCTAAAGATCCAGTCTTCTCTCTGCTATCTATAAGCAGCATAATTTTTGGTCATGTCACTAAAGCCTGAGTGTTTCATCTATAAAATGAGGGAAATAACATGCACCCCACAGGGTGTTACAAAACTATTTTTAAAACATGATTATGAAGTAAACCATCTAGTAACGGTATAAAACCTTGGAGGGGAGGAAAACACCAATTTCAGGATAAGTCTTACCTATAGTATGGACAAAAAGACAAGAATAGAATAGAGGAGGGATAAACAGAGAGTTTCAAATGCATCTAAAGTTTTTATTTCTTGAAGTCTGAAGTAAACGTTGCAAATTTTAATATTTGTTTATTGAGTGGCAGTTGCTTGAATGTATTTTACTTTCCTGTATGATTTTGATTTCCTGTATAATATTAATATCAGATATAAGTTAGCAGTTATCAGTGGTTAAGAGTGTGCTCTCTGGAAGCAAAGTTCAGATTTGTATGGAGATCTACAACTTACTGTCTGTGTGATCTTAGACATTTCTCTGAGCCTCAGTTTTCTTATCTGTAAAATGGAAATAATAATAGTGTCTGTCTCATAAGGCTGAAGTTAGATAAGGAATTCAGAGTTTGTCCAGTGCCTGGCATATGGTGAGTGTTCAAAATTAGTAAATACCATTCTCTCTTTTAAAAATCAAAAATCAACATCAATAACAACCACTACCAGAGAAAGTTGGCAGGGCATATTTTCTATTTTATTTACAGAACATACAGATTTTTTTTAAGTTTATTTATTTATTTTGAGGGCGGGGAGGGATAGAGAGAAAGGGAGAAAGAAAGAATCAAGCTGAGCCCAATGCAAGGCTCGAACTCACAAACTGTGAGATCATGACCTGAGCAGAAAACAAGTCAGACACTTAACCGGCTGAGATACCTGGGCGCCCTGAGAACCTACAGATTTTGAATACCATCACTTTTTCCCAGTGAAGTCCCAACAAAGTAAATGACACATGCTTCAAATTCAACAAAATAGAAGTTTACTGATGATTTCGCCTCACCCTCATTCAGAAGAGAAGTTCACTTTCACAGGACCTGTCTCTAAAGCAGACCCAAACAAAGGGACATCTCCCTGCAGAGTGGCACTTTAAAAGGATGCCCTGTCAAATGTTCATCAAGACCCTCTCTTACCCTAAGAGTAAAGAACTTTGATCACTCTCAGTGGAGTTGTTAGTACAGAAGCTGCTACATGGCTCCGGGTCCACCCTACTCTGCGAGTGGTAGATTCAAAATTCTCTTTGCAAACCTCTTGGCAGCCCAACAAGAACGAGGTAATGCACACATGCCAACTTAGAAAGAGCTCCAAATATTTTTAAGTGAGAAAAGCAAATCTCAGAGTGGGATGCACAGTGTGGTCCCATTTCTAGGAAACAACCAAAGCTATGCCTTACCTGAAAAAGCAAAAGAAACTATGTTGGCCTCCTCCTTCATACCTTCCCTTTGTTTCATTTTACTGGTGAACAAAATTCAAAAGTTCCTTGGGAACCACTATACAGAAATCTCATTCTCTTCCCACTAAGAGTGGGCCCCCATGACCCAGATGAGCATATTTATCAGTAGATGGAATGAGACTTGACCTGTTGTTCCAGAAAGAAAGCAAATAATTCAAGGGGGAGCATTTAGTCCCTCTGAAGGGCTTAGAAAGAAGAGTCTAAACAAGCAGGATTCCTCCCCAAGACCATCCCCCACCATAGTGTATGTCATCAGAAAAGAAAGAGAGACAGACAGAGAGACACAGGGGTCTTTGGAGGTGGTAGTCACTGCCTTCAGAGCGCTTGGTATAGCTTCTCCACCCACAAGTCAGACAGGCATGAGGGGTAGAGTCCAGGAGATTCACAGCTAGGGACATTTGGCATCTCATACCCCAACTACATGACTATTCATGCAGAGGACTGGATGATCTTTGGGCTTATTTGATCAAGGAAGACAGAGATTTGGAAAGAAAGCATGCCAAACTCCCTCCCACCCCCAGCCTTGCTTAAGCTGGAGATGGAGGGGAGGCATTAAACTGGATATAAGATTGAAATCTTCTTTTGAAATGTCATTAAATATCAGGAAAGATGTCAACCAAATATGACTGAAGGAAGTGAATGAGGAAAAATAATACTGATTTTTTTTTATGTTTATCCTCGCATAAGGACTTCTGACTGCTCAATAAACATATGTATTTTTGTGTTTTTTACCCAGAACATAGAATCAGAACATAGAATGTTTATGCTACCTCTGGGTAAAAAGGGCAGCCTGAGAGATATACTATGGACCAAAAAATAAGCATTAGGATATCTAAGGCTTAGCAACAATGGGTACCCTTCTGAACTGTCTGAATTTTCAACAGAACAAAATATTAAATTTAGTATAGGCAAGGAAGGGCTGGCCTCACCTATTCCAGGCAACCAGAGAGCCAGCTTCCAGATTCTCTGGGCTATACTGTAGACAGACATACCTCCCGGTCTCCATGTGGCTGTATATAATGGGAGGAAGGATGGAATTAATCAACACAAAACACCTAAGAGTGTTTTAACATAGAGTCTAGCATGGTGCTAGACAGCTTCTTTACTTTCTGTCATGTTATCCTCATAACAACCTTAAGAAAAGACAATGGTAACCCATTTCACAGGTAAGAAAACTGAAGCCCACCTACCCCAGACCATTCAACTAATGGGTAGTGGAGCAGAGAATAACTTTCTGATTCAAAAGCTCATGATCTTTCCACTCCTTTTTTGTTTGTTTGTTTGTTTGGGGGGAGGATTTAAAAACCATCGAAAAGTACAAAAAATAAAATAACAACCACTCACATTCCTACCACCTAGAATTAATCATTACTAATATCTGGAGATGGGTGCTTCATATCTTAAAGACTGTATTATCATTTTGTCTAAAATAGATATGGGCTGTTACAAAGAATTTAAAGTAAGCAGGAAAATATAAATATAGAAGCTAAAAGAATCATCCTGAATCCCATTACCCATAAAAAGAAAAATACTATTAACATCATTTTAGTCAACTTCTCATTTATATTTATATACACAGAATAACAGATGGATAAATAGATAAAATATCATTTCCAAAAATTCTCATAAAAATTAGTATATAGTAAAGATATTATGCAAATAAAAATCTCAAATACCAAACTTAATCTTATTTATTTGTATTTAATAAAAGAAAAAGAAATGGAGTGAAATTGAAGGAAATGCTGAAACTTTGATTAAATGTTTCTTCTTAGGGGAATCCTCTTGCACTGTTGGTGGGAATGCAAACTGGTGCAGCCACTCTGGAAAATAGTATGGAGGCTCCTCAAATAGTTAAAAATAGAACTACCGTATGACCCAGCAATTGTACTACTAGGTATTTATCCAAAGAATACGAAAATACTGATTCAAAGGGATACATGAACCCCAAAGTTTATAGCAGCATTATCTTCAATAGCCAAATTATGGAAATAGCTCAGTATTCATTGACTCATAAATTGATAAACAAGATGTGGCATATACATACAATGGAAGATTACTCAGCCATAACAAAGAATGAAATCCTGCTACTTGCAGCAACACGGATGGAGCTAGAGAGTATTTTGCTACTCGAAATAAGTCAGTCAAAGACAAATACCATATGATTTCACTCATGTGTGGAATTTAAGAAACAAAACAAACGAGCAAAGGGGAAAAAAGAGGGAGGGTAGCAAACCAAGAAACAGACTCTTAACTATAGAGAACAAACTGATGGTTACCAGAGGGGAGGTGAGTAGGGGGATGGGTGAAATAGGTGGTGGGGACTAAGGAGGGCACTTGTGATGAGCACTGGGTGATGTACGAAAGTACTGAATCACTGTATTGTACACCTGAAACTAATATTATTCTGTATGTTAATTAACTGGAATTTGAATAAAAACTTAAAAATAAAATTAAATAAATAAATTTCTCTTCTTTACACAAAAACAATCCTGAAAACTCCTTAAAAATAGTTATGAAATGCATTAAAAGATTGGCATGGTTATAAGTTTTTAATTGTTCTGTTTTATTTCTGATATTGACCAACTCTCTGTTAGGATAATATCATAAAGTTAATCTATTTCCTTCTACTCCTCACTGCTCAATTTTATGTGCTGTGTTTTTTTTTTTCTTTACATTGTCCATTTCCCTAACATTATTTTTGGTAGTCGTAAATATTGTGACTTTTAATATCAAGCTCTATAAATTCATTCATTTAGACTCAATGCTCACCACTATTTCCTTTTATCACAGCCTTTTACTTCCTGTATTATGAAATTTTGATTCAGCTCTCAATTGGCTGGATTTTATTTTTCAATTAGGTTTTTATAAGAGGGTCTCATGAGCACACCCCCCAGGTCTTTTTATTACATCACCTTGACTAATTTTTGACTGACACTGTGGTTTTCACCTTTTTATGTTTGCCAGAAACAGGTTTTCAATCAGAATCATAGGCAGAACTTCGCATCTGCAAAGCAGACAACACCGGACCTGATCTCAGAGACTTTAGCTGTCCAAGGCCCTCAGGGAAACCTTAAAATCCCATAAATTCCAGTTTGAAAACTCCCTATGGATATGGATGCATGCATGATGAGTCTTGATAATTTGTATACCAATGCTTCAGATAAATAGAATCATTTTAGCAGACTTCTGAACATTGAATATACATTTTCAAAGTACTCATGAACTGGCAATCACTCGCTAAATTAATATGCCTAGCTCTTTCCAGAAAGGCAATGTGGCTGCTTCTTGCCAGGATACATTAAAATAAAACTAATAAAATAGAATTAAAAGAGGAAAACCAGAACCAAAGAGGTTAGCAACAAGGACACTAATCCCAAAGACAAATAAAGGTGGCTTGAGTCATCAAGTGTGACCTTTCCGAAGGTCGGGACCAGGCCAGGCAAGGGAATGAAAGGCTCTGACTGTGTGCTACCCGTGTGGTCAGTTTACTGGCCTCAAGCTCTTTCTCCAGGAAAACGAAACGGAAAATACTTGTCTGAATCTCAAAATGTGGGACGCGGCAAATAATGACCAGGTTTTTTCACTGTCTTGGTAGCTATGGAGTGAAAGAAAGGCTGTGGGCTTATACACATGGGGAGGGAAACACAGCCACACTCCCTGTGTGACCCTCAGCGAGTCATTTCTCTTCCCTGAGTCTTGTTTCCTGACTTGCAGATGTGAGGCCTCACGCCTGTTTCTCAGGATTAGCATTCAGCAGCATGGGAGACACAGTGAGGAGAGTTGTCATCTGTTTATATTTTCATTCTTTGACCTTGCTGAATACTTACAGTTTGCTTATCTGCCACTGGGTAGAACCAGATTTGTGAAAGATGGGTTGCAGTGTGGAAGGGGGCAGGGGGGTTGGAACCATATACTCTCCTTCCTGCCCCTGTCCCATTCACTCTGTGTGTAAAAGGTTTTAACAGTGCCAGACTGGGATTTTCAGAGGCCTGGACTCTAAAAAGTGCCTCGTTTCACCTCACATACAACCCAAAATAACAATAACACTAAAGGATAAGACAAATGTAAGGAAGGTGAACAAAGTTCTCATTTCTCCCATGATGACCCGGCTAAAGCTGTTTTGAAATATCAAATATCAAATTCTTTCCTCCTCACAAAAGCTTTTCTGCTTGTTTGCTTTTTGGTTTGCATGTGTGTGTGTGTGTGTGTGTATGCTTGTGTGCATGTTTGCATGTGTGTGTACGCGTATCTGTGAGTGTGCTGTGTATGCTTGTGTGCCAATCTGCAGAACAGCCTTGGAAGTTACATACAGCTAATCTGGCACTGGAGATAAGACCTGTCCTGTGGGTGGCTGTGAGGAGTAACTAGACTAGCATGTCAGCATTGTGCACACTAGCATGTCAGCACTGATTAGCATGTCAGCTGACTAGCATGTCAGCACTTTAGCACAGTGCCTCCAGTACGTGGTAAGCATCCAACGATGGCTAGTTCTATAGGCACCTCTGTTCTTCTGGCTGGCTGTTTCCCCTGGAGGGGCTCTCCTTCACAGTAGCACACCTGTTTCCTGCCCACCCCTCACTCCCATTACAGCACAGGAGAGCACCACCTGAGGGATTAGCTGGGAGGGAGGGATGGGCCTGGGTGCTCAGTCCACTCACCTCTTCTTTCTTCTTCCTCTGCCCAGCTACAGGAAGGACATATGCTCTCCACACAGTCGGATTAGTGGCAGGCCCAGGGAAGGGGAGAACTGTGGAGGTCTTGCTCTGCCAGTGACGACCGGGAGAGTCTGGCTCAGAGTGGCCGACACATTGGCAAGTTTCTTTAGTATTACACCCAAGCCACACTCCCAATATCAATTTTATCAGTGACATAGGTGATATATTGATTCATAATGGCCTAACTCATGGGTCCAAGGCCATTAGCTTTTGTGCAAGTTTTAAAGAGTACCCCTACGACCACCAGCACCACCATGGGTAAACACAGCCCAATACACGCTTGGCTTCACAAGAGAATGGCACCTCTGTGGGAAGAAAGAGATGCCACTTTGCCCAAGACAGGGCCCCCAGCTCAGTGCAGGGTGTGAGCACTGCTCCCTCGACCAGGCACAGTGCCTATACCACACAGTTGTGCATATCAGTTCTCCTGGAATCAAGGGTATAATTTCCTAAGCCTTCAAACCCCTAATAGTGCTGATTTCCCTTTATAGCCTTATTAGTATTGATACTAAGAAAGAAGGTGGGTGTCATAGGCCCTAAGAGCCTCATGGCTATGGCAAATGGACAGCACAACAAACATCAAACCACACAGTCAGGCCTTTGCTACTAAGCATAAATTGCTAAAATAACAAAGCATTATTTTCAGTACATTCAAATTACTAATATTATCAAAATTCATAACAGACTACACACAGCTCCAGGTTCCAAGAGAGGGCTGGAGGTGCTGGGTATATGCTGCAGGCGTCCCAACACCATCAGCTAGGGGTCCTGGCGTCCCTGGATCACTTGAGCCAGTGACTCACCTCCGCAGGTCTCCTGTATTCGCACCACATCACCAATCTGCAGGGAGAGCTGGAGGGCTCCACTCCCTTGGAAGTTGTATATGGCTGTGAAACAGAAGAGAGGGGCAGCCTGGTCAGACTTCTGGATACTGATAATCACTGCTCCTCCCTGTTTTCCCTGCCTTGAGTTTACCCAACACCATGCAGACTACATGGGCTAACAAGACTAATGCAGAACCCACTGCCTACCACAGGACTGAATGCAGCCCCAGCCTGGCTGCTAAAGGCCCTCACTCATTGACCAAACCTGACCTCTCCCAGCACAGGTTCTGCACTCCAGTCTGCATGACAAGAACGCTGTTCATATCATCTACCATAGGTTGACCTCTCACAGTGCACCAGGCATGTGCTCTGCACATCTTCTCATTCCCTTCTCACAGCAACCCTGTGAGGTATAAACTGTGATCCCATTTTGCAGATGGAAAACAAAGGTGCTGAAAAGTTAAATAATCTGGTGAAAATCATCAGGCCAGGAACTGACAGGAAAATCAGTATCTAACTTCCATATTCTCAACCACCATGATGAGGTACTTGCTGCTCCCCAATTACTCCCTCCTGGTGACAATAGCCTGACATCCAAGGATGTGCTGTCTCCCAATTTCCATTATCAGTGCCTGGGGGCAGTAGTTGGCTGTGAAGTAGCCAGAGTCCCCTCTGTGCTGTCAGAACCTCCGTTAACCCCTTGGAACACGACCTCATGCCATATCATTGCAGTGCGTAAGCCGTGCTCAGCGTCACTTGCTAAGTGAAGACCAGGCCACATTGTTAATCCATGTTAGGGTTGCAGCCTACTTTCCAAAGGCTAAAAATGGAACCACCAGCTTAGTAGGTCTTCAAGAACAGAATAAGACACAATGCATGTGGTTTGATTTAAAGAAAGTCTCTCAGGAGGCTGAACAGTATGATCCTAGAATGTTGTCATCATTCATTCATGCAGCAAATATTCAGTAAGTGGCTATGATGTGCCAGGCACATGCTAGGCACTGATCTCACTCTATTGGTGAACACAGAAATAAATACAAGTTTACAAAAGATGATACATGTGAAAGAGAAACAATAGAGCCTGGTATAGAGTTATAGGGCACATCACATTTTGTTGGGGTATTTAGGAAAGGCCTCTCTGAGCTGATACACAAAGTAATTGAGCTGTTCAGCTGTGGGGACACTAAGGGAGGGGCATTTCAGGAAGAGGGAACAGCATGTGCAAAGGTCCTGAGGAAGGAAGGCACTTGGCATATTCAGACAACATCAAAAGAAACCTCTGTGGATGGAGTAAGATACGAGAGGAAAAGGTGATACAAGATGAGGCTGAAGAAGTAGGGACCAGGTCCCGCACAGTGTTGTGATGAGTTTAAGCTTTACTCCAAGAGAATGAGAAGCTGGAGGGATTTCATTTATTTATTTAGGAATAGATTTATTGGGGTACAATTTGCCCATATGAGGTATATAACTCAACAATTTATTCACAGAGTTGTGCAGGCATCACCGTGATTAATTCTAGAACAATCTCATCACCTCGGAAAGTTACCCCAGCCCCAAGTGGCTACTAATCTACTTTCTGTCTCTACAGATATGTTTATTCTGGGCACTGCATACAAATAGAATCATATAATACATGGTCTTTTGTGACTGGCTTCTTTCACTCAGCAGTGTCCTCAAGATTCATCCATGGGGTAGCAACTGTTGCAACTCAATTTACTCCCTCTCCCACTGGTCCTCAGTTTCCTCATATGTCAACAAAACAAAATGTATTCAAAAACTACTTCTTCAGGTGACTTCAGCAAAAATGGCAGAGTAAGGAACTCCACGTGCTTGTCCCTCCAAAGAAGTAATGAGAAATCTGACAAAAGCTGTCAGAATCAACTGTATCAGAACCCTAGAAAATAGTCAAAAGTTTACACCAAGAAAATGCTTAATCAAGAAAAAGGCAACTGAAACCTGGTAAAGCTTTCTGACATTTTAACTTACCCTTACTCCCCACCTCGGTGGTGGTCTTGAAAATGGTATTCTGTGTCCTTTGTGTGGGTTTCTAGAGCCAGACGGAGCAGAGAGGACCTTGTTCTAAGAAACTATAGTTGTCTGTTTCGACCTGTGTGTGGGCTCCCCAAAGGATTAGAGCTATGAGCTTGTCCTTTATTATTGTTTATTATTTATGCTTTGGAGGAATGAGAGGAGTAGAAGTAAATTAAGTCAATGGTAAGACTACCAGGAGGACTCAGGATTCCTCTCATTTAGCTCAATCTATTATCTGCCCTGTTTGGTCACACAATTCATCAGCAATGAGCTTCTGTTTGGTTTGGAGACCACTGGGATTAGAGAGACAGAACAATGGCCTTTTCATGGGCCTTTCCACATTTACTCTGCCCCCCTCCATCCAATCGCCACACATTAGCCAGAGCAATAGTCAGTGCAATGGGATTATATCACTCCCCTGCTTAACTAACACTCTTCTGTCTTCCACCCACTGGCATGTGTATAAACAAAAGATAGTCTATCCATACAATGGAATATTATTTAGCCACAGAAAGGAATAAATTAGTTACAGTTACTACAATATGGATAAATATGGAATGAACAATACCCACATATACCAGGGGATCTGGAAGGCTATGCACATGGTTGGACATGCTAATAAAGGATGGAGAAGGCCATAAACTCTCAACTCTGACTGACCTTCAAGCACCATGCTGTCAGGAAATGCAGGCAGGCTAAGGCAGAGCTGCAAGTAGCCTGGTTAAGTGTTAAAAGTATGCCCCAATACACACATACAGAGTCAAGCTGCAAACAGCAGATTTTTTTTTCTTTCAACTTCAGGCATTTGGAGATTTGAGTGACCATATTGCAACAAATAATACAGTCTTCACAAAAGTACTTTAGAAAAGTCATTAAACAAACAAACCATTATATCCTATATTAAGCAGCTACAACAAGCCCTGACAAGGAAGAGAATCTGACATCTGAGCTAGCACATTATAATGTTCAAGATATTCAATTTTCAACACAAAATTATGAGGCATGTAAAAAAACAAACAAACAAACAAACAAGAAAGTATGGCCTATTCACAGAAGAAAAAAAAGAAATTAATAGAAATTCCTCACAAACGATATACATTGGATTTATAAGAAAAAGACTTTAAATCAATTGTCTTTATGCTCAACTAGCTAAAGAAAACTATGGGCAAATAACTAAGTAAAACCAAAAGAATAATGCCGCATAATATAGAGAATATTATTAAATAGACAGAAATGACAAACTAATAAAATAGAAATTCTGTAGCTAAAAAATACAATAAGAAATGTTAGAGAGGCTCAATTGCAGACTTGAGCAGTCAGAAGAAAGAATCAATAACCTTGAAAGTAGGTCAGTTGAGATCAGCCAGCCTGAGAAGTAGAAAGAAAAGAGAATAAAGAAAAATGAACAGTGCCTAAGTGACCTGTGGGATACTATCAAGCACACAAACTTCATACAATGGGAGATTCCATAATTAGAGGAAAGAGAGATAAAGGAGTAGAAAGCATATTTGAAAAAATAATGGCCAGAAACTTTCATTTGATGGAAGACATAAATCTACAGACCCAAAAAGGTCAGTGCTATCTGAGCAAAATAAACACAGATATCCACACTGAGACATAATGGTCAAACTGTCAAAAACCAAAAAAAACAAAAACAAAAACAAAAACAAAACCCAGAGAATTTTAAAAACATCAAGAGAGAAGCAAATCATCATGTACAAAGACTCCTAAATAAAATTAATAAGTGATTTCTCTTCAGAAACCACAGAGGCTAGAAGGCAGTGGGATATCATATTTAAAGTGCTAAAAGAAAAAAAAAAATCAACCAAGAATTCTATCTCTCAAAAAATTATTCTTCAAATATAAAGAAGAAGTTAAGAGATAAACAGAAACAGAGGTCCATCACTAATAGACAACTGGAAAGACAAATACATAAAATAATAATTATAAAATCTATAATACACACATATACACAATGTATAAAAATGTAATGTGTGACAATAACAACAAAAGGGGAGAGAAAGATTTGTACAGAAGCAGAGGTTTTGTCTACTATTGAAGCTAAATTGGTATTAACTCAAAATATATTCTTATTATGGTGAGATGTTAATTGTGAACCCCAGGTTAACCTCTAAGAAAATAAGCAAAAAACACATAGAAAAGTAAATGAGAAAGGAATCAAATCAGTAAACTAGAAAAAATCAATTAAACACAAAAGAAGGTAGTAATGAATTGAAGAACAAAAAAACATGTAAGATACATAGAAAACAAATAGCAAAATGTTGGAAGTAAAACTTTCCTTATGAGTATTTACATTAAATGTAAATGAATAAAACTGTCTTGGCAAAAGGCAGAGATTGGTAGAAAGATTATAAAACAATAACCAAACACACACACAGACACACACACACACACACACACAGACACACACACACACACACACCCCACCATGATCCAGCTGTATGTTATCTACAAGAGACTCACTTTATATCCAAAAATACAAGTTAGGTTCAAAGTAAAAGAGTGGGGAAAAAATGTTCCTTGCACATAGTAACAAAAAACACTGTAGTGGGTATGGTAATACCAGACAAAACAGACTTTAAGTCAAAAGTGTTTCAAGAGACAAAGAAGAGTATTATATATTGGCAAAAGGGTCAACACACCAAGAAGATATAGCGATTATAAACAGATGTCCCTAATAACAGCACCAAAATGTATGAAGCAAACACTGACAAAATTAAAAGGAGAACTAGGCAGAGGCTAATAATAGCCAGAGACTTCAATGTCCCACTATCAGTAATGTACAGAACATGTAAGCATAAAGTCAGTAAGAAAATAGAATATGTGAGCCATACTGTAAATAACCAGACCTAAAGGACATATACAAAATACTCCATCCTGCAACAGCAAAATGCACTTTCTTCTCAAATGCATATGGAACATTTTCTAGAATAGCCCATAAGTTAGGCCACAAAACACATCTCAATACATTACAAACACTGAAATTATACAAAGTATCTTTTCCAATGACAGAGGAATGAAGCTAGAAATGAATAAGAGAAATAAAACTGGAAAATTTACAACTATGTGCAAATCAAACAATATACTCTTTTTTGAGAGAGAGAGAGAGAGAGAGAGAGAAAGAGCGCACATGTATGCACACTAGCAGGAGAGGGGAAGAGGGAGAGGGAGAGAGAATCTCAAGCAGACTCCTCGCTCAGTGCAGAGCCCAACTCAGGGCTCAGTCTCAGGACTGTGAGATCATGACCCGAACCAAAATCAAGAGTTGGTTGTACAACCAACTGAGCTACCCAGGTGTCCCTAAACAATATACTCTTAAGCAACAAGGTATCAAAGAAGAACTCACAAGGAAAATTAGAAAATATTTTGAGACAAATGAAAATGAAAACACAACCTCACAAAACTTATGGATGGAGTGAAAGCAGTAATCATATCAGTGAAGGAGCCTTGGAGAAGAAATGAGATCAGATTCCTCCTCAAACATAAAAAAGAAGCATTTATAATATTGTTTCACTGTGTCCCAGAGAAGCATATTCTCAATTGTCCTTTTGTGTTGTCTTCATAACTACTACACGAGGTAGCTACTATCCTCATTTTACAGAGAGGAAAATGAGGTACAGAGGGTTTGAGTGGCTCACCCATAATCTCCCCTTACCCTGTTGGTAGTAAGAGCCAGGACTCTAACCCAGCCCTGTGCCTTATTCATTCTCTGCACCTGTTTCCTCCCCACAGACCCTAGATGGCAGGTACTCAGGTGTTCACCAGACCCTGCTTCACGCTTCAGTCTTGCCACATTCTCTACGGGGAAAAGGAAGAAACTTAGAGGCTATTTAGTCCAAACACCTATACAAATCAGCCCTTTCACCATGGGACCAACTAGTGTTTGTAGGTATTCATAGTAATGGAAAATCTCGATCCTGAGAGACGATAAAACTTGGGAGTCAAGAGTCTATCTGGAGTCACGCAGATGTGGCTCCTGGGCCTCGTTTTGCCCTTTATTGGCTCTGGCCTCAAACCCAGAGCCACAGCATGTGATTATACAGGTTTTGCCCTGCAAGGGGTGACCCATTGGAGGTTAGTGTGCAACCTGTGATCTGGGCAGGGGAGGGGTATTATTTTTGTAATCCACCCAAAGTCACTGTAAGGGCCAGTGGAAGGCTGCTGGAGCAGCTTCACACCCCTGAGTCTCATTTTCCCCAATCGTAGAATGGAGGAGATGATAGTCCCTAATTTGCGGGGTTCTTAGGAAGCTCAGCTGACATTAAAACACAAAGCATTTACTGGTGTCTGGCCATAGTAAGTCCTCAATAAATGGTCATCATTTTTCTCTTTATTAGCATTATAAAACCTCCTAAAACAATCTTTTCAGAAGAACTCCTTCAGAGCTCTTCTTTAGGTCACCTTAAATCTGTCTCCCTGCAGTTTGCAACAAATGACACTGTTGGTCAACACTGAATAAAATTAATCCTTTGTTCAAAACCAGACCTTGAGAAGGCCCTCAGGGGACTCAGGAATCTCTTCTCCTGCATAAACATAGCATGTTTCTCTGTTGCCTTTACACTTGGTCTGATTTCAAACCCTGTCCCCACACAGGCTGCTGACATTTGGACCTGCTCCAGCTTGCTGGTGCTCTAACTCAGACCCTCCCACTCCTTGCTCCCTCCAACCCCAGAAATTCGGCTGAGAACATGTCTGTCACAGACCTGGGCAGGGCCATGGAGGCAACTGAGATTTCTAACAGAAGAATCCCATCCACAAAATAAGTTGGCCTCTGGGGAACTAGCAAATAAGGTCTGTCGGTCAGACATTAGGAGGGTGGGGTGAGACTGTGTTTTGTTCCCTATTTCCTCTCCATCTTTCCTTAGGAATCCCTTCCTTACCCTCTGCCCAGCTTCATCAGATTAGAAGGTTCCAACTGATCAATTTAAGAAAATGTTTTGGACAGATCTTGAAACATGGTATTCAACATGAAGGTCTGTATTCATTCCAAAGACTCACATTGTATGAAAATGAAAGTAACTGATGTTGCTGTTTAATTTAAAAATGTATTTCTGCGTTTGCATAAGGGCCTCTATTCTCAAGGCTCCATTTGGGGAAAATCAGACATTACTGACAAGGAAGTGGCTTTGCATACCAATACCCTATTCTGTTAAATTTTCTAAATGACTAACAGGAAACTTTGAACAAGAATGCTACTGTTTGCTAAAGTTTGATTGCTTATCTATGATCCTCATTTGAGTTATTTCTGACCAGTGTAGAAACAGATCACCTTTTCCCCTATTCCCTGTAGGCCTAACCACTGTCAACTTTTGAATGAGGGATGAAAGGGGCAGAAAAACATGAGCAAGATATAGGACAAAAAATAAGTAAAGCCACTAAAATCATAGCCTGCCCCACCCTAGCCATGTCCACCCAAGGAAGATGGAAAAGTGGTGGGTGGCAGGATCCCCAGAGACACCCATTCTAGCTTCCCCTTTCATATAAGGTCTCCAGACACTGGAGAATATGGACACATCTGCATGGAGGATTTGACTTCTTCCTCCATCAAAGTACTATACCCAAGAACCAAGGCAGCAGTTGGTTACTGACAAGCCGGCTCAAACCAAAATACTTATAGCTGAGGATCAAAGGGATGTTTAAAGTACCAAGGTCATCTGGGCTCATTAAACCCAATGAGGACTCGAATACTGGAAATGTGGGCTGGCAAGCCAGTGGAAACAGCTACTTTGAGACAGGTGAGACTTTCAACAACCCTAGAAATAGAACCCATTGATTAGCCACCAATTCCACTTAAACATATTGAGATACACAGTTCATCAGGAACCCAAATTGAGAGAAATAAAAAGTAAACACCATTGTTATAGCATGCAGTGCACAGAAACAACTAGGGTGGGGTCGCTGTAGTTTGTGCAATGTTAGGAGGTAAGTACATGTTTCTCTTGGATTTATAGATGAGGAAACTGAGACACAAAGAGGGTGAACAACTTATCCACCTCATAACTTAGATAGGTCAATTGACTGATCCAGAAGTCTGCTTTCTAACCACTGCACACACTGCTTGCCCACCAAAAAAAGGTAAACACTTATTGGGCATATGTTATCTACCAAGCATATATGATTTTTGCAAAGATATTCATCTGAGCACCTACTGTGGACTAGGTACTGTTCTGAGTCCTGGGGTTATAGTGACAGATAAGACAGATAAAATCCCTGGCATTCTACTAGTATCACTGCATTTAATCTTCACAGTAATCCTCCAAGCTATTATATTCATATAACATGTGAGAAGCTCAGAGATTAAGGAACTTGCCCATGACCACACAGCTAGAAAGTGGTAAAAAGTGGATTCAAGCCCAGATCAGAGTCCAAAGTTCTTGCTTCCCTTACCAGCCTATTTCTGATGTTACAATTTAGTGTGTGTGTGTGTGTGTGTGTGTGTGTGTGTGTGTGTAGGTATATATTTACATATATGTATATATATACACACACAGTATACACTAGACTTGTTCATTTCCTCTTTTCTCCAGCCTTGGTGAGGGTGAAGATTGAGTCTGCCTTTTGACCACTGAATTCCCAGTGTTGTTCCCACAGTAGAATTCAATCAATATTTACAGAGCTTTAATAAATACTTGTTGAACTGAAGGGATGCGAACATGAAGGGCAGGTATGCCCCTTCTTCTGGTTAAACTCTTTCATGAATTTCTTAAGATTACTTCAGGAGATGCTGATTCAGCTTAGCTGCCAATTTGATTGCAGCCAAGTGCTCTGTGATCTTTAGGGTGGACTTATACCTCACCTGGGGCCCTGCTCTTTGCTGACATGTTTGAAAGTAAAAGCTTCAGCAAATACCAAGTATTAATAATAGAGTTTGGAAAAGTAGATACATAAGAGGAGCAAAAACAATAATGGAGAAAAATAATACAATTGCCTTGAGTTCACTTCTCTAGTCCCTGAGCTGGACTTTGAAGGGTCTCTAACCTAGGGGAGTACTCACCTACTGGCAGGCCCACTTTGAATTCACGTGAAACACACTCATTGTAAATGCACAAGCATTTTGCCTGAAGTCTCTGGGCAAGGTGTTGACAGGCTCAGCACCAAGGCAACATCCTGATGTTGCATCAGGGAGGGCAACTGCCATGACCCAGCAGAAGCTTCCAGCAGCAAGGCCAGAGCTCACATCCAGTGATGGTATTGAATAAGGTTTGAGAATCACAGCCAGAGGTAACGAAGGAGGAAGTATTCCTCTACTGACCAGGAGAAGACAGAGGAATTACAACCTCCACTGAGCTTTTCTGTGCACTAAACACTATTCCAAGGGCTTTATCCATAGTCACCTACTTAATCCTCACCATAATTCTTGGGTACAATCATTGTCATCTCCATTTTACAGATGAGAAGACTGAGGTAGTGTAAGATCAAGTGAATAGTCCAGGATGACACAGCCAGGAAGAAGCCAAAGTGCCTATCACTGTACTCCATTTAAAAAAATTTTTTTTAACATTTATTTATTTTTGAGAGACAAAGAGAGACAGAGCATGAGCAGGGGAGGGGCAAAGAGAGAGGGAGACACAGAATGCAAAGCAGCTTCCGGACTCCAAGATGTCAGCACAGAGCCTGATGTGGAGCTCGAACTCATAAACTGCAAGATCATGACCTGAGCCGAAGTCGGACGCTTAACCGACTGAGCCACCCAGAGCCCCTGTACTCCATTTTTAGTAAGCCAAAGGGACATGCTCAGCTAACAAGAGAAAGGTGGGATTGCCATGAGTTCTCTAACTAAGGACAGTGATTCTCAACTAGGGACAGTTTTGCCCCCAATGGAACATTTGTCAATGTCTGGAGACATTTTCAGTTGTCACAGTCTGGAGGGGTAAGAGGATGAAGTGAAGGAGCTTCAGCATCTAGCTGATAGAGGTCAGGGATGCTGCTAAACATCCTACAGTGCACAGAACAGCCCCATAACAAAGAAGAATCTGGTCCCAATGTCAATAGTGTCAAAGTTGTTAAGCACTACCCTAAAACATCATGATGGGACTCACTCTCCTTTCCAGGGCTGCTGTAGGTGCACACACACACTCACACACACTCTCTCCTGTATTAACACACTCACACACTAGAGTTGGAAGAATGGCTTTATGATGAAACCAAGGGCTGATTTCTTCAGCCCCTCACTTCCAGGGAAGGGAGTGTCTGACACTCTGCAGGATCCTGCAAGTTAAAAAAGTGAGATGAGAGGGGATAGTTCCTGCTGTCCTGGAGCTTTTGTAAAATCTAATTGAAGAGACAAAATTAACCCAGAAAAAACAAGAAACTCTTAAAAATAAAACACTAAGCTGTGGACCACAGCAGCTGTAGAGTCTCAGAGGAGAGAGATCAAGAGAGGCCCCATGAAGGAAGTGAGACTGGAAGGAGAGGGAGGCACAGAGGGAGGGCGAGGGGGAGAAATGGAGTGAGAGCCCCTGAGGAGGTGGGTGGAGAATAAAGGTGGTAAGGGCAGGGAGGAAGGGGGGGAGGCTTGGTGTGATGTGGACATAGTCCCAGTGAGGGACAGCTGGACCATGTGAATAAAATCCCAGGGTGACTCTATTTGAGTTTGGGGACAGTGGCCAACTACAGGGGTCCATATGTTTGAGGAAGAGTTCAAGAATACTCCATTCATTGCTGTACTGCTCTCATAGAACCCAGCCTCCTGACAGGAAAGGGTTAGGGTTGAGGAGGTGAAGGCAAGACGGGGCAACTCAGTCCATCTGAATCTTATGAGACCACCAGATAGTGAAAAGCCACCCATAACCCATCACCTCCCCACCCCTACCACTCATTCATCTACCCACTTATCTACCCACCTGCTCATCCATCCACCCACCCATCCATCCAATTAACAATTACTAATTGAGCACCTGCTCTGTGCCAGAGAAGAGCAAGAATCATTGTCTTGCTATCATGGAGTTTACATTCTAGGGAAGAGCCAAATAATTCAACATGAACCTGCAATGAAATATGATGAAGGTGATGGAAGAGCTATGGTAGCATGAAGCAAAAGGTGCACCCGTGCCCAACCTGTGAAATGGAGACAGTAGTACTAATAATGGTGTTGTTTGTTGCCTTGAACAAAAAAGAAGAAAGAGAAATTACTACTGAATTGTAAGTTTCCTGAGGGCAGAGACTGTGATTTTATCAAAACCAGCTCAGGACCATCACTTAGCATAATACCCAATTTAGGACCATCACTTAACACAGGCTTACTGAATTTAATTGATATGAATAGGCAATAAAAACAGCTCCCCAATAAAAACAGCTTCTTGTCCTTCACAGCTCCCAAAACCAAAAATTTATACCTTGGGCAGAATGCCTTAGCTGTGTCTATTGTATTGGTTTACTAAACAGTTACTGAGTACTTTTACCGGGCTCTTACTTAACTCACTTTCATGGACGGGCCATGATGAAATTGTAATGCAAAACGGCACACGTACAGATTTGCAAGAAGGAAGTTTATAGCGTCCACTGGATTCCTAAGGGGTCCCATGTTACAATAACAATTACTTTCTCTTATGTAGCATGTTTTTGCTAGTGCCTTATAGCTGGATGGACTCAAAGTTGACCCCAAAACAGAGCTCTGCCCTCAGACAATATGCTATCCAGCGGGCGAAGTGACATGTAGTTTGTTACATAACTAAAAGGTGAAACCTGAGTACTTCAGTAAAACAGAAGAGGCTCCTCCAGGAATGAAGTGTAAGGAAACTGCCTGAAAGAGTTTGCATTTCAGTGAGACCCTGAAGGTCTCTGCTCCTCCATTTCCTTATCTGTGAAAGGATGATAAAAGTACCCAGCTCACAGGGTGGTTAAATGTGGTAGCACAAGTGCTCTGTAAATGTACCATGTTGAAAAAAGGTGAGCAATGTTAGTATTTATGACACTGTGGATAACTCAGATCAACAGTTTAAGTAAGGAAGTCTCGTATGCAATTCCATTCTCCCTGCTGCTCATACCAAAAACCTTGGAGTCACTCCTGATTCCTCTCTTTCTCTCATACCTAATTCCAATCTATGAGGAAAATCCCATTTTCTCCACCTACAACACACACATCCAGAATCTAAGCGAATCTCACCTCCTCCACTGCTGCCTCCCTGGTGTGGGCCACCACCATCTCTTGCCTGGGTTATTGTAGTAGTTGCTGGACTGGCCTTCCTGATTCCTCATTTAATTCCCCTCTCTCCATCATAAAGCATCTAGAATAATCCTTTTCAAACAACTCAGAACATTCTGCAATTCTACTGAAACCCCTACAGTGTCCCACCTCCTTCCATTTAGAGTAAAAGCTGAAGTCATTGCAACATGTGCCAGGCACTACTCAATACAACCTCCTGTCAGAGAATTAATTTCCTACTCTTCTGCCTCTTGCTTATTCTCCTCCAGCCACAGGGACCTCCCACACATCAAAGAGGTACCCTCTTCACAACCTTTGCATTGACTGTTGATTCTACCCAGAACATTCTTTCCTGAGACAACTCTCTACTGACACAACTAGTGAGGCAAGCAGCAAATTCCCACTTCCTTGGCAAATCCTCTAGGTTCAGCTGGCACTATGTATGCCCCTCTGCCAAAACCCAACATGCTGATCATGGTGTCTCAGCCCTGGCATTGCCACCACTCAATCCAGTCCAACAAACGACTGCTCAACATCTGTTCTATTCAGAATCTGTGTTGGATCTTGCATCTATGCAAGTCACAGTGTCTACCTGTCTCCTTCTACCATCTTAGTTTAGGCTTGGATTCAAGGGATCATGTGTTGTCAGGAAAACTCTAAGTGCCCTGGAGTAATGTCTATAGAGGGGTCTGGAAAAGTGAGAAATGAAGTCATATCCCCTTCCAACCCCAGCTGCTATGACTGTAGCTTTAAACTAGTGCAGAAGCTGACAGTGTCCTATTGAGGTCACAGGAGATGACTTTCTCCAAAGAGAACTAAAAACCAAGTAAGACTTAAGAGGCTTACAAACTCAGCCTTACTGTGTTTTAACTCACATCAATTAAATGAAGTAGGAATATGGGAGAAAGTGCCTATTAAAGAGAACCTTTGTAGTGTCTCTACCCAGATTCCTCCGGATTTGGATGGTGATGAGCATTATCATTTCCCATTTGCAGAACATTTGCTACAGAACACAGACTGTGGCACCCATGTGTAATTGACTATTAAAGACCTGTAAGCTTTAAAAAACAAGCAAGCAAACAAAAGTCCAAAGATCCAGAAATTATAATATTATGGTGACTACATTGCCTGCCTCAACATACAACAGCAATATAAGGATGTTGATCTCAGGAAGAAGCAGAGCTTAGTAAACACAGTCTGTTAAGGTTCATTCAAATACAAACATTATGATTGGGAACAAGATAGCCACTAACTGATGAAGCTCTCACAAGCCTAGGGATTAGGACCATCTCTTTAGTGGACTCAAAGAGCAGGCACTTCTGAACAATCCCAAATTGCTGATGCTTTAGACAGTGGAAAGCCAGGCACCTAAGAATTGATGCTAGGATGGAATCAGATTTCCAATACATGTTTTTGTTGTTGTTGTTGTTGTTGTTGTTGTTGTTGCACCAGACTAATTTCTAGGGACCAGTCCAAGATATAGTTGGCCTCCATAGCAAAGATACATGTACTAAGATCCCTCCAAGTGTTTCCTTTGGAATTCTTTCCTCCATTGCTCCTCAGAGGCCTTCTCAGACCCTTCTCTCCAATATTCTTATTCACAGAACAAACTCTTTTCTTACACTGGCACATATAATGTAATTATATGTTTATTGATTTTTCCACAAAGTCCTTTTTTTTTTTTTTTTTTTGTCTCTCCCACTAGACTATAAGCTCCAACACTGTAGGAACCATATTGGTCTAATTCTAGTAATTTCCTTGTCTAGCATAGGGCCTGGCACATAAGAAATCCCCAATAAATATTTAAGAAATAATGAAGAATGAATGAGTAAATGACTGAACAAGTTAATGAGTGAAAAATGCTCTCTATCCCTCCTCCTTGATTATTACCTTGGCAAATGTGAGTCCATCTATTCACATCTCCTCTCTCAGACCTTTGAACAAATAAATATGGATAAAAGATTCAGTAGACACTTGAATTGCAAAGTCATGCAGAGTTGGGGTGGGTGGCATGTTGGGGCCACTATTATGATGTTATCAGAATATCAAAGTTATGAATGAGTGATGGAATTAGAAGGAGTTGGTGAGGAGAGAGAAGAGAAGAGTGCTGATGTGTTAAGAGAAGCTGGGTTGCCACAAGAAGGGGGACAGAGGTTTCCAGGGTGGTCTCAGTTCAGACCCTTCTAGACACCTGCCTCTCATGTTTCCTGGATTTCTTTTTTATTTCCCCTGATCCTTAAAATATACCTACCCCCTCCTCACATACACATAGATACTGCACAACTTTTAATTGAACCAGTCTGAATGGATTTTGTTCCTTTAATAAGAGGCTGTGCTGCACGAGATTCAAGTACCCACTGCCCACTCCAAATCTGTCCATTTTGGCATGGAGCAGCTCTGTCTAGGGTCCTGCACTGCAACAGCATCACAGGCATTCCTGTATGTGGGGGTGGTCTCAGATTCATCCATATTCCCCAATCAAGACATGGAAAAAGACCCTTTACCTACTTTTGCAGAGCCTAGTATGGTTTGCATTGTGCCCCTCCCACAAACAAAAGATGTGTTAGAGTCCTACGCCCCAGTACATCAATGTGTGATCTTATTTGGATAGAGTCTTTACAAAGGTAATCAAGTGAAAATGAGGTCATTAGGGTGGGCCCTAACCCAATAAGGAGTGGTGTCCTTATTAAAAGGAAAATTTGGAGAAAGACACATACACAGGGAGAATACTGTACGGAGATGGAAGTAGAGATCAGGATGATGCCTCTACAAGGCAAGGAGCACCAAAGATTGCCAGCAAACCACTAGAAGCTAGGGAGGGGCATAGAACAGATCCTCCCAAACAGCCCTTAGAAAGCACTACCAATGCTCCCCAACACTGCCAGCAAGTACTCAACCATAACCAGAGACAGCCTGCATATAGAAGAGGTTTCTAGGCATCACTGAAGCCCCCCGCACCAATTCCCCCCCTCACTCTCTGTCTGAAAAGTCTGACCTGTCCCTAAATGTCATACCACAGACAATGGGTCATCCTTTATGGACTCAACTGTTATCCATGCCTAGTCCCACAAATTTGTTTGTTGAAGCCTTAATCCCCAGGACCTCAGAATGTAACCATATTTGGGGATCAGTTCTTTAAGTACATGATTAAATTAAAAATGAGGCTGTTAGTGTGAAGTCCTAATCCCATATAACTGGCATCCTTCTAAGGGGAAGAGACACTAGGGGTGAGCGTGCACAGAGATGACTGCGTGAGGACAAAGCCATGAGACGGCAGGTGTCTGCAAGCCAATGCCTCAGGAGAAACCAATCTACTGGCACCTTGGCCTTGGCCTTCCAGCCTCCAGAACTGTGAGGAAACAAATTTCTATTTTTTAAGCCACCCAGTCTGTGGTACTTTCTTATGGCTGCCTTAAACAAACTGACATATCATCCCCCAAATCCTTCTTCCCCTTCTTCCTTAGAAATGGCACTCCTAATTTTCAGCGGGGTGCATGGCTGCCTGCATTACAGACTACATTTCCTAGCTTCCCTCCTCAGTCACATGATTAGGCTTTAGCTAATAGGAAACAAGAGGAAGTGTTAAGTGGGCCCTCAGGTAGGTGTCCTTAAAGAGAAAGGTCATGTCCTTCTGCTTCCCTTCATCCTTCTTTTTGGCTGGAAGGGGGACTTGACAACTGGAGCTTGAGCAACCAGCTCAGTTCAGGAGGCAGCAGCCTCATGCTGAGGAAGCAGCATAGTAGACCATGACCCCCTCTTCATGGACCATTTCTGGGCTTTCTATTTGAGGGAGAAATAAACTTCTAGTTTGGGTAAGCCACTGTTTAGAGGCATTCTATCACCAGTCACACTTATTCTTAACTGATACTGTTATACTCTTTCCTCCTCTCCCTTTTCTGCTCTCCCTTCTCTCCTTCAAGGAGGAAGCTCTCATCACTGAGACTCAGGCAGAGAGGATTAACACAGTAAAGGTGAAAAGGAAATGTTATTATAAGTAGACTCTTGCAGGGTTAACTAATCAGGCAATTAATAGGTAAAAGGTCACTTACTTCTGTTCTTGTATTCCTACATCCAATCCCCGCCCTTCTCACAATTAATTATATTAAATTCTTACGGGTGGCATGCCTGCTCAAAACTTCCATTGTATACAGAACGAAGTCCAAACTTACAAGGTTGGTGTTCAAAGCCCTTCACAATCTGGCTGCAACCTACCTCTCCAAAGTGTTTTGTTTTGTTTTGTTTCCCATTATAAACATCTACTAAAACCAAAGCAGAATATTTATTGTTTGATCCAAATGCCACATACATTCCAACATCTTGCCTTTTTCTATGACATTCCCCTTCCCAGATTCCATCCTAGTGTGGTGCAAAGGGCCTGTAAAGTCAATTGAATTTAAGGCCACGCCCAAGTGCTTCCAAACTATATGAACTCTGGGCCTTGATTTCTTGATGTATAACATGAAGATAATGCCTCACATAAATGTTCTGGAGCCAAAGATATTGCGCAAGAATAGGTCTTATAAACCACAAAATATTATACTCTTGGAAGGCATAACTGTCCTGAATCTGGCATTACTCTGTGTTTCTCTTGGCTCCAGAGCCATTAGGTAACCCCCTTGACCTTAGTAGGAAACTTTCATTGAGCCAACCACATTACTAATGCTTTTCCTGCATTACCCCATCCAATCCTCACAACAATCCCCCAAGACTGACATTATTCATCATTACCCCCACTCTATTGATGAGGAAACAGGCCCATATTTGAAATCAGTTCTGACTTCACAGCCACAGCTTCTAACGTTACATATATCTCCTCCAAGGACAGAGTCTGTGCCTTTTCTTACTTCAGAGTCACACTGTTTTGTCCTTGGAAACACCTATCCCGCCTCTGGAACTCTCTGGAATCCTAATGATCACATGTTTCCTTCCTTTCCCAAGGAAGGAAAAATAATCTGACTATAGATCTATATGAAGGGTCAACTGGCTGCCTACCAGACAATAAGATGAGCAAGAAGCCAGTAGTTCTGATGATGAAGGAGCCTCATGTAAAGCCAGCCCTGAGACAAATAGACACCAGCAATCCTTGAGAATTAAGGCAGAAAAAGACTGGCTAATGTTACCAGCACTGACAAGGAAACCAAATAGGAAAGCAAAGCTCAGATTCTCCTTGTGTTTTAGGCCTGGCTGGGACTCTGGAGATATTTCAAGAATCCCCTAATCCTTTATATGTTTCTCTTTTCTTCTTCAAAGCCCCCATACTCATTATCTCAAATGCTCTTCATAAAACACCTTGAAATCAAAAAATATTAATTCCTTAACTTACAATGAGAAAATGAGAGCATAGATCTGTCTGCATATAGTGATGGTGTTGGAACTAGAATCCAGACTCCTTACTGTAGGTTTCTGTTCTTTCTGTTCCATGACTCCAGTCCCCCATTTCATCATAACCTAAACTTTGCCTTTTCCTTCCATCTACCCAGGGCCTAAGAAAGAGGGCTGGAGGTTACCTTCCTTAGTCCAGCATTCACTGGCAGAGAAAAGAGATTCTTTTGATGAGCAGGCACCTACCAAGTGCTCTCTGGCTCCCTAGAGGGTCATAGACCTTCTGGCCCCCCAATGAAATAGAATTTTCACAAGTAGGCATGAAAAATGTCAGCTATACTATCAGATCAAGAAGCCTCTGAGCTTAGGGCCTAACAGAGTTCCCAATCTCTGAGCACATAGGTGGGATTTTCCTCTTCTAGAGAGTGTGGGAACCCCACTCCTGTAACTCTATCCCATCCTGTGATGTCATGTCCTCAACTAAACCTCCATGCAGAGGACAAAGTCTAAGAATAATAATTGATAACATTTAGTGAGGATTGCTTTGTACAATTGTCATTCTAGGGACTTTATGTGGATGAATTCGTTTAATCCTACAATAACCCTGGGAAGCAGGTACTATTATTATCCCCATCATACAGACAAGGAAACTGAGGCCTGGAGAGAGTAAGTAACTTGTCTGAGTCATAGGGTTGGGAAGTGTCAGAAGCTGGAATCCAAGAACAAGCAGTCTAGCACCAGAGCCCATGATCTTCACACCATAGCACAGGGCCTTCACAGCAGGAATGTACTGCAGCCCTTGGGATGGAGGCTGGGACTCTTCTATATCACTCAATCTCCCCCATTAACTGCCCTGCTTACCCTAGACCACCAATACTGTCTCTTGTCTGCTGCTCAGGCACCTTCGCCCTTCTGTCCACCCAAACTTCCTCTACACTGGCTGCAGCATGAATCTGCTCATGCCTCTTCCCTGCTCAGAAGCCCTCTTTGGTTCCCCACTGCCAAAGTAGAAAGAGTCTCAACTTCTTAGCCTGGCATTTATAGCCTTCCAAAATGTGGCTCCAGCTTACTCTGAGCATAATCATTCCTTCAGGTGAAAGGCAAACCTCTCTTCTTTCCCAGATATCCCCTCCGGGTCTAGCTTTCATCTCCTACACTACATTGGCCTCTCCACCTACAATGGTCTGCCCTATTTAACAGTCCCCATCTTAACTTGAGAAAAATTTCAGCCTAATACCCCCAGCTAGAGGGGCCAAAGTTAGAGAAGCTTTGAGGTTAAACATGGTCCTTTTGGGGTTTAGCTCAAACTTCCCATTTTACAGATGAAGAAACTGAGCCCCTCAAGGGTATAGATTATTATTTGTTGTCTGGATGGGGACCATTCGTCTTAAAACACTCCATGGTGCCTAGAGCCCATTAAGTGAACAGATAAATGTTGAACTCTCCAGGGCAGTATTTCTCCAACAGTGGCCTTGGGACTACCCTTAGTAATAGCGCCCCGCCCACCCCTGGATCCTCCAACCTCTGACCTATTCAATCCTCATCTCTGAGGGTGGTGTCTGCCATACAGCGGTTTTCAAATTCACACTTGAGTTTGAAAACCACAGTGAGTCTATGGAGGTTGCACCACGGGTGCCACTTAGTAGAATGAGTCCCAGTACCTGAAGCCTCCCTTCCCCCAGCTACCACTTCCGCCCCTGAGCTTGAGGCAGAGGCTTCTGGGAGCTTAGATGGCTGAAGCTGATGAGGCTGGCTTCTTGGATATCCCCAGATAACCTGGCAGAGAAGCCTTTCTCCCCATAGGCTCTCCAGGGCTGAGTGAAGGACTCCGCCCTCCAATACCACCCCACAAGCTAGTATAGCCCTCTGGACCTTCTACCAAATCAGGGGTCATCTGACCCAAAAGGAACAGGCAGGAGAAGCAGACAGATGGGTGTCACTGGGCCAGGCAAGGCCGGGCCAGGGGAGAGAACGGGCGCTCCTTTATGAGGCCCGCTCTCTACATGGGGCAATGGAGTCCACTCATTGAAACACTGGGAGTCTGGCACACAGAGCCAGGTTGACAGGCACTGGGCTGGACTGCTTCTAAGGGATGCACCAGCACTGGGGAGAGGCAGAGAGAGGGCTGCGCGCCGGGCGGGAAAGGGCACGGGCTAGGCGAAGCCCATAAGGCGGGGTGCCCTCCTTCCTCTCCCTCTGCCTCCTCTTCCTCACCCAGCTGGCCCCCGCAGCAGGCTGAGGAAGCCACTGTGCCCTCAGACCTTAGGTCAGAGCTCCCGGCCCGCGCCCATGCCGCCGCCTCCCGCAGCATCTTTCTACGTGCGGTTCTCTGGCCAACTGCCCTTCCCCCAGCTGGGGACCCCGTGCCCGCACCTACCCACGCCGTGCCGCTCCTTGTCAGTTTTGCGCCAGGGGGCCATGGCTGGGCCAGGGGGGCTGCGGGCGCCTCGCGTCGTTCTGTGGGGAAGCAGCCAGGCTAGGCGCTCCGCCGGGCCCCACTTCCTTCCTCTTTTCAAACTCCCTCTCAGGGCCCGCCCTCCTCTCCCCGGGGCGCCCGCTCCTCCTCCCTCCCATTGGGCTGGGGCGCATTAGGAGGCCAGGAGGTCCGCTCCAACCTGCTCTTCGCTAGGCAAGTGGGCAGAAGCCAAGCAGGTACTTGGGGCCCCCCAGGCCACCACCACAAGGGCAGGAAGTTCCTAGACAACTGAGCCTAGTGATTGAACCGAACTCCCTCCCCTGGCTCCGGAGCAGAAGCTTTGGTATGTGATGTGAATTCAAATCCACACTCTTTTGCTTATCAGCACAAGATGGGATATGCCTACTTTATAGGATTGTTGTGTGGATTAGAGGAGATAATGTACACAGCAGATGACACATTATGGTAAATATATACCTACAGAGGAGGTCGTTTGTGGTTTTTATCCTGTTGGTGCCACGGACTCATATGAAAATCTGATAAAAGCCCAGAATACTCTCCTGTGAAAGTACACAAGCTTGGGATTTACCAACAATGCCAGAAGGTAAGGGTGCTCTGAAAGCCAGCAACAGGCCCCCCAGGAAAAGAGTCCTAGAGGTAAGCTAATAAAGACATTTCTTGGAAAAATCTCATTTTTGCTCTGGGAACAGATTCTATCAAGAAACAAAGAAATAAGGGAGCCTGAATGCCTCAGTCCGTTAGGCCTCTGACTTCAGCTCAGGTCATGATCTTGTGGGTCCCTGAGTTCAAGCCCCGCAATGGTCTCTGTGCTGACAGCCTGGAGCCTGCTTCAGATTCTGGGCCTCCGTCGCTCTCTGCCCCTCCCCCACTTGCACTCTGTGTTTCTCTCAAAAATAAACATTTTTTAAAAGTTTTTTTATTTAAAAAAAAAGTCGCTTTGACCCACAGTAATAAGACTGAATTAAAGTCTTCCCAAATTTACTTTATTCATAACTCTCACTACTCTTTCTGCCTTAAAAAGTCAATTAGATTAGGCAATAATATCACAGCTGACAGGCAGCTATGGCAAAATATTAATTTCATTTTATTTCCTTTTTCAGGCACCTGGGTGGCTCAGTCGGTCAAGCATCTGACTGCAGCTCAGATCATATTCTCACCGCTTATGAGTTCGAGCCCCACATTAGGCTCTGTGCTGACAGCTCAGATCCTGGAGCCTGCTTCGAGTTCTGTGTGTGTGTCTTTCTCTGCCCCTCCCCTGCTTGTGCTCTCTCTCTCAAAAATAAATAAACATTAAAAATAAAATAAAATAATTTCCCTTTTGGTTTTCTAGCAGCACAGTTTAGGTGGTATGTTTTGTAGTGAGCAGTTGAATCAGTCAGGATTCCACCAGAGAAACAGAACCAGTAGGATAAGTATATAAATATAAAGAAATGTAATGTAATGTAAATATAAAGAAATTGCCTTATGTGAATGTGGGGCTGGTTTGGCACATCTCAAATCCATAGGGCAGGCCATCAGGAAGTGCAGGCTAAAAATTTTCAGGCAGGAGCTGCTGTCCACAGATGAAATTTCTTCTTTTTCAAGGAAAGCTCATTTAAGGCCTCTCAACTGATTGGACCAGGCCTTCTCAGACTATTGAGGATAGTCTCCTTCACTTAAAGTCAACTGATTGTAGATGTTAATTACATCTACAAAAGGCTTCCACAGCAACACCTAGATTGGTGCTTGATTGAATAATAAGGTCTGTAGTCTCACCAAGTTAACTCATAAAACTAATCATCTCAGCAGTATTACAAATCAGACTGTACATCAGAGGTTGGTGGACTTTTTCTGTAAAAGGATCAGATAGTAAATATTTCAGTCTTTGCAGGCCAATAGGCAAAATCGAGGATATTATGTAAGTACTTATATAACAAGAGGGAAAACAAATTTCCACATTTTTTATTGATAAAATTCTAAATTTTATATTAATAATTGAGTATATTCTTTTGTGAGTAGGCCTAATAATGAGAAAAATAAATTATGGGGGAAGATCACATTTTACTTCATTGGAGTTAAAAATTAGCATTCCCTTTAATCAAAACAGATTGCAAATATTCATGTTAATGCTGATCTGTAATAAAATTTTACAGGTTTCATCTTTGAAAATGTCTTTTCCCACAGGTGGTATGTAGTGAAGCATTAATCTTACCCAGTAAGAGGTCTGATATTTGTCCTCAGCTACTAGGAGGTGATCTTAGGCCCTTGGAATGTCATGGTTTGCTTGGGAAACTTCGATCACACTGAACAGTCTAAAAATGTGATTTAGGGAAGGGGCTGACCATGCCAAAAAGACAAAATGTGATATGGGCCACATGGTATCAGTTGACCTGCAGGTTGATCAACTATTGTGGGCAATCAATCAATCATGCCTACGTGATAGAGCCCTAATTCTACTCTATGTACTTCTTCCCTAGACTATGAAATCTGTATCCTTTCCCAGTAACAAATGATAAGTGAGCATAATAGCTTTTGGTAAGTTCTGTGAGTCCTTCTAATGAATTATTGACCCCGAAGGTGGTTTGGGAAATACCCCAAACTTGCAACTGGTGTTGAAAGTGAGGGTAATCTTGTGTGGAGTGAGTGCCCTCTAAACTTTGTAGTTGGCTTCATCTCACAGTTGGTTAAAACTCTCAAAGGAAGGTACTGACAAATACTGATTATCAATCCATGAGCATAAGATTTTATTAAACATTTTCACTGCTTGGAAGGCATCTATAGAATTTTATTAAATTTTCCTTTTAGCATGTCATTATATTGCAGATTAATCACTTCCAGTTGAAGGTTATATGGAAGCTCCTTGATTGCTCAGATAAATGGATTTTGAAATTTAAAAGTTTCTTTTGTACTTGTATTGAGGTCTGAAAACCATTGTTAGAACTATAGTTTGAGCTGGGAAAATATGTTCACTGAAAATTTGTGTAGTAATGGAAATCTCACTTTTTGTTTTAAGTTTTGATAGCATAGGAAGTTTTTAAAGCAGCTTGACATTACTTGTGATTTCATTAAAATGACTTTACTACTCTGTATATAATCGTTGTTTTGTTTTAAATTTTAGTGGAATCCATTAAGAATCATTATGACATCAGGGGCACCTGGGTGGCTCAGTTGGTGGAATCCGACTTTGGCTAAGGTCATGATCTAGTGGTTTGTGAGTTCGAGCCCCATATCGGGCTCTGTGCTGACAGCTTGGAGCCTGGAGCCTGCTTCAGATTCTGTGTCTCCCTCTCTCTCTGCTCCTCCCCTGCTCATGCTCTGTCTCTGTCTCAAAAATAAATAAGCATTAAAAAAAATGTTTTTAAAAAGAATCATTATGACATCTGAAGAAACGGCTAATTTCCAAAGCCATCCAGTGTTCAATAGTAGTGATTGAAGACTGTTCTCTTTAAGAAAAATGTCAATCTCGACCCTGAGCTCAAAGTCACAGGGGACTTATAACTGTTAAGTGATCAGCAGTATGAGTTGGTAAGGCAGGTCAGGATATTCAGCTTCTGTTTTTGACAAAAGTTCACAAAACAGATAATGGTTAAGTCCAGAAAAGCTAATGAAATTCACCTTTGACACAACTGGTTCAATAACACATGATAGATTCAAATACTTTCTACAAAGTACCTTCTGATGACTATTGTAATAAATTAGCATAGGCTATGTAAATTGTAAATTCATCCAAAAAGCCATTCTGTGCTCCACACATATTTTCACCACCAAGAGTTGTGTAACACATCCTAGCAGATTCCACTTCAGTTTGTACTGAATTAGTGTTTCCTCATTTTCTTTGAAAATATTTTTGCATATAGTTTTTCTACATGGACTATTCATAGAAGCTAATTCATCATTCACTTCAAACTCAGCATGAACTCATCAAATAACACCTGAGCTGTATTGGCAGCAGCTTTTAACTTATCGAGAGACAAAGAAAATCACTAGAAATCATTTGCCTTGTTTTTAAATTGATTATTGATGTTGCTCCCAATGTCCTCAGCTTTTCAGGCAACCACTATTATCAGAAGGCTAATGATCTTAAACTACTTCATTTTCAAATGTAAGATGTGTCTTTACTGGTGTGATAATAAATGAACCACTTAGAAATGCACATCAGTTGTTCATTTTCATGTTTTATTTTCATGAAGAAATTATGGTATGATTACATTCTGTTTTAAATTTTCCAATTTTTCTGGCCATTGCTTTCTTGTGGTTGAGTGTTGTGATGAATACTTACTCTGTTATAACTGTATTCTTTTAGCACAGTTGTGTCACTGCATAGTAAACACACTGCTTTCCTGTCTAATTCAATAACAAAATAACTCACACTCCACCGTGTCTTAACACCATGACATTTGGATGCCACTACTCTTCCCTTCTCCTTCTGAAATGATGGCTATTGTACTGGTCATTAAAATAAAATAAAATAAAATAAAATAAAATAAAATAAAATAAAATAAAATATTGCTCGAAATACACATGGCACTTGAAACACTGTGGAGTTATAACCACATACCTGAGATTTGTAGGTTGCTGAACACTACTGCAAAGTAATGAGAGCACCATAAATCTTTGTCACATGTTCTCACCTTTGCCATCATAACATGAAAGCTCCTATTGATGTTATGTAAATGAATGGACAAGACTGTGTTCCAATAAAACTTTATTCTTATGGACAATGAAATTTGCATTTCATATAATTTTCACATCATGAAATATTCTTCTTATTTCTTTGCAACTATTTAAAAATATAAAAACTATTCTTAGTTCATGCTCCATATAAAAACAGCTGGTGAGCCAGAATTTCGCCAATGAACCATAGTTAGTCACCTCTTGCCATACACAATTCTATCATCTTCATAAACCCATATCCAGGTGTTTTAAAAGACACCTATTTTTTCACCTTAGGTTTCTGATATATACACAGACAAGTCCACATCAGCAGTATGATAAAGTACTTGGTAGGGGGATAAGAGTAGGTGCTAATGTCAGAAGGTAAATAAGGTTGAGATCTGAGGAGGACTAAAGCTTGTGACACAACCTAAAGTAGGGGTCTTTCTTTCTTTTCTTTCTTTCTCTTTCTCTCTCTCTCTCTTTCTTTCTTTCTTTCTTTCTTTCTTTCTTTCTTTCTTTTCTTTTTCTTTCTTTCTTTCTTTCTTTCTTTCTTTCTTTCTTTCTTTCTTTCTTTCTTTCTTTCTTTCTTATAATGTTAACATATTGAAAGAGTTGAAAAATTGCTTGTAGTCCAGAGAGATGACATTTGGGAAGTTATCTTTTTTTGGGGGAAGTTATCTTGACCAAAGATTAATTAACTTCTTAAAGGAGTGTTTTTTTAATACAGAAATCTTTAAACATCATACTGATTAGGATATGGCTTTTGTATTTCTGAAATATAGGCTTTTTATTATAGTTACTGATTATATGGCATCATGGAAAATTTTGGCAAGTGAGACTGATGGTCAAATGTAAAAATCTGACTAAAACCACTTAAAGAATTTACAATTATATTGATCACATAATTTTATTAAACACACTCTGGCTATTTATCAAAGCCACAAACCTGGTTATTAGGTGGTGCACTATTCATGACTATAATTTCACAGACTGAGATATGAACAAGGACTTCTCTGGCCAAGACCCTCCTGAGGTCCAGATCCATGTGTCCAACTTCTTCCTGGACTTCCTCTCCTCACCCCACTTTTACATCTCCTTTTCCAAAACCAAGCTCATCATCATAGCCACATCCCGGACCTGTCCCTCTTTTGATGGTTTCTATCCTATGTAACAGGTAAAGTGACCAGACACTACTCCAACTGATATGCCAGAATCCCAACTCTATCACTCACCTAACTCTGTAGTTTGAAGCAAATTACTTAACTTTTCTAAGGCTGTTTCCTGAAGAAAAAAATTGCTAACATTTATTGAGTACTTACTGCATGCCAGTCCCATATTTAACATTCTATGTGCATTATTCCATTTAGTCCGCAAAGTAATCCTATGAAGTAGGTACCATTATTATCTCATTTTGCTAATAAGTATTCAGAGACAAGAGGGATGAGACCCCTTTTATAGCCACCAACCACTATGACTCCCTATGAGCAGTATCATTACTTTCTCTTTCACTCAGGTCAGAAACTTGACTCATCTTAATCTCCCTTTTACTCCATATGATCATATCAAAAACAGCTCTTGGATCTGCCCTCTCCTCCACACTGCTACCTTGTCAAGATTCTCATTTGAAACTTGGACTCAAGCTCCCTGCCTCAAGTCTTGCCTCCTTCCAATCTCTTCATCACGTTACTTCCAGGACACTTTGCCCAAGCAATTGTGGTCTCCTCAAAGTGTTGAACCACACTAGAAAAGATAAACAAAGCAGACTTGTGGTAATGTGGGAAGTTTTACTACCTTTGTAAAATCAAGACATTGCACAGAATAGTGCCATGCAAAGCTTCAAGTGAAGGTCAAAGAAATCCATCTGCAACTATGTTTAGGCAAATTGTAGAAATGTCTTTCCACAAGGCACAGCAGAAGGGGAAGTTTTTAATGTCTATTTTTCTCAGAATCATAGATTTAGGTCTCTATTTTGCTACATTTCACTAGTATGGCTCTAATGACTATTAAATATTGAAATATTCCCATGTTAAGTTGCTAAAAAGCCACTGTTCCAAGCCCCTGAAATGGCCTCCTTCTATTCCTTTCCTTGGGAAGTCCTCAGTGGGTACCAGTGGGGTCGCTGGTGCCTGCCAGCTTGTCCCCTATAGATCACAGGGGTGGGGCCTCTTCCCTGTGTGTCTCCCTAGTTCTCAGCCAGAGTGCATCTGGGTAGGGAGGTACCCAGGGTAGGGAGGTAGCACTGGAATGTCAATTGGTAAATGCTGGGAGTCTTCTGGCCCATCCACTGGTGTCTTTCATGTGGCTGCCTTTGGGAACATCAGCCTCCAGGGTATTATTCAATATTTTTACCATCATCTCTTCTTGTGTTACTCATGGCAAATAGCTTCTATGAGCATGTTCTGATCAGTTCAAACAATCTGGAGTGAAAACTTACACTACCCAACTTTCATTTACCAGAGTAAATCCTAGGTCCCTATCAGGACCAGAAAGAAATACTCTAGGTAAGAAGGATAAGCATACTCAAAAGTAATTAGCTACACTAAAGGAAGCAGCAATTGCAAACATGAAGATTTTATGTGATAAGGAGGCACTCAAATAATTCTGCCATAAGGCAACAGTGAAGTCTCTAGAAGTGAATGTGGGAGTGGGGGTTGGAGATGAGGGAGGATCAGAAGCTTTCCTGCTTAACAGGATCCAGTTTATTCCATTAAATGTAAATAGCCTCAAACCTTACTGCTAATTAACACTCCACAGGCTGCCTGGGAATCTGTCCAAACTGCAAAGCTAAGATGTCAAAGCCCTAGTTAATGTCCCTCAGTCCATCCTCCATACCCTTTAGGACACTAGTGAAACTCCTAAGTAGAACATCATCCAGGCCCCTCATGATCAGATTCTAGCTCTCCTTACAGCTTCATTTCCTGCCTCCTCTGCACTGCCCGTTCCTCCACCACCACCACTCCCTCCCTGTACCACACACACACACACACACACACACACACACACACACAGTCACCCTCCACCACATGACACCATAGAACAGAGGTAGTGTCTTACCACATGTAGTATTTGAAGTGTCCCCACAGTGCCACAAGTTCTCACATCTCTGTATGCTCTTGTCTTTCCCCCAACAATAACACCCCTTTGTCTCTAGGCTAACCTGTTCTGAGAAGACTTCCTCAGTAACACCCTCCCCACCTCCCAGCTCCTCCTCCAGCCACAGCCAGACAACCCTCCTGGGCACCCACAGCAGCCCATGCTCACTGGTATCCTTACTCCTTAGCTGCCTATTCTGTCCAGAAGCTCTGTTCATGTCTGACTGGCACCGACTGGTTGCTCATCTAGAGACAACTACTTTCAAGAGTTCCAGTGCCAACAGCCCAAATGCCAAATCTGGAGGGTGGCCTATTTGTTGAATAAGCTCATTTGATTTTCAGTGTTTAATGAAAATTAAATATTACCAAGAACTAGCAATCAAGGGATTTCACCTAAACTTCTAGATTTCGAGTTTTTCTCGAAATAAATATGAAAATCTAGCAACTTGGGTTTGCACTTCCACAAAGCCAAAATCAGCCAGAGCAAAGTCCCCAGAGCACATTGTCTTACCAACCGTGGTTCTCAGCCCTCCCTTTTCCCCATCCAGTACCAAGGCCAGGTCTCCACCACCATTTGTCATTAGATTTACATTATTGATGTTCTTAATAAAGACAAAAATGATAAACTATTTGAGCTCATATTCTGTCAGAAGTGGGAAAACAAGAGAGACTGAGAGGATAGGTTTCAGGAAACATGGGAGAAGGGGTATAGGTTTTGAGATGTGAAGAACAGTTCTAGATGGAGGTCTATGTCCAAAGAGTTCTTAAGTTGCCATAACCCAGTTTACTTCACTCACTTAAGGTGCCTGCTTAGTCCCTATAGACATTTGAGTTGTGACTCTTGGTAGGTGTGCTGGAAATGAGGTGATAGCAAACCAATACAATCAGGTTCTCTCATTTCGAAAGTATAAATGTAGGTGTTCCTAAGGAAAGCAAATCGTTAGAGCCAAGAGTATCTCTTGAACAATGTCAATCTTGCAGAAATCAAAACCACATCAGGTATATGGCTTAACAGGAGACAAGAGATTCTTCATAAACTCTTGTGTTCTGGCAATAAGCCTCCAACAATTTGGGTGTGACTCATCCCCAAGAAGTCCAGTGCACACTTGCACACCATGTTGTAATTGTTGACCTACTTGCCCTCCACCCATCCCTAGAGGTTGAGAGTTCCTTTACTCCACAAAAATCTATTGACAGTCCCTTATGTGAAGTACTATGATAGGCACTGAGGATACACCTTGGTGAACAACACAGACAAAATTCCTGCTCTCACAGATCTCATAGCCTAGCAGGGAAGGCAGAAAACCAACAAGTACACCATAAGGTTTAATAAAGAAAATAAAACATAGAAATGATACAAAAAATGTCTTGTGGGTCTGGAAAAGGGAAGAGTCAGGGAAGAACTCCATGAGGAAGTAATATTTAAGAAGTGATATTTGGGAAAAGAATATTCTAGGGAGAATTAACTGCAAATATAAAAGTCCTAAAGGGAGAACAAACTTGGAGCATTCAAAAAACCAAAAAAAAAAAAAAAGGGGGGGGGGGGGAGGGGGGCAGTGTTAAGGGAATGCAGTGACTGTGTGGTAGGAAATGAGTTTGGAAATTAGGTAGGAACCAGATCATGGAGGGCCTTGAAGGCCATGGTAAAAAGTTTGAAGTTTAATCTAACACTGGGAAGGGAGAAAGAGACAAGCAAGCAGCCCTGTACCATCAGGAGCTGGCCTGGCACTCAGTCTATGGTGTTGTTCCCACTGAAGATCAACAATTTCTCAAAAAAATTAACATCAGATGATCTATGGCCATGATGGATAAAAAAACAAACAAAACTACTCTGTAATCATGACTAAACACAGAAAATATATGAACATTGTATAAACCAGAAAATGACCAAACATGTCCCTATCATGGCTAATATGAGTGGCTAATGCTTTTTTTTCTTTTAATCAATTTCAGCTTTAGCCTTATTCTAATCTTCATCCTTCTAGGTGAGATTTATTAATACATCTAATAATAGAATTAACCCTGCTTCCTTCAACACTACCCAAAATCACCAACACAAGCCCAAATCCTATAATAGAGTCCCTTGTAACACCTATGGCTCCCTACAGCATACAGTTAGAAGCACTTTAGGTGTGTTGCTGGTGGTATTTTGATAGACAGCATTGCCAAATGTCACTAGAGGATTTTAAGTAGGAGGTGATATAACTTCTTAAAATCATTTTCATTGTGAAAAATAACAACAAGCCCTCTAGGTAAAGAGTAGAAGAACAAGATGAGTGTGAGGCTGTTTAAGCAGTCAGGGAAAAATGATGGTAGGTTGGACCAAAGTGGTGCAACAAAACAGCCAAATTCAAGATATATTTCAGAGATGCTGTCAGTAGAACTTGCCTGTGGAGTGGGTGGATATATAAAGTAGGAAACCAAAGTCAGAGATCCAAAATAAAATTAGCTCAAATAAGATAAAAGCCTATATCTTTTTCATATAAAGTCCTGGTTATGGCATTGCAGCTCTGTGAAATCATCAGGGGTACAGTCTCCTTCTTTCTTGCTCTTCCACTATCCTTAAGGTTTACAAACACTAAGTGCAGGATCCAAGATGGCTCATTACTACATTCCCATTCCAGCCAACAGGAAGGGAGACAGGGATAGAAGAGGGCATGGCTGAGAAGTATCACTCATCACTTTTGCTCATATTCCTCTGGCCAGGATTTGGTCCTGTGGCCACACCTACTTCAAAGAAGTTTGGGAAATATACACTTTACTTGGGTGGCCATATGTTCAACCAAATGGTCTGTTTCTATGAGAGAAAACAGTTATTGAAGAAAGACAAATCCTGGCTGGATTTAGTTAAGGAGGGAATATAACATAAAAGGATAGAAGCAGTGAATATAATCAACTCTTTTGAAGAGTTTTATTAGAATGGAGAACAGATAAATGGGGTAGCAGCTGGCTGGAGACCATAAAATCAAAAAGTTTAGAGAGGTGTGGTGACAGTGAATATGAATCTTTCAAATCTCCTGTGAAGAACATAATTGCCTATGGTCCCAGGTGCTGTTATGAAATCCTTTCCTCCTCATTCATACCAAGACTATATGTCCCATGGCCTACTCAAGGCAGTACCTAGGGGTGGCAGAGAGATAAAGGTATGTATGTTCCTGCATGACACAGGACTTCTCTGACCAGCAACTTTGGCCTGAGGACTCAACCTTGGCATTGCTAAAACTTTCTTAGAATTGCAATGCAACCTAAGACTTTCATCTGTCCCTCCTTCCCTCCCTCCCTCCCTCCCTCCCTTCCTTCCTTTCCCCCCTCCCTCCCTCCTTTCCCTCTCCTTCACAGAGCTCAAATCTGCATCATGATCTGATCAGCTCTCCCAATCTTCTTCCCATTTTCCCTCACTAGTGTCTGAGAGAAATCTCTCAATACATTTTTTACACATCTATTTCTGTCTTGGAATCTGCTTCTTGGAAGACCTGAACTGATGCAAGACTTGATTTCAGAGCATGTTTGTAGCCTGATGAGAATGATCCAGGCATGAGGGGAAAAAGGGAACATGGTTAAGAGAGAGGGAATCATTACAGGTGACCAGTCCTTGAGTATATGAGATGGGATGGGATGCACGTCTATAGATGGGGGTATCCAGAGTCACTCATTCTAAAAGGAAGGAAGGCAGAAGACATGGTGAAGATCCAGACTTATAAGTAAAGGTGATAGAAGGAAACAACAGTTGTTCTTTTCAGAGAGGTAGTTGTTTCAGCATACAATAAGAGGTGGGTGAAACTGGATTCTAGAGCCAGCCTAACTAGGTTCAAAGGAAAACTCATTCCAGTACCAGCTGTGTTACTTAGTCCCTCAGTTTCCTCATCTTTAAAATAGAGATGTTTTGGGGCATCAACTTCAGAGAGTTGAGAGGACTAAATGAGTTAATACTTGCAAGCATGTAGAACATTCATATTTAGCATATAAACATGCAACAAATGTTAACTATTTTCTCAGTAAAGTATGAAGTCATCAGCTGAAATTAAGGAAGGAAAGAAGGTACAGAAAGAGAAGTGAAAGTCATCTTGGAGAATCAGAAAATGAGTGCCCGCTGGTCAAAAGGTTGAAGTGAGAGAGTCAAGATGATTGGATTTCTTCTGCCACATTCATCTATTTAGGCACAGATAAGCTTGTGATTCTCTACTCTGGCTGCTATTAGAATCACCTGGAGAGCTTTTAAAACTTACTAATGTCTCAGGTCCTCCTCTATCCCCCAGATTCTGATTAAACTGGTCTGAGATGAGAGTTCAATAGACTTTCAAAAATTCTAACGTGTCACCAGAGCAGAGAAGCACTGGAGTAAGGGGAAGAGCTCACTCAGTTATACTAAGTTGGGTTTAACTGAAGTTTGGAGGTCTTTCCTGGGGAATTCAGAGGAGAGATCAAGGGAGGGGTTAATTATGGATAATAGAATATAAGTTAGCTAAGGAAAAAAATGAAGACTTTCATGATGGACAGTAGAATAATGGTAGAGTGAAGGGTTTGGTGTTTCCACTGGAGTAGAATTGTTGACATGGGAAGGACTTTGAGAGCAGAAATATCTCACGATCATATATATCTTTATCCCAAGTGCCAAATGCATAGTAAGCCCTCAGATGTTTTATATAAACAACACAAAAATTTAACACAACACAATTTAAGTAATTGAAGTATACCATGAGAATTATTCTTTTATTTTTTAAGTTCATTTATTTTTGAGAGAGAGTGAGAGAGAGCGAGCAAGCAAGCATGAGCAAGGGAGGGAGACAGGGAGTCCCTCTGACAGGGCAGAGCCCAACGCAGGGCTCAATCAGGCAGAGCCCAACGCAGGGCTCAATCTCGCGAACTGTGAGATAGTGACATGAGCTGAAATCGAGAGTCGGACGCTTAACCAACTGAGCCACCCAGGTACACCCCAAGAATTATTCTTGTTCTGGTGACTTTTTCAAAGTCCAGCCTAAGAAGTTATTATTTGAATCTAGTTGACCTAAAGTGGTTTTATTCTAAAAGGAGCTTAGTTACAGAGAACAGAATCTACTATGACTAATTTAATCAGGAAGTCATGTATTATAGAGTATTAAGTGGGTCACAGAATTGATAAGGGGGCTGAGGCAACAGAGACAGGATTTCCAGAAATAACTAACTACCAAAGCTACACTATGGAACTGGACTTCGTAATTGTTACAACTGCCATGGTTGATATCCTCCTTCTGTAGTAAATAAGCAAGACAAAGAGAAAAAAAAAAGCCATCAAATAAGTGTGGTGCCAAATATACACCAATACAATCTTAAGCCTTTTTGCATGTTGCTACTTAGGTAAAATAGAAAAGTGTTAATAAATGCTGAAAATTATGTTTTACCGTACAAGGTGTCCACAAAGTCAAGAAACATGAAAGAAACTTATTTTTAAAGAGTTATTGATTACTTTGTCAAATAATATGCTCAATATATTTTTCTTCATCATTTTGATACCTTTTCAGGTGAAAGACCTCTAAGTGTAAGACAAGGGTTCAACTGTTAATCCTAAAAAAATCTATAATAAACATGATTTTCCCTGTTATACTTTTTTTTTTCAGGTTAGCAATTAGACCTATTGCTTTATAGTATTTTGTGTGAAAACTTATGGAACAATATTACTTAAAAATGTAAAGTAATATATAGTTTAAACACAAGTTTATCTTATGTTTCCCAACTTTGTGGACAGCTTGCACAGTTAAAACAGCTGAAGCCAACTTTCTTCTCTTCACTTCTAAGGCATAGCTCCAAAATGAAGTTTTCTTTCTTTTTCCCTCTCTGTCTTCCCTTTTTTTCTTTTTCTTTCTTTCCTTCCTCCCTTCCTCCCTCTTCCTCCCTCTTCCTTCCTCTCCCTTCCCTTCCCTTCCGCTTCCTTCCCTTCCCTTCCCTTTTTTCTTTCCAGAAAGAAAGTTTTACAACCAGAATCTAGAGGAAAGATAAATAACAGATTATTCAGGGTAAATAATCCATTGTAACCAGATAGGGAAAACATTGTTTCAAAGGGCCATCCCTTCACAGTTAGGATACAGAAAAAAGTAATTGATATACAAGGCCAGCATCAATTTCACAAGTCCCAATGTTCCTAATAGGTCAAATTAAGTTAAAAACATTTCAGGTTTTCTCATCTATATCTTGTGTCTCACAAACTTCTTGTATATTTTATTTTAGCTGTATATTACTGTCTTAAAAATAACATGTAAATTTTAATATCCTATCTGGAAACAGAATAAAACATTTACAAAGATTTTTAAAAATTTATTTATTTTAGGTGGAGATGGGGATCTAAATTTATTTTTTCTTCATACATTATACAAATCGACGCACAATTATTCTTCAAAAAGGCCATCCTTTTCCCATGTGTCAAATTTTTTTGGTCACAAATTAGGGAAGCAATCTCACAAACCAAGTGATCATGACCTGAGCTGAAACCAAGAGTCAGATACCTAACCAACTGAGCTACCCAGACGCCCCTCCCCAGTCATCTTTTGTTGTAATGACTATTCTTTGGAGACTCAAGAAGGGTCCATGGGTACAAAAATTCCTAAATCTTAGCATGTTTAAACTGTTTTCCTAGAGCCTTGATGTCTGAAAAATAGCTTTAATACAAGTAAAATCCTTTCTCTCCTTAAGGTGTTTGTTTTGTTTTGTTTTGTTTTGTTTTAAAGGCTGAATCGTTAATGCCTTTCTCTGAATGTTGTTTTAGAGAAGTCTGATGTCTGACTAATTCTCTTGCCTCTGTAAGTTATTTTTTTTTTTCCTGGAGTTTATGAGATTTTTCTTTCTTTCTTTAAAGAATCTAATAGTTTTGGGGCGCCTGGGTGGCTCAGTCGGTTAAGCCTCCGACTTCGGCTCAGGTCATGATCTCACAGTCCGTGAGTTCGAGCCCTGTGTTGGGCTCTGTGCTGACAGCTCAGAGCCTGGAGCCTGCTTCAGATTCTGTGTCTCCTTCTCTCTGACCGTCCCCCTTCCATGCTTTGTCTCTCTCTGTCTCAAAAATAAATAAACATTTAAAATTTTTTTTAAAAATCTAATAGTTTTGAGTGTTCTAGATCAGTTTTCCCTGTTTGGAGTGCTGTGTTATCATTTCCTTCTCCTTCATAGAGCTTTTGGGGCAGGAAGCAGGGGGTTCAACAGTTCATAATGTGGTCTTGTTTTCTGTTTCCTTCATATAATTGGTTTGCATGGTTTTAGTCTGTTTTTGCCTATTTATGTCATGGAAATTCAGTGACTTTTGCAAGGGTCCTAGTCAGAGAGCGCCCCCTCCTGTCAGTGCAGAGAAGTATGGTCTTTAATTAACTTTGGGGGCTTTGGGAGAGTTCTGAGTCCTTTGATGTTATGGTTCTTTTATCTTATAAGATCCCACATTTTCCCTTTTACTTCCCAACCTACAAAGAAATTCTCAGTAAGAAATTACTGGTTTCAATTTTTGAAATTAATAAAGTGTGTGTTTTAGGTTTGCATAAAAATAGAGTAGAAAATACAGTTACCCTTCTAATTTAGCATGCATCTAGAAGCTGACTGTGTTCCTCTCCAGAGAACAGGTAAGTCTGTGGCTACCTTCCCTGCCCTCTCCCTCTAGCTCACCCTGTCACCAGTATCTCCCTGGAAGAAGCTTGTACACATGTCTATCTTTTGCAGTTGCCACACAAGAGCTGGGCCCCTGGAATGTCTGGCTCTGATAGCCAAAGAAGCTTGTATTCATGAGTCCCACAGGATTGCAGCAAACAAACAGTGTCAACAGGCACAGGAGTACTCACCTGTGGCTATACAGTTGGTTCCAGTGCAGAGGGAGCAGGCAAAAAAGCCCATCTTCTAGTTTCTCCATGGAAGGGACCTAAGTACATGTTCCTCAGCTGCAGCCTGAGGGTCTAGGTGCTGGTTGCAATCCTCTCCTTTGGGACACTGACAGGTCTTGGCAAACCCTCAATTACTAGGAGCCGCAAGAAAAAAGAAGGTAGCTTAGACAATTACAAAGGATTGAGAGACAACCAAGAGCCCAAGCTGCCTTAATCAGTAAGGTTAATCTCTTATGTGAGACCACAAAGTCAAGACTAGAAATGGTGGCTATTTTATCTAATGCACAGAAACCAACACAGAGTTGAGAAATATGTTCTGAACAAACAAACATAGCTTAATGAAACAGATAAGTGACTTGCCTGATAAAGAATTCAAAACAACAGTCATAAAGATGCTCACCAAAGTCAGGAGAATAATGCATGAATAAGTGAAAATTTCAACGGAAGATAGAAAATATAAGAAAATACCAAATAGAAGTCACAGAATTGAAGAATACAACAACTGAAATTAAAAATTCAATAGAGAGGTTCAACAGTAGACTAGACCAAGTGAAAGAAATGATCACCAAACTCAAAGACAGGGCTGTGAAATTCATCCAATTAGAGGAGCAAAAAGAAAAAAAAAAAGAATGAAAAAGAGTGAGGATAGATTAAGGAACTTATGGGACACCATTAAATAGACCAATATTCACTTTATAGAGGTCCCAGAAAGAGAAGATTGAGAGAAAGGGGCAGAAAGCTTATTCAAAGAAATAATGCATGAAAACTTCTTCAATAACGGGAAAGAAACAGACATTCAGATCCAGGAAGTACAGAGAATTCCAAAATTATAAATGCATGGAGGCCCACACCAACACACAACATAATTAAATTGCATAAAGTTAAAGACAAGGAGAGAATCTTAAAAACTGCCAGAGAAAAATAACTTGTTACATACAAAAGAAACCTCTGAAGACTATCCCCAGATTTTTCAGCAGACTTTGCAAATCACAATGGGGTAGCATGATATATTGAAAGGGCTGAAAAAAAGAAAAAATGACAATTAAGGATATACTCCACTACCTGGCCAAGTTGTCCTTCAGAATTGAAGAAGGGCACCTGGGTGGCTCAGTCGGTTGAGCATCCAACTTTGGCTCAGGTCATGATCTCACAGCTTGTGAGTTTGAGCCCCTCAACAGGCTCTGCTGTCAGCATGGAGCCCACTTTGGATCATCTGTCTCCTTCTCTCTCTCCCATCCCCTACTCGCTTTCTATCTCTCTCTCAAAAATAATTAAAAATAAAAAAAATCAAATCCAGAATTGAAGAAAGATAAAGAAGTTTCAATACAAGAAAAAGCTAAAGGAGTTCATCACCACTAGACTAACCTTACAAGAAATGTTAAAGAGAGTTCTTCAAGCTCAACCCAAAGGATGCTAATTAGTAATAGGAAAATATATGTAGGTACAAATATCACTGGTAAAGGTAAATACATAACTTAATTCAGAATATTCTAATGTAATGGTGATGGGTAAATCACTTATAACTCTACTATCAAGGTTAAAAGACAAAGTTATATATTGAAAAACACCATAAAACTACAATAATTTTTTAATGGATATACATGTTAAAAATGTAAGTTGTGATTTCAAATACATAAAATGAAGAGAGGGAGAGAATAAAAATGTAGAGCATTAGTATGCATTAAAAGTTAAGTTGTTATCAGCTTAAAATAGACTGTTACGTTACATGTAAGCCTTATGGTAATAACAAAAGTCTATAGTAACACAGAAAAGATAAAGAGAAAGGAATCTAAGCATATCACTACAGAACATCATCAAATCATAAAGAAAGAAATCAGGAGAGGAACAAAAGACCAAAGGAATTAATCACAGCCAGAAAACAAAATGGCAAGAATAAGTCTAAACCTATCAATACTTATTCTAAATGTAAATGGACTAACTTATCCAATCAAAGGACATGAATGAATTAAAAAAAAAAAAAGCAACACCCTTATATGCCGCCACAAGAGACTCACTTCATCTTTAAGACCACACGTAGTGTGAAGGGATGTAAAAAAAAAAAAAAAAAAGTCCAAGCAAATGGAAACCAAAAGAAAGCAGAGATAGCTATACTTATATCTGGCAAAATAGACTTTTAGCCAAAGACTGAAGAAAGAGACAATGAAGGTCATTATATAACGTCAGTCCAACAAGAGGATAAAACATTTGTAAATACTACACACTCAACATAAGAGAACCTAGATAATGAAAGCAAATATTAACAGACTTAAAGGGAGAAATAGACAGAAATACAGTAACAGTAAAAGGTTTCATTATCCCACTTCAACAATGGTTAGATCATCCAGACAGAAAATATATATAAGACCAGAGAGATTTAACAGACATTTAAAGAATATTCTATAAAACAGTAGAAGAGTACACATCCTTCTGAAGTACACATGGAATATTCTCCAGAAAGATTATATGTTTTATCACAAAACAAGTCAGAATAGTTTCCAACCACAATGATATGGGATAAAAAAATCAGTTTACAAAAAGAAAACTAGAAAATTCATAAATATATGGAGATTAAACTATGTGTTACTGAAAAACCAAAGGGTCCAGGAAAAAATCAAGAGAGACATAAAAAAAAAAAATCTGGAAACAAATGAAAATGCAAATACAACATACAAAACTTATGGGATTCAGCAAAATTAGTTCTAAGAGGGAATTTCATAGCAATAAATGCCTACATTAAGAAAAAAGAAAGATCATAGATAACAACCTAAATTTACACCTCAAGGAGCTAAAGAAAAACAAACTAAACCTAAAGTTAGTGGAAGGTTGAAATGTAGAAATGACAAAGATCATAGTAGAAATGAATGACATAGAAACTAAAAAAAAAATCAATAAAACTAAAAGCTGTTTTTTTAAAAAGATAAAGTCAACAAACCTTTAGCTACTCTTACCAAGAAAAAAAGAAAAAGAGGATTCAAGTAAATAAAACTAGAAATGAAAAGGAAGACATTATACTTAACACCAGAGAAATATAAATTTTCATAAGAAAATACTATGAAAAATATATACCAACAAATTGGAAAACCTAGATGCAATGAACAAATTTCTGAAACATACAACCTACCAAGACTGATCATAAGAAAACATAAGATCTGAACAGACCAATTACTAGGAAGGAGATAGAATCAGCAATCAAAACGCTCCCAACAGAGAGAAGTCTAAGACTAGATGGTTTCACTGCTGAATTCTACCAAAAATTTAAAAAAGAATTAATAGCAATGCCTCTCAAACTCTTGCAACATATAGGAGAGGAGGAAATACATCTAAACTCCTTTTACAAAGCCAGCATTACCTTGATACCAGAATCAGACCAGGTCACTATAAGAAAAGAAATTATAGGTAAATATCCTGGATAAACATAAATGCACAAATCCTCAATAAAATACTAGGAAACTAAATTCAGCAGTGCATTAGAAGGATCATTATACCAGGTTTCTAGTGGGACTTATTGCAGAGATGCAAGGATGACTTGAAATCTGCAAAACAGTCAATGTGATACACCACACTAACAAAAAGGATAAAAATCATATGATTATCTCAACGATGCAGAAAATGCACTTGACAAAATTCAACATCCATTCATGATAAAAACTCTCAACAGATGTAGAGAACATATCTTAACATAATAAAGACCATATATGACAAGCCCACAGCTGACATCATACTGAACAGTGGAAGGCTGAAAGCTTTTCCTATAAGATCAGGAATAAGACAAAGATGCCCACTCTCACTACTTTTACTCAACATAGTACTGGAAGTCCTAGCCAGAGCAATTGGGCAAGAGAATAAAAATAAAAGGTATCCAAATTGGAAAGAAAGAAATAAAATTGTCTCTATATGCAGACATGATATATAGAAAAAGTTAAGTACTCCACTAAAATTTTGTTAAAACTAATCAACAAATTCAGCAAAGTTGCAGGATACAAAATCAACATGCAAAAATCTGTTGATTTTAATGATTTAATGAACTACCAGAACAATAAATTAAGAAAACACCTCCATTTATAATAGCATCAAAAAGAATAAAATGTGTAGGAATAAATTTAACCAAGGAGTGAAACAACTGCACATGAAAACTGTAAGACACTGATGAAAGAAATTGAGGAAGACACAAATAAATAGAAATTCCACACTCATGGAGTGGAGGAATTGATATTGTTAAAATGTCCACACTACCCAAAGCAAGGTACAGATTCAACACAATCCCTATCAACATTCCAATGGCATTTTTCATAGAAATAAAACAAACACAATTTGTAAGGAAGCACAACAGAACCCAAATACCAAAACAATCATAAGAAAGAGGAACAAAACTTGAGGCATCATGCTCCCTGATTGCAAACTGCACTATGAAGGTATAGTAAAGAAACCAGTAAGGTACTGACATAAAAACAGACACACAGATCAATAGAAGAAAGTAGAGAAGCCAGAAGTAAACCCACACATACATGGTCAATTAATTTAGAGAAAAAGGGCCAAGAGTATACAATGGGGAAAGGACTGTCTCCTCATAATGATACTGGGAAAACTGGAAAGCTACATGCAAAAGAATGAAACTGGACCTCTATCTTACACCACACACAAAAAATCAACTCAAAATGGAATAAAGGCTTAAACCTAAGATATGAAATCATAAAACTCCTGGAAGAAAGTATAGGGGGTAAGCTACCTCACACCAGTCTTGGCAATGAATTTTTTATATATAACACCAAAAGCAAAAGGCAACAAATGAAAAAAATCAACAAGTGGGACATCAAACTAAAAATCTTCTGCACAGAAGAAACCAGCAACAAAATAAAAAGGCAACTAGTGGAATGGGAGAAATTATTGCAAAATATGTATCTGTTAAGGGGTTACTATCCAAAATACATAAAGAACCCAAAAATTCAATACAAAAAAATTAAAAATGGGTAGAGGATCTGAATAGATATTTTTCCAAAGAAAACATACAAATGGTCACCAGCTACATGAAAAAATATTCAACATCACTAATCATCAGGGAAATACAAATCAAAACCACAATGAAATACCACCTCACACCTGTTAGAATGGCCATAATCAAAAAGACAAGAAGTAACAAGTGTTGGCAAGGATGTGGAGAAAAGGCAACCCCTATGTATTGTTGGCAGAAATGTAAATTGGTACAGCTACTATGGAAAACAATATTAAAATTCCTCAAAAAATTAAAAATACAACTACCATCTGACCCAGCAATTCTATTGCTGGGTATATATTCAAAGAAAATGAAAACAGTATAACAGATATATCTGCACTCATATGTTCATTGCAGCATTACTCATAATAGTTAAGATATGAAAACAACTTAAATGCTCCTCAATGAATGAAACGATAAAGATGTAACATGTGTGTATATGTATATGTGTATGTATATGTATACATATATATATGTATACATATATATATGTATATACACACACAATGAAGTATTGGAATGGAAGACAAATACTACATGTTATCACTTATATGTAGAATCTGAAAAAAAAAAAAAAAGGCAAGCCCATAGAAACGGAGAGTAGAAAAATGGTAGCCAGGGGCCTAGGGGTGGGGAGTTATGGGTATTAGGGAGAGGTTGCTAAAAAACACAAACTTTCATTTGTAAGGTGAATAAGGTCTGAGGGTCTAATATATAACATGATGACTGTAATTGATAACACTGTTATCAAATTATTGAAATTTTCTAAGAGAACAGAACTTAACTGTTCATGTATGTATATATGTATGTGATGAGATAGATGTGTTAATTATCTAGACAGGAGGAATCCTTTCATAATGTATACACACATCAGCTCATCACAATGTACACTTTAAATATCATACAACCTTGTCAATCATGCCTCAGTAAAGCTGAAAAAGACTGACTTCTTTCTGTTAGCAATATGCATTTAAGTGTCTTCCATATATTTTTGTGACAATAGCTTATTTCCTTTTATCGGCCAATAATACTCCATTGTTTAGATGTACCCAGTTTGTTTTATCCATTCACCTATTGAAGGAAATTTTGGTTGCTTCCAAGTTCAGGTATATGAATAAAGTTACTATAAATATTTATGAGTCAGATTTAAGTGGATATAGGTTCTCAATTCATTTGACTAAGTAACAAGGAGTGCAATCGCTGGATTCCATGGTAAGAGGATACTTAGATTTGAAAGAAACTGCCAAAAAGTCTTCCAAAGTAACTGTACAATTTTGCATTTCTATGAGCAAAAAATGAGAGTTCCTGTTGCTCCATATCCTTACCAGTATTTGCTCTTTTCATTGTTCTGGATTTTAGCTATTCAAATAGGAGTATCATAGTACCTCATTGTTTTAATTTCTAATCTTGTAATGACATATGATGTTAAGCATCTTTGCATATACTTATTCATTATCTGTATATTTTCTTTGATGAGATATCCATTCAAATATTGGGAACATTTTTTAAAAGATATTTTTAAGTAATTTCTATACCCAATATGGGGCTCGAATCCACAACCCTGAGATCAAGGCTCTCATGTGCTACCTACTGAGTCAACCAGGAGCCCCTCTTGTGTTTGTTTTCTTACTGTTGAGTTTTAAGAGCTCTTTATATATTTGGGTACAAAACCTTTAACATATGTTGTTTGCAAATATTTTTTCCCACTCTGGCTTTTCATTCTCTTAAAAGTGAGTCTTGCAGAGCATAAGTGTTTAATTTTAATGAAGGGCATTTTTTTTTTCATGGATCATGAATCATGCTTTTGGTGTTGCATCTAAAATGTCATCACCAAACTCAAGGCCACCTAGAATTTCTCCTGTTACCTTCTAGAAGTTTTTATAGCTTTGCACTTTACATTTAGATCTATGACCCATTGTTATGGAGTTATTTTCTTGAAATATGTAAGGTATATGTTTAGGTTTATTATTATTGTTGTACATATGGATGTCCACATAAGTCCCAGTATCATTTGTTGAAAAGACAATTCTTTCTCCATTGAATTGTCTTTGTTTCTTTGCCAAAGACCAGTTGACTTTATTTGTTTATCTATTTCTGGGCTTTCTATTCTGTTCCATTGATAAGTTTTGTCTACTCTTTCCTCAGTAGCACATTGTTTTGATTATTATGCCTATATATTAGGTCCTGAAGTTCAGTAGTATCAGCCATCCAACTTTGTTCTTCTTTTTCTTCAATACTGTGCTATTCTTGGTCTTCTGCATTTTCACATAAACCTTATAATCAGTTTATCAATATTCACAAGATAACTTGCTGGGGTCTTGATTTAGGTTACATTAAATCTATGTATCAAGTTGGAAAGAACCAACATCTTAATAATACTGAATTTTCCTACCAAAAAATATGAAATATCTATTTATTTATATCTTCTATGATTTCTTTCATCCAACTTTTATAGTTTTCCTCATATATATCTTATACATATTTTGTTAATGACCATGCATTTCATTTTGGGGAGTGATAATGTAAATGGAATTATATTTTAAATTTTAAATTCCAATTCCTTATTGCTGGTATGTAAGAAAGCAACTGACTTTCATACATTAACTTTTATCCCACAATCTTGTTGTGATCATTTATTAGTTCCAACAGGGTTTTTGTTGTTGTTGATTATTTGGGATTTTCTAAATATGCAATGTCATCTGTGAACAAAAAGTTTTATTTCTTCCTTCCAAAGCTGTACACCTTTCATTCCCTTTTGTCTTATGGCATTAGCTAGAACTTCTAGTACATGTAGAATAGGATGGTGTGAGGGGACATTTTCTATTATTCTTCATTTTTGGGGGAAATCATCTAGTTTCTCACCATTAAGCGTGATGTTAGCTATAGCGTTTTTGCAGATCTTCTTTATCAAGTTTCACTCTGTTGCTAGTTTGCTGAGAGTTTTTATCATGAATAGGTTTTGGATTTGTCAAATAGTTTTTTCTGCATCTATTGATATGATCATAAGATTTTTCTTCTTTAGTCTATTGATGTGACAGGTTAGTTGATTTGTAAATGTTGAACCATCCTCACATAGCTGGAATAAATACCATTGGGCATGGCAAATAATTATGCAATATAATTATGTACATTACTAGATTCAATTTGCTCATACTTTTTTGAGAATGTTTGCATTTATGTTCATAAGAAATATTGGTCTGTTCATTTTTTATAATGTCTTTGTCTGGTTTTGGTATTGGTGGTAATTGGTGGTATTGGTATTGGCTTCATAGAATCAGGAGGTAATCAATCCATCTGCTTCTTTTGTGGAAGAGATTGAAGAGAGTTAGTATAATGTTTTCCTTAAATATTTGGTATTCACCAAATGAGTATACTGAGTATACTTCTTTCTGTTTTTCAATATTATTTACTACTGATCCATTTTCTTTAATAGATTTAGGCCTATTTGAATTATGCATTTCTCCCCATGTGGGTTTTGGTAAATCATGTCTTTCAGGGAACTGATCCATTTCACCTAGTTATCAATTTGTGGGCATAGAGTTGTTATAATATCCCTTTACTATCTTTTTAATGTCCATGGGATTGGTAGTGATGACTACTCTTTCATTTCTATTTTTTTTTTCTTAGTCTGGCTATGGGTTTATCAATTTTATGTATCTTTCCAAAGAACTACCTTTTGCTTTCACTAATTTTCTGTATTAGTGTCCTGTTTTAAATTTTACTGACTTTAGCTTTTATTATTTTTCTTCTGCTTACCTTGCATTTAATTTTTTTTCTAGTTTTCTAAGGTTGAAGCTTAGATTATTTAGATCTTCCTTCTGTTTTAACATACACATTCTCTGTGACATATTTCCCTCCTTTACCACTGTTTTTGCTATATCCAATAATTTTGATAAATTGTTTTCATTTTCACTTAATTTTTTTTAACATTTTTATTCATTTTTGAGAGATAGAGTATGAACAGGGAGGAGCAGAGAGAGGGAGACACAGGATCCGAAGCAGGCTCCAGACTCTGAGCTGTCAGCACAGAGCCCGACACGGGGCTTGAACCCACTGACTGACAGATCATGACCTGAGCTGAAGTTGGACGCTTAACTGACTGAGCCACCCAGGTGCCCCTCATTTTCACTTAACTCAAAAAAGTTTTAAGTTTTTCTTGAGACCTCTTCTTTGACCTACTTGTTATTTAGAAGTGTGTTGAATAATCTCCAAATACTTGGGAATTTGTTCAGCTATCTTTCTGTTATGGATTTTTAGTTAAATTCCATTGTAGTCTGAAGGTGTACTTTGTAGGATTTCTATTTGTTTATATATGTGAAAGCATGTTTTATAGCCTAAAATATGATCTATCTTGGTGACTGTTCCATGTAAGCTTTAAAAGAATGTATTCTGCTGTTGTTCTATAAATGTCAACTAGATTCAGTTCATTAAAGGTGCTGTTCAGTTCAAGATGTAATAATGGATTTCTGTTTCTCCTTGCAGTTCTATCATTTTTTGCTTCATATATTTGACACTTATTAGATGCACATACATTAAGGATTGTCATATCTTCTTGGAAAACTGACTCATTCAGCATTATGTAAAGACTGTCTATTCCTCATAATTGTTCTTAAAGTCTGCTTTGTCTGAAATTAATACAGCTATTCTAGCTTTCTTTTGATTAGTGTCAATATATCTTTCTCCATCCCTTTAGTTTTAATCTGTCTTTAAAGTGGGTTTATTCTAAATAATATACAGTTGGTCTTGTTTTATTTTTATGTACTCTGACAGGCCATCTTTTAATTGGTGTATTTAGACCATTAACATTTAAAATGATAGTTGAATATCCACCATATTTGTAAATGTCTTCTATTCATCACCCTTGTTCCACTTTTTTGTCTTTGTCTTCCACTTTTTCTACCTTTTATAGTTTTAATTAAGCATTTTATGATTCTATTTTATTTCCTCTTAGCTTATCAATTACAATTCTAAAAAACATTAGTGGTTGACCTAAAATTTACAATATACATGTGCAACTAATCTAATTCCATTTTCAAATAATAATATACCACTTCATAGGTAATGCAGATAGATACCTTATGGAAGAGCATTCTCAATTCCTTCCTCCCATTTCTTAGTTCATTGTTGTTACTCATTTTACTTGGCTATAAGCTCTAATCACCCAATTCATTGTTGCCTCACTGTTTTCTATTAGAGCAATTAAAAATAAGAAAAATAAAAAATTTTGGGGCGCCTGGGTGGCTCAGTTGGTTAAGCGTCTGACTGGCTCAGGTCAGGATCTCGTGGTTCGTGAGTTTGAGCCTCGCGTCGGGCTCTGTGCCGATGGCTTGGAGACTGGAGCCTGCTTTGAATTCTCTCACTCACTCTCTACCCTCCCCCACTCATGCTCTCTCTCTCTCCTTCAAAAATAAAAATTAAAAACAAATTTTTAAAGAAAAAAGAAAAATAAAAAATTTTATTTTACCTTCATTTATTCCTTGTCTAATGCTCTTGTGTATATCCAAGTTTTTGACCCAGATCATTTTCCTTTTCTCTGAAATACTACTTTTGACATTTCTTCCAAAGCAGGTCTACTGGTAAGATACCCTCAATTTTCATTTTTCTGAGAAAGTATTTCTCCTTCACTTTGGGGGAAAATTGCACGAAGTACAGAATTCTAGGTGGGTGAGGTTTTTTCTTTCAATACTCTCTTCTTGCTTTCAGGCTCCTGAAAAGAAGTCTGATGTGGTTTATATTTTTGTTTTTTGTATAGGTAGTTTGGTTTTTATTCACATTTTTCCCCTCTGTTTTCATTCAAGATTTTTTTGTTTCTTGATTTTTTTAAATTTTCTTTTGCAGTTCATTATACTTCTAGCTGTATACTGGTTGGTGCTCTCTGAGCTTCCTCAATCTGTAGTTTGGTATCTGTCATTAATTCTGGAAAATTCTCAGCCATTATTAATATATTATTAAAATATTTTCTTCTGTTTACTTCTTTTTCCTCATTCAAGTCATTTTCTTACAGGCATTTTACACCTTTTCTAACTGAACCTGAGTTCTTGGATATTTTGTTCTAGTTTTTAAAATTTTCTTTCTCATTATTTTTGCTTTTCAGTTTTAAAAGTTTCTATGGACATACCTTCATGTTCACTGATTCTTTCCTCATCTATGTCCAGTCTGACACTTTTAGACTTCAGTCTCCAGAACTATGAGACAGTCAATTTCTATTGTTTTAAGGCACTCAGCTTGTGGTAATTTATTATGATGGTCCTTGGCAACAAATACAGTAATACTACATTGATTTTCATCTTGATTCGTTCTTCATTCGTTTGTTCTCAATTGATCATAGTGCATAATCCTTCTAAAATGTTTCTGAATTGGGTTTGCTAATACTTTGTTGTGAATTATAGTATAGTATTCATAAGGTATATTGGTCTGTAGTTTTCTTATGATGTTTTTGGCATTAGAAAAATACTTCATAGAATGAGTGAAGAAATGCTATCTCCTATTTTTTGGAATAGTTTCAGAAGAATTAATGTTAACTCTTAGCATTTACTATTGAAGCCATCTGATCTTAAGCTTCTCTGTTGAGACTTTGATTACTGATTCAATCTTTCACTTTTCTGTTATAGCTCTATTTAGATTTATTTCTTCTTCAATAAGTTTTGATAATTTGATTCTAGGAACTTGATCATTTCATCTAGGATGGCTTATTTGTTGGCACATGATTGTATTCTCTCATAATCATTTTTATTTCTGTAAGATTAGTAGTATTGCCTCCAATTTAATTTCTTACTTTAGTAATTTGAGTCTTCTCTCATTTTTTTCTTGGTAAGTCTAGCTAAAAGTTGGTTAATTTTGATCATTTCAAGAATGAACCTTTGGTTTCATTGATTCTCTGTTTTTCTGTTCTTGGTTTATCTTTACTCTAGCCTTAATTTCCTTCTTTCTATTACCTTTGAGCTTAGTTTTCTTTTTCAGCTCTTCAAAGTCCTGCTTTTTGATTTGACATCTTTTTTTTTTTTTTAATGTAGGCATTTACAGCTATAAATTTCCCTGTGAGTACTTTCTTATACCCAATAAGTTTTGTTATGGTGTGTTTTGTTTTCATTCATCTTAAGGTATTTTTAAATTTCCCTAGTGATTTCTTTTTTGATCTACTTGCTGCTTAAGAGTGTGTTGGTTTATTTCTACATATTTACAAAATTTTCAGTTTCCTTTATGTTACTGATTTCTAATTTCATTTCACTGTGATCAGAGAAAATACTGTGTGAGTTCAACTTTTCAAATTTATTCAGATTTGATTTGTGGCCTAACATATAGTCTATGCTATAATGTCCCATGTGCACTTGAGAAGTATATGTATTCTGTTGTTGGAGTCTTCTATATTTGTGACATCTAGTTGGTGTATAGAGTTTATTCAAGTCTTCTGTTTCCTTGTCTATATTAATTCTATTATTAAAAGTGAGTGTTAACATCTCCAACTATTATTGTATTATCTTTTTTTCTAGTTGTGTTTTTTTTAAATATGAAATTTATTGTCAAATTGGTTTCCACACAACACTCAGTGCTCATCCCAACAGGTGACCTCCTCAATGCCTATCACCCACTTTGCCTTCCCTCCCACCCATCAACCCTCAGTTTATTCTCCGTTTATTATTGTATTATCTATTTCTCCCTTCAATTCTTTCAGTTTTTGCTTCATGTATTTCAGGGCTCTCTTGTTAGATGCATGTTTACTATTGTCCCATCTTCTTGATGGACTGATCCTTTTACCATTATATAATGTCCTACTTGGATATGTAAATTCATGTTTGTAGGGTGTTTGAGAGATTTGGCGATTGATCAAGAAAAAAGTGATATAACCATGAGAAGGAGTTAACACACAGTAAGTTTTACTGGGTGGCACTAGGACAGGGTTGTCTGAGTGACAAAGTCCCTCACAACATGAGACTATCCAGAGGTCACAGGGGAGGGGCCCACCATCCAAGAAGGGGAGCACAAGGAAACTCCTGGCAGAGAAGGGGACTGAAGAGACAGCTTACATATGTAGGTGATACTGCTCAGCAACATGGTGGGAGTCTCCAAGTGAGAGAATTTTGGAAAGCCGCAGTAGTTTCGGATCTGTTAACTGCAAGGCCTCTCTTATTAGGCAACAACTAATGTGGTAAGTTTTGCAGAGTACACAAAAGAAGCAAGTTCAAAATGACTAAGAATCTGCTTGTTTAGGCTATTTTTTAAATAACTGTATGTGTTAACATTTGAGGTTGACACTGATGGGCTCATAGGTCTCTGCCTGTAGTAAAGAAATAAAGTCGGAGCCAATTCATAGAGACCATATTTGGCTCATTTATATATTACTGTCTTTTGTATTTTGGAAAATTTGTAGCCGTGATTTCTTCAAATATACTTTTTGCACCTTTCTCTCTTTCTAGGATTCCTATTACACATATGTTGCTATGCTTGATAGTGCCCTACAGATCTCTTACACCCTGTTCATTTCTCTTCATTCCTTTCCCTTTCCACTCTTCAGGCTGAATCACCTTAATTAGCTAATCTTCAAGTTCACTAACTCTCCTACTTGTCCAAATCTGCCATTGTACCTCTCCAGTGAGTTTCTCATTTATTATTGTACTCTTCAACTCCAGAGTTTCTTTCCAGTTCTTTTTATTATTTGTTGATAACCCCTATATGGCATTGTTCTCATGGTTTCTATTAGCAATTTAAGCATATTTGCAATTATTGATTTAAAGTTTCTATTTAATAAGTCAAATTTCTGGGCTTCCTTATGGATAGTTCATTATTTTTCTTCCCCTATATACAGGCCATACTTTTTTGTTTCTTGGCATGCCTTGAAATTTTTTACTGAAAACTGAACATTTCAAGTATTATAATGTGAAAACTCTGGAAATCATATTTTCTCCCCTCCTCAGAGTTTGTTGTCACTGCTTTAGTTGTTGCTGTAATTTTAAAATGACTTTTCTGCATGAATTTTGTAAAGTTGTGTGTTGTTTGTTGTATGTGGCCACTGAAGTCTCTACTGCATTAGTTTAGTGGTCAGAAAGTGATTCATCAGAAATTTTCTGAAATGTCAAGACTCAGCTGTCTTTTCTTGAATAATTGCTCACCTGGTTGTTATAAGTCTTCGGGTCCAGAGTCCAATACAGTTAATTCTGATAATCCTTGTCAAGTTTATTGGCTGATTTTTGTGGGGAGATTGGCTTTTGGCATTTCTTATCCACAATTTTTCTCTGGTATTAGTATTCCACTGTATTCTACTTTTATCTAAGAAAGAGGATGAAGATTCTACCAACCTTTCTTTATATACCTCGTATATAAAGGAAAAAAGGAAAAACAAACTATAAAAGGTAAATGGCTCCTAGTGGGAAAAAGAGGAAACAGGAACAAAAGACAGATTTCTTTAAATACACTTTACTTTGTAGATTTTACTTTGGATCCATATATTTACATAATTATTAAAAAATTAAAATATTAGGGCACCTGGGTGGCTCAGTTAGTTCAGTGTCTAACTCTTGAATTTGGCTCAGCTCACGATCTCACAGTTCATGAGTTTGAACCCTGCAGCAGACTCCATGCTGACAGTACAAAGCCTGCTTGGGATCTCTCCCTCCCTCTCTTTGTCCCTCCTCTGCTCATGCTCGCTCTCTCTCTCTCTCTCTCTCTCTCTCTCTCTCTCAAAATAAATAAATAAAACAAAGTTTTTTTAGAAATTAAAATATTTAAAAAAATTACCTGAATAAATTATTCCCAGAATCATAAACTTGCCCACATCTAATTAACATTTATGTGAAGTTGAGACTTTAGATACTCTACAAGTGCTACAATATTAACTATTTGCTAAATAGTTAACTATTTATGCTAAACTACATAGTATTAAGAGACATAACATAGGTAAAACACCTAGAAAATCAATAAAAAATTAGTTCCCTTTCACCAACACCTTACTTGGGGAGACAAAACATAATTCTTTTGCCATCTTTTTTCTCAGCTCATATACAGGGCTCATTTTGTCTAATTAGTGAAAACTGAATAAACCAAGGTTAGGAGTATAAACATTTGACCACAAGGTTACTTTTTGAATAATGATGGGGAAAATAAATGTCTATTAGAATAGTTACGTTAGTCTTACATTTTCCTTACAAAAATAAAGATTTAATGAACAGATTTATTAGTTTTGATTACATAAAGAAACAAATATATCCCTTACCCCCAACATGGACACCCTACAGGTACTTCAATAAAACTATCCTCAAAACTAAAAAATCTCCTACTCCTATTTTCTGTTAACACCACCACTCATCCATTCATATCAGATGTATCCTTTACACCAGCGTTCCACATCCTATTTGGTCAAAACCTCTTGACCATTTTGCTTCTCTAAACAGTATCTTGAATCCAATGGCCAATCTTCATTCCCACTGTCACTGCCTCAGTTTGCATCTGTATTTCCTACTTGGAGTAACCAAATGGTCAAACTAGTCTTTCCTGCCTCAATATTATCTTTTGCAACATCCAATTTTCCATTATGCTTCTAGTGTTTTTATTAAAAATAAATTCAATAATGTATTCAACCTTATCAGTTTATTCAATAATTGCTTTTTTATATCAATTATTCAGTTGCTTCCTATCATCTACAATGGTTTTCAAAATACATTCTTAAAAGATTCAAGACTAAGGGGCGCCTGGGTGGCTCAGTCAGTTAAGCATCCAACTTTGACTTAGGTCATGATCTCATGGTTTGTGAGTTCAAGCCCCATGTCAGGCTCTGTGCTGACAGGTCAGAACCTGGAGCTTGCTTCAGATTCTGTGTCTCCCTCTCTCTCTTTTCCTCCCCTGCTCATGCTGTCTTTCTCTCTCAAAAATAAATAAACATTTAAAAAATAAAAAGACTCAAGACTCAACAGGAACACCTAAGGGTGATAAAGCAGAAGGTAGATGGATAAGGTTCTCTTCTCATTCCTATTCTTCAACCTTTAATCACAGTTGCTCAGTTTGTCTATAGGATTAGAAATGTTGTTTCATGCCTTTACTCTTTGAACAGCTATTTCTCCCACCTGTAGTGCTATTCTCTCCATGCCTCAGGAAACCTCTGAGACACTGTAAAAGATGACAAAGATATAGGAAGGCCATAGACAGTTTCTTGTTTCCCTCTCTGTTATTACAGTACTTTGTATACTTTGCTATTAATAACCTCTACCACACTTTTCATCACTTACTAACACCTGTGCCCTTGGATTAATAACTTCTCTGACCTTGTTTTCTTCATCTATAAAATGAGGACAGCAAGTACAAATATCTAACTCTCAGGGATGTTGGAAGGTTAAATGTGTAATACATGAAAGGGCTTAGAAGAATGCCTGGACATTAAGTTTATTCAATGTTAAATATGATTGTTATTACAAGTAATAACAGTACTACCACTACTCATCTATGTGGGTCTATTAAACTGAGCTCTAAAGGGTTATTTTTGCACCCCTAGCACACAGCTTCACATAACAACTCAATATTGGAAGGAATTAATGTATATTTTATAATATGCAATGGTCAATTATTTGTTATTATCCTCAGGTTAAAATTTTCATTCCCTGGTGCCTTCAGCTACTTCTTTTTGCAAGAGTTATTATTTAATGTGAAATCTCTAAATTGTTTAGAGTATGCTTTTTTCAGAAAATTAGAATTAAAAGTTCATTTAATTTCTTAGAAGTGAGAGGCAAGTTCCTTCTATCTAATATATTTCAATAAACTTAAGTAACTGACTGTGATGGTTAATGGTATGTATCAATTTGGCAAGGCTAAGGAGCCTAGATATGTGGTCAAACATTATTTTGGATGTTTCTTTGAGAGTGTTTTTGGATTAGATTAACATTTAAACCTGCAGACTTTGAGTAAAGTAGTTTGCATTCCATAAAGTGAATCGGTCTATGTATGCAGTTAGTTCAAGTCCTGTTTAGAACAAAAGACTGAGCTCCCCAGAGCAAGAGAGAATTCTGCACCAAACAGCTTCTGGATTTGAACTGTAACACTGGCTCTTCCTTGGGTCTCCAGCCTGCTAGCCCATCATGATGATTTTGAACTTGCCAGGCTTCATAATCACATAAACCAAGATCTTAACTCTCTCTCTCTATATATAAATAAATACATCCACCTAGTTATATGTATATATATGACATTAAGTTGTAGACAAGATTATAATCATTTAAAGGGAAAAAAAAGTCTTTATTTGGAAAGTTTAGAATTAAAAATATATATTATATATATGTATATAATTATATAAATTATATACATGTGTGTGTGTGTGTGTATATATATATATATATATATATATATATAAATTATATGTACCAGGGAATTAAGAATTTCTGAAGTTTCACTTTACTTCCTTTATCCCCTTTTGATAACAATGTGTTATCTATACAGAGTAAAAAAATAGGGGATCATTTATGGCAGTTTTAAGTTTCAAAATTATATTTTTCATATGCTTGAGACTTAAAATTTAAATCACGTACATGAATACAAAGATAAACATAGATGCTTTAAACACTGATAAAATCCAGTTACAATATAATATATATTTTTAAACTAAGTTTTCTATTTTTATAATATAGTGAAAAACTAAGTTCATTAAAAAGTACATAGGAAAATGTAATCGTTAATGATTTGTGTTCTTTCCAAATATGTGACTTAGAAGGTATGTGTTAATGACACTTAAAAAATCCATATACAATGCAACAAATAAATTATAATAACACTTTCCTTCAGTTATTAGTTTATTTACTGTCATTAATAGAAGTTCCATGAAGAGTCATCATTTAAGGAACTCTCCTGCTTAGAATCACAACCAAATTTTAAACATTTGGTCAGAGGAACATGAAAATGCCAGGTCTTGGCACAACAGGTAGAAAGAAATAACCTACAAGGTTGTATACTTCTGATAAAGACAATCTTAACAAAGCTCCAAATCAACCTTTTGGGCAAGTGGTACCTTACTCTCATTAAAGTAAAGTCCTTACTGCTGAGGGCACTGGGTCTCTGGAGTTGATTTGGAGGACACGTATACAATAGGATGTGATTTCTTACAAGTTTCCTTTTCCAATTTGCTTGCAGTTTCTTTCCTTTCTTTAACTTCTGTTTGAAGCCTTGATTCAGCAGCTAACCTACAGGCATTAAAGCATCCACTCTGAATTCAAATATGGTTAAGAAAAATTACAGAAGAAACAATCTTCTCATATAATGGGCCTCTAATGAGACATAATTGTTTGTATGTATATGAGGAAAAAATATAGGTGACTCCAATACCATTAAGAAAACTAAGTAACTGCCTCTCTAAAAGAGACTTTTTACGTCAACAGACTTAATATTTTAAATGTCCAAAGAAATATTTTTAACGCCGATAAAAGTCATGGCAAAGCCTAAATTTAAGAATTAAAATATAATGGGATGTCTACTATAAGCACACCTAACAAAAAAATTTAAATGCTAGAGCACAACTTTAATGTTAACATGACCTACAAAAGGAAAACACAAGATAAAAATGACATGGAATACTGAAGTGCATGAACACATGGCAATTTGTCTCATAAAAGAAACACAAAACTTAAATTGAATTTTAACTAGCAGAATAATCATTTATGAAAAAACAGTAAAGATATATTTTAAAAGGTTTATAAAGATTTAATAGCAAGATTATCAGTTAAATTTATAAAGCATGCAATAGTGAAGTCCCCAGTAAACCCATATTTACTATTGTAATATTATCATAGTATTGTGTGTCTAAGTTAATCATGCAACGAGCAAAAGGCTGGAAACATATTGAGTTAGCAGATGGACTCACACATACACAAAAACAAACGTTTTGTGGTATTTTATTTGTTTTTGTTTCACTAGCCAGACAAAATTCCAACGTGCTACTTAATTTGAGTCAAACAAGTAGCTAAATACATTTGCTTAAGTAATTTTTATCAAGCAAAAAAGAGCAGAAAAAGAAATGAAGACAACACAGATAGCAAGGTCTGCACTGATTAATTCTGGAACTGCACCTCCAGAAATATACAATGGTCAAGCACACTTACACAATGAATCACATATATACAAACATAACCTATTGACTTCATTTCAAAACTACTTGGAACTCTGTGTGTGTGTGTGTGTGTGTGTATGACTTATAATTTATTTGAAGTTACTTTTTCTTTGAGAATATTAGGCTTTTACCTTATGAGACTTATAATGTTACTATATAAAAATCCAAGGAATGGAGTAATAAATTATAGATGATCTGTGAACAATGCTGACCCCTGCAGTCAAAAATCCTCATATAACCTCTGCCTCCCCCCAAACTTAACTACTGATAGCCTACTGTTGATTGGAAGCCTTACCCATAACATAAACAAGTGATTAACACATATTTTATATATGTATCATATGCTGCATTCTTAAAGTAAATCTACAGAAAGGAAAATGTTAAGAAAATCATAAGAAAAACACATTTACAATAATGTATGGTATATATATATAAAAAAAAAAATTCGCATGGAAGTGGACCTGCACAGATCAAACCCATGTTGCTCAGGGGTCAACAGTCCTTCTCTTAATAATAATAGCTGCTCATATTGTTGAGGTGCTTTCACTGTACAGTACCTTTAGTAGCACTGAAGACTTATTAAAAAAATCAGGCAAAACATACAAAACAGCCCTTTTACAAAGGTGGGCTATGTCTTACTATCTTAACTCAAATACACACTAGTAAAATGTCTTATTCTGTACCTTCCCATCAAAGACTCATGTAGCCCTAGTAGCACCTTAAAGATCTCCTTTTAATAAGTAGACAATCCAACCTGTTTTGACATCAATATGTTTAATTTTTAAAATGTCTAAAGATACTCATTTTAAATGCATCTATCATTCCATTGCATACAGACATCCTTCATCATCTTTTTATTACCTTCTCCATTCTCATTCCTTTTTTCCCCACTCTTGGTCATGCTACACTTGCCCTGAGCTTGTATCTTATTCTATCCTAGCTTCAGTCACTGTTACCTACCTTTTCCTTTCACTCACTTTCTCTTACCTTCCAATCTCTATTATTTTAATTTGTTTTAAAGATAAGGCCCTTAAAATGTTAATTCCTATAGACACATGTCTGACACTTCCTCTTTGAGTCACAAACTCAAACATGCAGAAACTACAGGCTTTGAAGTTTTGATATAAAAATGAAAATGAATTACCTTTGATATTTAAAAATGTCAAAATCAAAGCTGTTTCTTGTAGACTTAGGATAAACAATTTCAAAAGCCATAAAAAAATTTCATCTAACAGTTTCTAGAAGGCTGAAATTTCTTAGACTACTAGAAAGCCCTTTTAGGACGTAAGTTAATTTTTCTTTCATGGTCACTCTTGAACTAGGGGAAAAATAACCAACTATACATTTCTTGAAACCAACAAAACATTCAGAGATGTACTAGACTGTGGTATTTCTGTTTCTTCAAATAGCAAAGTGTAACTCTCGAAAATAATTCCCTTATTCAGGAGTCCTTTCCCTTTGTAATCATTTTAGTTTTTCTTAAAGTTTTAAAAAAGTTGAAGGTAGGCAGATGAAATTGGGGAATTATACTACATGCAATACTAAGAAAATAGATAAAGAAACAGATAGCACAGTTCATGCAGCGATAGAGAAGAGATGGAGAGGTCTGCTGGTTGCCCTGAGGAAAATAGGACACTGACCTGGGAGAATCCGGGGTGTTTCCACTTCTTTCACTTAAGACTTCAGAGTCTGCTGAAACTCCTATAAGTTTTACACACTTCTTTTCCTTCCTTGGCTGAGTATCCATGGGCAGACTCTTATGAGGAGACAGAATGACTTCTGGTGTATTTACAGAAACTGTCTTTTCTATCTGCAAGTTGTTATTTTCTGAATTGCTGGGACAGCTCTGTGCCTCCTCTTTCTGAGGTGGTAATCTACAAACTTCTTCCTCTACTGCACTTTTGGCACATACACTGTGAGGGGTGGTTATATCCACAGGCAGGACCTCACGCCTCTTTTGGCCACAGGCACTTCAATTTTCTCTGAGGATAAAAACATTAAAAGTATATTCAGTCAATAAGTCAAAACAAAGACACTGTAAACATAAAAAGATAGAACTAGTTATATTGGTTTTTCTTTTCCTTTTCTTCATTCTTTTAAAACCCACTTATCTCTTTATTGAAATATATTGTTTCTGTCTTTTATCCTTTCTTTTTCATAGACTTCACTAACTGTATCTTTTAAAGGTTATCTGGCTATAAATTTTCCTTGGGAACTCAAAAGATTTGGCTCTCAGAATTAACACTTATATGTTCTCTTCTGATATTGTGATAAAAGTTACACAGGGCTTTATAAGACTTCAGCATGGAGGTGAGGAAGGATGCAGTGGCTAAGAGTCAAGGAATCCAGATACAAATCCTCATAGTAGTACTCTGTAGCTGGGTGACCTGGAGAAAGTACTTAACCTCTCGAACTTTATTTTCTTTGTCTGTAAAATGGGGATTAAAAACACTTACTCCACTCAATATTGTGTTGTAATGACTACATGCAAAGAACAAGTCAAATTCTCTATGGCAATTTGTGCTTATTAGCCCCACCCACAAAGTATGTTCAAAATCTGAGTACTTCCACTGTGGATACCTCCCAAGTTCAAACCATAGTACGTCTCACTGCAGACTACAGCAATGGCCTTCTACCCCCACTGCCTAACATAACATCATTCCACCCCCTTTGCAGGCATACTTACAGTCACTAAATTAATTGTTCTATCTTTTCCCTATCCTCACACCAATGTGTTTTTCATTTTCAAAATCAAAATTGTTAGTGAAGGTGGGAGAAACCATGGGTGGACATGGGGTTGGTGTCCCTGCTCTACACTGTTCTTTTTATATCATTATCTTCCCTTTCTCTTGCATCAGATAGATTCTCCCTGAATCAACTAGATTCACGATACTTTCCTCTGTTTGCAGTGTTTAGTTAAGCAGACCTTTGAAATTCATAATGTGTAATTTTTAAGTAGGAAAGCCTATTAGAATCAGCAAAGAGAAAAAGGATGAGAAGAGCAGACTTTTTAAACTATAAAAAAGCTTACTATTACTGACAACCTCCCCACTACTATTGAGAATGAGTCATGAACAATAATGACAGTCTTAGGTATGTGAACAGCATAGGAGCAAAAACTGGCTGAAAATCTATAACCTAAAACATGTAACAACACTTTTTTTTTTGTTTTAAGAACCATCACTTTATTAGGCTTTGTTTTATTTTTGGCCTTTTATTTTTTAATTTACAAACAGACAGTAAAACTACTCTTTTTTAGTATGTAAGATGCAAAGCCTATATATTAAGGCTATTTTCTACCTCAGTGATCAGACTTGCTAGTTGTCCTCTAATATCTGTCCCACTAGTCTTCCTCAATAATAGATCCCCCAAGAATATACTCAATAATATTGTAATAACTTTGCATGGTGACTTACCATGGGGAGGTATCATTTTATTATATATAAATATTGAATCATTATGATATACCCCTGAAACTAATAAAATATTATATGTCTATTAAACTTATAAAAAAAAAAAAAAGTCCCAAGTTGTAGTTGGGAATATGACCCCTGAGAATCAAGGTTGCCTTTCTCAGCTTTTCTTGTAGGGGAGTCATGTGACTCAATTCTACTCAAGGATTATACTGATGAACAATGCAAATGAAGCCTAGATCCTGACACTCTGACCAGTTCTGGAATGTCTCTTCCAGACTTTTGTAAGGGGAAGAATTAATACCTATCTTTTTTAAGTCTCCATTTTTAGGTTTTCTATAAATGGTATTAACTAATACAGAGCCCAAACATCAGTTGCCTCAACAAAATCAAACTCTTTGGTATTATGTAGGGTGTCCGCAATCTTAAATGGAAAAATCTCTAAGGTTTTCAAACCTTATCAAGGCTCTAATATACAGATATCCAACAGAATACCTATCATATTCATACATACCCAGTATCCAGTTCTCTTAGAATTTTCCTACATCTTTTGTAGGAGTAAATCTGTTTTATTAGATACAGGTACATAACCATAAATTAGTTTGTAATGGGATTTGCATAAAGCTGTAGTAAGAAAAAAACTTGATATGATTTCTCAGGGTGTCTCATAATTTAAAAGACAACATAAATGAGACATGCATACCTTCAGGTTCATACTTCAGTTTTAACTCATCTAATTTAGCTCTCAGTTTCATATTTTCACTTTGGGAGAGCTGGAGGCATCTTTCATTTGCAAAAAGTTTTCTTTCAATATCCAAAGCCCGTTGGCTCTCAAATAATGCTTTCATTCGCTGTATGGACAATTCACCTTTAGTGCTTTCATTTTCTTTGCTATATAAATACAAAAAGGAGAATCAAGGAATATTAAAATAACACACAAATATACATACATGTTTTATACACACACACACACACACACACACACACGCACACACACAAGGTATATTGTTACTGCAAAATCTTTTACTATATACTTGAACTCTTAGACAAAAATACATTTTTGGGGGGTTTTAGATAAGAAAGAACCAATAAACAAAGTAAGCTTTAACAATAGCATTTTCAAACAAAAAAATGTCATGCATTCTTCAAAGGAAATGGACAAAGGGGCAAAGTATTATTTCCGCAGTAATGCACGTACAAGTAACTTAACTTTCAAGTTTAAATTAGTTGATATTAATCTTGAAAAATTTAGAGTATAAGTACATTTTCTGTATTAAAGTTCTTTTCACTTACCAGTCTAAAAAACTAAACCCAAAGAAATCAAAATCTTTAATTACTCATTGAAAATATTTTTTCTTCAATAACCAGCACTAATTATATCTTCAATATATCTCATCTGCCACCAATATATTTTTGTTGCTTTTCTTTTCCGGAATTTCTTTTGGCAATGTGAAAACAAAAATTTGTAGTCACTAATACTACTTATTATAAGCAAGTCAAGAGTGTGTCCATCTTTCTAACCACCCAACACTTACGTTAAGTTGTCAAGCTTTATCTGAAGTAAATCTGTATAGTAAGTGTTATCTTCTGGAGTGTCAGAGTTGACGGACTGCCTAGATTCCGTACTTTCATATAAACTCTAAAGAAAACAACAATTCTTATTACTCAAAATGAATAGCATATTGGGTTAATACAGTTGTCCTTTGAATAACACAGGTTTGAGTGATATAGGTCCACTCATATGTGAATTTTTCACAGTAGAGTACTGTAAATTTTATTTTTTCTTCCTTATAATTTAACAACACTTTATTTTCTCCAACTTACTTTGTTGTAAGAATATGGTGTATTATACATATAACATACTAAACATGTGTCAATCAACTGTTTATGTCATCAGTAAGGATTCCAATAAACAGTAAGCTACTAATACAGTTTTGGGGGGAGTCAAAAATTATGCAGAGTTTTGACAGCACAGGGGTGGGCATCCCTAACCCCTGTGTTGCTCAAGGGTCAACTGATGTAAGATATTCAAACCAAATCTGGCTGCACTATTGAAGGAGTTACACATACCTTAAATTTCTCCAGGTTTCTGATTTCACCTAAGAGGTGTTTAATTTCACCGTTCTTCTGCTCCAGCATGGCAAGCAGCCGCTCCTGTTGCTCAAACTCAGTTTGAGATCCTTTCATTTGTAGCAATGTCGCAATTTGTAACTGGGGAAAAAAAAAAAAAAATTTACAATCCCACCCCCACCCCCCACAGAACTGAGTTGGGGAGAGGAAAATTCTAACAATAACATTTTTGGTATAATGCATATTTTGTACTATATTACCCCCTGAACTCAGTTTGGAAACAAAACTAGCTATGTCTAATTTAATAATCTAATAACTTGAAAATATTTATATCAATAAGTTTAGTTACAGATATAACTGAGTACTTATATGAATACTTAGGAGTAATATCTGATAATAAAAATTATTTGTACTTCTGTGAAACATAAAATTGAAATGAATGGCTATGATCCAGAAGCATCACTTAACCAGTAAATAAACCTGCTCAAAAGCTATAATGTTCTACTTTACTCATCACACCCACTGTCATTAAGGGTCTGCTGGGGTTTTTCTAAAATTTTGATTAACTTCAATAGTATTAAGTGGGAGAAATTATGAAGCTACTTATATTTATAAAGGTGAGATTCACAAATGAAAAGGATAGAAAGCAAAGGTAAAAGTCATCTAAGGATACTGAGGGAATCTTCAATACAAATATAAAGAAATTTATTTAAGAGCAGCACCTAATTATGACTCCACCTAAACCTGGAGTTGCATACCAGCTGAAAGGAAATTAACTAGAATCTAAAATTACCATTCCTTTCTGCCTTCAGAAAATTTTGAAGTTCTAAAAAGTATCAGTTAGTTTAAATATAGTTTGAGGAAAGCAAACAATGATATTACGTTGCAGTTATGGTCACAAAGGCAGAAAGATGACTTCTAACATTTTTAAGGACCCATATTTTGTTCCACTTCAGACTAGAGTCTAGACACATTTAGCCTAAGAAGATTCAGAATGCTACTTGTTGTCCCAATATCATGGGAACACTGGGAGATTAATAGTAACTCAACAAATACTGAAAGAAAACAAAAAGCAAATGTGAGAAAATTACAAAAAGTGTCATTCCTGGATTGGGGAGAGCCTCAGTAAACCAGGCAGCACAATCAAAATCCTTAAAAACCACAGATCTTTATTAAGTTAGTACTTCCTTCTACGCCAAGCACCGTGTAAGCATTTTACTATACTTTTATTTAATTCCAGGACAATTTAAGAGGCAGGTTCTATCATATCTACTTCATAGATGAGGTGACTGATGTCCTGAAAAGTAAAAATACTTGTCTAAGGTCACATAGCTAACAATGGATAGAACTAGGATTAAATCCCAAGTTCATCTAACACCAAAGTTTAATTATGACTTTTCACATTTCTTTGTAAATCTCACCATCCTAAATAAAAGGCAGGAAACCCTTCGAGACTTCCACTTACCAGTTAAGCAAAACAGTTTAAGGATCAGGATTCTAAAAGCTGGGTACAATACTACAATCTTTATAACTTCCACATGTTTTTCTGTTACTGCCTGTTTGACTAAAATGACCAAAAACTCCTTAAATCAAAACATGCTTGACTTGAGGAACTGCAAGAAAAGGAAATCTAAGTCCCACTCTTTAATAAGCCTTTGCAGGAGAACTGAAGAATGGTGAGAGAGCTAGCTTCCATTGAAGTAGGAACCTTAGGGCTGTGCTAAGAGATGCCAGGACAACAGCAGGAAATAAAAACTTTTCAAGTTCTTTTCCCTACTACACAAACATTTATACATTTCTGGCAAAGTTATTGAGCAACCATTAAAAAAAAAAATTAATGGATGCTAACTGTATTACTACTAAATATTTACTAAGGAATTAATTTTTTAAATAAAATACAATAGATCTTTTAGTCAATTTTAAAATGTAGATTTTTGGGGGTGCCTGGGTGGCTCAGTTGGTAGAGCGTCCAACTTCGGCTCAGGTCATGATCTCACGGTTCATGAGTTCTAGCCCCGCATTGGGCTCTGTGCTGACAGCTCAGAGCCTGGAGCCTGCTTTGGATTCTCCTTCTCTCTCTGCCCCTCCCCATGTGTGCTCCGTTTCTCTGTCTCTCAAAAATAAATAAATGTAACAGATACCATATGGTCTCACTCTTATGTGGATCCTGAGAAACTTGGCAGGAACCCATGGGGGAGGGGAAGGAAAAAAAAAAAAAAAAAGAGGTTAGAATGGGAGAGAGCCAAAGCATAAGAGACTGTAAAAAACTGAGAACAAACTGAGGGTTGATGGGGGGTGGGAGGGAGGAGAGGGTGGGTGATGGGTATTGAGGAGGGCACCTTTTGGGATGAGCACTGGGTGTTGTATGGAAACCAATTTGTCAATAAATTTCAGAAAAAAAAAATAAAAAAAATAAAAATAAAAAAATAAACTTTAAAAAAAAAATAAATAAATAAATGTAAAAAAAAAATTAAAAAAAATTTCAATTAAAAAAATATTTTTTTCTAAAATCATGCAGTTCTAGAAATAACTAAGTACATTCTTTGAATAAAAAGATGCTTTCTTTGATATATTTGTACATGTAATATGGATACAAAATAGGTTTAATAAGCCTCCAATTATAACTCGATACCTTCATTCTCTGCATCTGTTCTCTATTAAATGCATTTTGCTTCTTTAGTGACTGATACTTGACTTTCATACTGATGAACTGACGTTCCATTGCTGCCCTTCGATCTTCCACCTAGAAAATATTAACATGTGTAATTATTCTTGTATTAAGTGAAATGCCAATTTAATCAATGGAGTATTTGTTAAGTACCTCTGCAAACAAAGAGTTGCCTTTACTACTGGGGTCCAAGGCTTGCTGGAGGGCCTGGTCTAATTGCACCTGAAGATCTTGATTTGCTACACGAGCTTTCTAAATTTAAAAGAAAACAATTTAGCTGATAGGGGTTAAGTTAGCAAGGAAACAACTTATTATAAATTGGAAAAAATAATGTTACCGTAATCACAGTACCTCTAAGGCATTATAGTAAGAAACTGCTTCTTTCTCTCGCTCCTCTTTTTCTTCTTTAAGACGGTCTACCTGGCGCATTAAATTAGTACTAAGAAGTTCTAGTTGTTCTTGTCTATACTGTAATTCATTCACTTCTTCTTTGAGGGTAGTCTATTCAACAGGAATTGAAAAAGAGGAAATTCTCCTCAATAAATCTTTCATTTAGCAGCTGCTCAGTTTATCAGCTGTGGTTCAAAACTAAAACTAAAGAACTAGTCAAAAGTTGTAAGGTGCATCATAAAATAATAAAATTATATTTTTCAGCAGGGAACAAAATGAAAAGGTATCTTTCTCTCCTGTGAAGTTAAGACTTTAATTTTTAATTAACCTCAGCCTACAATAAAAAAAAAAAAAACCCTACATTCATATGCATATCAATTTCCATGAAACCAACATTTATATAGGGTTTTTAGACACAAACTAGGATCAGTTAATGACTCTAAATTCTTCCAGAGGTTTCATTAATTGGAAGGTAGTCTGCTTTACATAATCACATAATTTAAAGCTTTACTATGCATGAAGTAATCCACCTAAAAACTCTCTAAAATATTTTTTAATTCGTTACATCAAAATTAAGCCAAAAAGTATTTCAGCCTTAAAATTATAACAAAAACATGTAACAAAAATACGCAAGAAAAAAAAAACTCTAAGAACATACATGCCATAAATATTACCTTCATACTTTCCATTTCAGTCAGCTCAATTTGAAGAGCCAGCATCTCTGAAGACATACTTTCGTGTACACGCTCAGACATTATTCTCATTTCCTCTGATTTACATGAAAGGAGTTCCTTCTGATGATCTACTTTGTGCTTCAGCTGCTTTTCACTAAGCCTAGCTTCGTCTAATTCTGCTTTTAGTTTTTCTAACTAAAGTAAAAAAAAAAAAAAATGAAATCTTAAAAAATCAAAAGGTAATTGAAGGTCATCAGAATATATAGTTGCAGTACAAATTATTCTGGTAACTGCAGTATAACTATTTTGGAAGACAGTCAAGCTGAACAAAACAAATTACATTTTCATATAGTTCTAAATCTTGGAAAACTGAAAATATATAGTTTAAAGGGAACAAACTTATAGCAGAAGGATGAATTTTTAAGGGAAAGCCTAGATTTAGCCTATTTCATTCCTCCTATGTAAAACTGGTAAATGATTGTATCAACCATTCCTGGGTTACTGTGAGGCTCTCAACTGAGATCAGGTGGATAAAACATATAACACAATGCCTAGTATTCACTACACAATTTCTGTTACCAACAAAAAACTTTTGCTTGACATCCAGGGTTACAATTATCATCTATATTGAATTATCTTCAATTGGGTATCAACTTTCTTAGATTATATCCTGATATTTTCTATTTAAAATATAAGAGCCTTTTGACTTACTTTCCCTTTCCTATTTTCATAATGTGAAGAAAAAAAAAAAAATTTTAGCTGAATGATCTATGTTGGAACGACTGACTGACCCAAATTTACTACATGATGAGACGATTAGGGTTTCCTATTTGGCCAAGGCTAGGCATCTTTTAATAGTGATATGCTCTGTCTTACAAACATACAAATAGTCCATATTAGTAATCAAAGTAAGTCTGGACTTGGCCACTTTGGCTATTGTGTGAAGAGTGAACGTTATGAGTAGCAACAATGGAGGCAGGCTACCTGGATAGAAGGTTACAATAGTAGTCTGGAGGAGAGATGATGGTGATCTGGACTAGAATAGTAGCAGCACACATGGATGTTTTATAGATTAGGTTCTTAGAACTTGTTGATGGATTATATGTGAGAAAGAAGTGAAACATTTCAGATAAAATGTGAAAATTTTGGCACAAGTGACTTGAGAACATCCGTTAAGACTGAAAATATTTTTTGACTAATTTAGTCTTTGCTCCACCAAAAAGCCGTCTCTTATATAGGTGGCTTTGCCTCAGACTCCGAGTATTTCCTACATTACTCTTTTACTCTTTTTTTGTTTACATAATGAAAGCCACTGCTAAAACGAAAATAACGTGGCGAGGAGTGGGGGAAGAAGAACGCATCATTATCAGTCATTGGTGTCTCAACTTAGATTAGTTTCAGACAAGGTGGATTACTGTTTGCCCAAATGAATGTAAGGTGATTCTATTACCATGAAAGCATATTTTGATAGTCATGTTTTTCTGACAACATTTTAGGAAAAAATATAACCAGCTCAAATACATAATTTCAATGACACCATTACTTAAAATAAGAAAATATAAAAAGAGAGTCAGTTTAAAGAAATTAATTAACAGTACAGGTGGTACAGATACATAGAAATCTTGAAGGATGCTACACGAAACAATGAAAATTAGAAAACAGGCTTCTGAGAAAATAGGCAAAAAGTCAGGAGAGGTTTTGTAGAGAGGGGTCTGGGAAGTAGGGACTCTATACAAAGAGGAGCCATGATAAAGGTTCTGGATTCCTTAGAAGTAACCTGAAGGCACTGGATAGTTGGGGGTACCAGAAAAGAATGGACAATTTGTATTTATGCATGAAATGAAGCCAGTATAACATGTCATTAGACTAAGAACAGCAACATGGACTTTAGAATCAGACAGCTTCAGTTCAAATCTCAACTGATTTCTGTGGTTTTGTCCAATTTACTCACTCTGTTTAAACATTGATTTTCTCATCTGTTAAATGGAGACAATCATGGTATCCTCCTTAAGGAGTTGTTGTAGGAGGCAGATCATATGTTATCAGTTAACCTTCAATAAACAAACTAGAAAGTATCAATTCTAATGTATGTTATTTTACAATAAATAAACTACGGGTTTCTTCTGTAGAATTACAAAGTAGATCACTAGTTGCAGTGAAAACTAGGAGACCAGTCTTTCTAAAATGGGACTGCCATACTATGCACTTTAAACAAGGTCATGGTGGTTAGTAAACTAAAACTCCATTCAAATACCCAGTTAATAAAATTAAATAATTGTATTCAATTAGTACAATGTTACTAATACAAGTCCCTCAGGTAAACTTGTTTCTCAGTGTTCCCACTCCCAACATTATGATGATGGAACCCTTGATCTCAGCTATTATGAATAGACAATATCAAGAAAATCATCATCACCTAACATTTACAGATTGGTAATTCCATAAGCATGAAATATTTTTGTTTTGACATACATAGAAATCCAAACCTTAGTTTTTAGTTCATTCACTTCCTGTCCGTGGCTTCTGCTTAGTTGTTCTTTTAATTGCTCCAGATGTGTTTTCTGTTGTTGTTTAACAGCTTCACATTCAGAGCTCAAACTTTCTAACATTCGACTCTTAAGCTCAACTTCTCTCTGAAGAGTATATTTTTCTTGTTCATAATTCTGAAAACAGATTCAATTATAATCCAATTACGTAAAACTAACTTAAAGCCATCATATATAAGCACTTCTCACCTTGAACTGTTTCATTCCTACTTCACCTATTTGCTGCTTTCTACCTAACCAGCACATGTTAGATATGGAGTAACTTTGTAGCTAATCAGTCCTAAGAAAACCCAGAGGCTTTCAACCCATGCTACTCATGTGGTAATTGCTTCTATGCCCTGTTAAGGAAAAAAAAAAGGTGTTCATGGAATGTCAACATGTCAAGTAATCTCTGCTAGGGAAAACAAAAACAAAAATAAAAACAAAACAAAACAAAACATTTTATAGCACTTCAGCTTTCCTAGTGAGAATTACTTGGTTTGATAATGATATGCTCTACTTATGACTCTGAAAATAAAATAGTGGACTAGGTAAAAAATGAAATACTAAATTAGACCTTTCAGAATGTAGTCATCTGAGAAATGTTCACAAGTGACTTCTCAAATGAATATAGTGCAGAGATAAAAGGAGGATTTAAGAGGGCTTTTGCTTCTGACAGGGAAGTTTAAAGATTAAAAAAAGCATTAGTTCAAACTCCTTCAATAAGCTGTTAAAAATAAGAGAAAATAAATAAGAGAAAAATAAGCAAGTTATTTTTACTTGCTGTACTTAAATACTGAAATCAAAGTTTAACCATATTACTGGGCACTTACTACATAAAACGGAAAACAGATTAATTCATTCTTTCAATAAATGTGTGCCAGACACTACAGATACAGCAGTGAACAAGACAAACAACATTCCTTCTCTCATGGAGCTTATAATCTGATTTAATTAGCTGGATCAGTGAATGATGGCAACTTTACAAAACAGTCAGGGAAGGTCTCTCAAGCTGAGGTAACATTAAACAGAAATGTAAAGGTTGAGGACTCAATCCAAGGGTTGGGACAGGGAATGAGCAATGCAGATGAAGGCAACAGCTCATGTAAAGCCTGTAAGGCAGGATTAGTATAGCTAAGAACAAGGAAAAATAGTTACAGATGAGGTCAAAAGTAGTTAAAGATGAGTAAAGTAGTTGCCATGGGTCAGATCACATACAAATCTGCAAACCCCGGTAAGGAGTTGAGATTTTGTTGTAAATATAATCGGAAGTCATAGGTGGGTGTGTGTGCATGTTTAATGTTTATTTTTGAGAGAGAGTGGACACAGGAGCAGGGGCAGAGATAGAGGGAGAGAGAGAATCCCAAACAGGCTCCATGACACACTGTCAGTGCAGAGCCCAACGCAGGACTTGATCACTTGATCCCACAAACCATGAGATTATGACCTGAGCCGAAATTAAGAGTCAGATGCTCAACCAAATGAACCACCCAGGTGCCTCCATAGGAGTGATTTTAGCAGGCCTGTAACATGATCTTTTGTTTCTCTTTCAATGGCCACTTGGCTGCTGTGTGAAGAATGAAAGGCAATGAGGGAAGCAGGCAACCTGGTTAAAAGGCTACTGTAGTCTAGGGGACAGATGATGGTGGTCTGGATCAGAATGGCAGTAACATAGATGGATGGTCAAGTTCTTAGATCTTCCTAATGGATTAAACATGAGAAAGAAAGGACACAAAGATCTTGAATAAAACTCCTAGAAATTTGCCTTAAATTATTTACGTTTACTAAGTAAACTAAATTGCAAGAGAATGTTTTGTTAGCAGGCAGAGAATCAATGATTCTGTTTGTTACATTTGAGATGTCTATTAGTAGGCAATGGAATATACAAATCTAGACTTTAAGGGTAAAGTAAGGACCTGGTATAGTGTCATAGGACATTTAGGTATTATCTAAAGCTATGAAACAAGTGAGGTCACCAAGGAAGACTGCAGACAAAATAAAATCTAAAATCCAGTATGTGCTAAAGAGAACAATAACTTTTCAAATTCAGAACACACAGGGTCAGAAAGAATATTAGGAATTCATTTACTTCAGTTCCTTTTATTAGAGATGGGGGTGAGTAGGAACTAGAACTAAAATCTTCAAAAAGGAATCAAACTAATATTAATAATTTCTAGACAATACAAATCTTCAATAGCTAAGCACACCCTTATAAACAGAGGAGTCCCAGGGTCCTACCTCAGTCATGGTCATCATTTCATTACGACATTTATCCAACTGATTCTGCAACTCATTTTGGCTCTCTACTAGTTGTAAACCATATTGTGCAGCTTTTAGTCGCTCTTCTTCAACCTCTTTGAGCTTGCATCGAAGATCTGCAATTATATCTGCCTCCATGATTTTTTTTTTTTTTTTTTTTTTGCTTCTGGTCTACTGTAAACAGAGGAAATGTAAGTACTTAAGCTTAAACAAAATACTCCATACAGTAACAATAATAATAATAATAAAAAGATATATCTTTTCCCCTAATACTACTGACATACAGAAAAACATAGCATCAAAGATATTATTTCTGACTTTTAAATGGTCAAATTTGCTTGTTCTAAAAGAAAGGTCTGTTAATTCCATTACCTGATTTGAGACCAAATCACAGAGGAAAACAAAAACAAAACCTGAACACACTTGTTTCTAAGAAATGCAGGGAGGGACGCCTGGGTGGCTGAGTCGGTTGAGCATCCGACTTCAGCTCAGGTCATGATCTCGCAGCTCGTGAGTTCGAGCCCCGCGTCGGGCTCTGTGCTGACAGCTCAGAGCCTAGAGCCTGTTTCAGATTCTGTGTCTCCCCCTCTCTGCCCCTTCCCCGCCATGCTCTGTCTCTCTCTGTCTCTCAAATATGAATAAACATTAAAAAAAAATTAAAAAAAAAAAAAGAAATGCAGGGAACTGTTCAGTTGTGTGCTAAGCTTCTTAAATACTAAGGTTGGATGGGTCTCATACATCACTAAACAGGTAATCAAGTTAAGAGAACAATGAAAAATCAAGAAACTTTATAGTAACATGACTGCTAACTTAAAATGTAAGAAGGCAGCTTTGAATAAGGTTTGTAAGGCAAAGACTCTCAGGTCCACAATTTTTTGAAACAGTGTTAACTTCTTGAACACATTAAATATGCTTTATTGACAACATGCACCTAGTATTTTCCTAGTTATTCATAAGAAGACATGCAAAACAGAATCATGTTCAGAGTAACTAAAGAACATTTCTCTCATTCTAGATTTCTAATCAATGACTGAAACATTGTATATAGAAACATTCCACTGTAACTGGACCTTACTCATGATCCTTTCCAAATTGGTCCCAGTCTCTCAGGCTAGATTTAAACTCAGCTTTGCATTCAAAGAGCAACAGGCTATTAATAAGGTGTTTCCCCACTCTCCAGTCAATGTAGTCATTAATTCACCAAATATTTTTTTTTTTAATGTTTTATTTTTGAGAGAGAGAGACAGAGACAGAGTATGAGCAGGGGAGGGGCTCAGAGAGAGGGAGACACAGAATCCAAATCGGGCTCCAGGCTTTGAGCTGTCAGCACAGAGCCCAACACGGAGCTTGAACCCACAAACCGTGAGATCATGACCTGAGCCGAGGTTGAACGCTTAACCAACTGAGCCACTGAGGCGCCCCCAACAATATTTCTTAAAGCCTATGTGCTGAGCTCCATTCTGGGCATTTCAGATCCATCAGCATCCAAATGGACCAAAAGAAAAAGCACTCTTCTTTCATGAAACTTAACTTCCAGTGGGAGAAGATAAGCAAAAGTAGTATAATAATTAAATGCATTAAAGTGGAAATAAAATTTAAAAAAAGAACAGGATAAGGGAACTTAGAAGAGGTAGGAGTATTGTTAGTAGGATGAAATCTAAAATAAGCATTGGGGGAAAAGTCCTCAAGGGACTTAGGAGCAAAGCCTTGCAGAAGGTAAGAGAATTAGCCATGTACCTTTTTCCAGAAAGATAAAGGAATAGAGGTAGAAGGGTAGCATTAAAGTGGAAGGAAACCCAAGGAATGAACAAGAAAGAATTTAGATCAGAGGAGAGAATAGGCTAATTGGGCTATTGTGAGGACTTTGGCTTCTACTATGGGTGAAAGTGAGATTCATTACAAAGTCTGGAGTAGAGATCTGATACATTTAAAAGGATCATTTTGGCTGCTATGTTGAATAGTTTGGAGGGGAGCAAGTGACAGACCAAGTGAGATGATTGCTCACATGAGAGTGGTTATATAAGGAGTACGGAGAAATGGTCAAATTCTGCATGAAGCTTGGACATAAAACCAACATGATTTTTTAACAATTAAATGTGGGGTGTATAAAAAAGAGAAAAGTCAAAAATATCTCCAAGGCTGGCCTGAGCAACAAGTGGGGCAGATTTGCCATCAGTTGAAGCCACAAAAATTGTGAGCAAAAATTGTTTTAAAAAAAAAAAAATCAGGGGCTTGCGGTGTCTGGGTGGTGCAGTTGGTTAAGCGTCATGATCTCACAGTTTGTGAGTTCGAGCCTTTCATTGGGCTCTGTGTGACAGAGCCCGCTTAGGAGTGTCTCTCTCTGCCTCTCTCTCTCTCCCTCCCTCCCTCTCTCAAAATAAATAAACTTAAAAAAAAAAATCAGGGGCTTATGTTTTGGACATCATATATGTCAAGTAACCAGTTGGCTATACTAGTAGAAGGATCTGGGCTGGTAATATAAACCTAGGAGTTATTAACATAAATCCTTGAGCCTTGGTATCTCCAGAGTACGAGCATAATTAAACAGAAGAGGACCAAGGTTTGAGGCATTAAGAGGTGGAAAGAAGAAGTAAAGTGTACTTAGGCATGACCAATGAGGTAGGAGGAAAACCAAGACCATGTGTTATCCTGGAAGCCAACTGAAATGGGTTGGAGAGGATGGTGGGAAAATAGGAAAACAAGTAGTTTTGCCGCAAAGGAGACTACTAGATAAACAGGGCAGTAGCTGAAAGGGGAATAGGTTTGTCTTTTAACAACAACAACAAAAAAATTAAGAAAAAATAACAGCATGTGTATATGTCATGGGATAGATTCAGGAGAAAAGAAAAACTGATGCTAGAGAGGTCATGGCAAACTGCTAGAGAGATGAAAAGACAACGAGGTCTAATGTACAGGGACTGATTTCAGAAAGGAGCATGAATATTTCATCTAAAGTAAGGGAAAGCAAAGTATATGGGTACAGACACTGATAAGTAGGTAGATTAGTGGTGGGAGTCTGCATAAGTGCTCTTCTAACTGCTCCAATTTATCAGTGAATCAGGAAGCAAGGTCATTAAGAATGAAGATGAAATGGGAGATATATGATTTTAGAAGACAGAGGGAAATAAAAGGTATCCTACGTTATCCAGGGCTGGCAGTTACTGCTCTAAAATAGAAGACCTTTCCATGGGTGCCTGGATGGCTCAGTCGGTTGAGTGTCTGATTCTTGATTTCAGCTCAGGTCATGATCTCATGCTTCATGGGTTTGAGCTACACATCGGGCTTCACCAGCTCCATGTGCTGTCAGCTTGGGACCTGCTTGGGATTCTCAACCCCTCTATACCCTTCCCCTGCTCACTTGCAGACACTCCCTCTCTCTCACACACAAAATAAACAAACTTTAAAAATAAAATATAAGACCTTTCCAAAGCTTGGTGATGGGGCCAGGCACTAATTATTGCATTGTTAGTAATAATATATACTCCGTGAGGATCTACTATTTGCCAGACAGAGTGCTTCAAATGAATTATCTCATTTAACGGACATAAGTTAAATATTATTATAATCGACATTTACCAAAAAAAAAAGGTGGGGGGGGAAACTAGCCCCAAGACATCCTGGCCAACAATATCAAGGAAGCCAAAAAACTAGCTCTCATTCATTCAAAGACTTGCTAGAATTCTTATTGTGTGTCAGATACTATGCTATTACTGAGGACACAATGATGACCCCAAAACTAAACAATACCCCTGCCTTCTTGAATGTAACAGTCTGTTAGTGGAAAGGCATTAAATCAAATAAATGAACTGTAAAGATTTATAAGTGTGGTAAGTGCAAGAGGGAGAGATGTATCAGGCTGTAACATGGAGGTGCTGTCCTCAATTGGGAAGTGGGGTGGGGACAGAGCAGGGTTAAGTATGGGCAAGAAAGAGTTCGCTGAGGAAGTAACTTTCCAGCAAAGGTCTGATGGATGAATAAGAGTTAATAACCTATAAATCTGCATAGAGGTAGCCAGGGTTGAATAACTACAGCTAACAGGTGCCAGACATCGTACTCGGTGCTTTGCATATGGTATCTAATTCTCTCAACAACTCCGTGAAGTATAAGGTATTTCCCCCATTCACACATGTGCAAACGGAGGCACAGAAAGGCTTAGTAACTTGGCCGGGGTAATCAGTATGTGGCTGAGATGGGAACGAGGGTCCAGCTCCGAAGCCTGGCGCTCCTAACCACATTTTAACCTCTCAGAAACATAACAAAGCATTCAGGAGGCAGGGAGCTCAGGGACTCAGGCTGCCTTAGCTCTTACTCCACTTCCACAACTCACTGGCAGCATGAACTTGGACAGTTTAAGGTCTTCTTTGCTCATCCATAAAGTAAAGACAGTAATATAGACCTAACAGGGTTTTTGAGAATATTACACCAGCTAAGGGATGAAAAGCAATTAGAACCTGACACGCAGCTGTCTGCGGCTGCGCTGTCCAACGGAAATAGAATGCGAGCTACATCTGCGACTTTTAATTTTCTAGGAACCAGGTTAAAAAAAGTAAATACGGTGAAATTCATGTTAGTAATATTTTATTCAGCCCAATACATCCAAAAACACTATCATTTCAACATGTAATCTTTATAAAAATTATCAACGGGCCATTCCTCCTTTTGTGTAGTCTTCGAAATTCAGCCTGCATCTTCCATTTTACAGCACTTCTCAATTCAGACTGCCACTAGTGGCTAGCGGCTACCGTACTGGACCGAGCGGACCCGGTGTTTGTTGTCACCCGGAGGCCCAGGCGAGCGACCCCGTCTTCCGTACAGAGGCAGAACACCCGGAGGTGGCCACCCGGCCCAACGGAAGATTGAGACCGGCTCGGAACCTGGTTGAGAAGAACTCCGGGTTCCTCTGAAGAAGTTGTTCCTGCTAAAGGCCTCCGCCTTGACCTGGACCCCAAGTTTCCCTAGGCCCTGCTTTCCCCCACTCCCCAGAGAGCACTCCCCTTTGCCGCTCCCACAGCTTCTCTCCACACGCACCTCCCTCCAGGACCCTTGCCCCTACCTCTCTCCTCACCCTTTTCCCCCGCTGCTGCAGCCAGCCGCTCGAGACAAGGGCTCACGGCGCCCAGGTTCGCGATGGCAACCCCACTTCACGACCAGAGTCGTCTACACATTCATTCAGCTAGTTCTCAGGTAAGCGCCAGGGCTTTTTGAATGCTGTTCCCGCGAGAACTCACAGGTATCGCGAGATATTCCCCCCAAGCCGCGCGTTAAGGAAAAACTGGCAGGAACCTCCAATTGAGCGCCCCGCTCCGCCTACTGCGACTGCGCACACACACGTGGCCAGACTGGGGCTTTGCGCAGGCGCAGACGTAGTTCTTTAGCTGATCGGCTTTACTCAGAGTTGTTCTGCGTGTCTTCCGGCGTCCACTTTGAATTGCCATATTGTTTGTTTATTCACCATTACCTTCGGGAGAGACAGTGTTACTAAAAGGCGAGACAGTGGGAAAATCTGTGGTGTGCAGAAGCCTCCTGCTTCCTACCGCAGACTGGCCGGCTTGCGCTCCGAGGGCCATGCCCTCACATATCTCCCCAGGGTTCCAGGAGTCTGAATCAGTGTGACAGTGCCTAAACTCATCAAAGGACAGAAGCACAGTTACTGTTATAGAACAGGATGACAGGTATCATTATAATGGCATTGACATTTTTCAGTACAGTGTTAAATTCTATGCGGATTATATCAGTTAAGTCCACAAACAGCCTTAGGAGGTAGGTAGTACCCTCTCTTTTTACTAAAGAAAACAGCCCCAAGAAGAAAGGTATATTGGTCAAATGGAAGAGCTAGAATTTGAACTAATGCAGTCTGCTGCTAGAGGCCAAGCTCTTGTGTATGTGTTTAAATAACGAATTTATGTTTTGTAAGCCTGATGTCTATTCATAATTCAAAACTTTAAGCAATCAGAACTAACAATAGCCAGAATATACTGAGCAATTCTGAGTCCTAGTAATTGTTCTAAAGGTCATGTGCTTTGAGATCATCTTTCTTGCCTACTTGAGCCCTTGGCCATAGCTCCTCTCTTTTTCATCATCAGTGTTTTTCTTCCCTGGTGGATCTTAGCAGCAAATAAGCATGCTGTAAGGACTTACATCTCAAAAAATCTAATCTTCCTTGACTCCAGCCGGCTATTTGCTTCCCTTGATCACAAAATTCCTGGGAAAAAAATTGATATTGACTGTCTTCATTATCTTTCCTTTTATTCTTACATTTTTTTCCCACTTAAGGTTTGGGTCCCCACAAGTCCAGTAAAAATGGCTGTTCTCAATGTCACCAGTGAGTTCTGTCTTTCAAAATTTATTACTTAGTCCTCATTTCTCTTGTATTATGGCAGAGGTGATCAGTCTTATTGAGTCTGGCTTTAGGTCTTAGGGTGCTACACCCTCCTTGCTTTCCTCTTTTCAGTTTCTTTTGTGGACTTCTAGTTCTTTTTTTAAATTTATTTATTTAAATTCAAGTTAGTTAACATACAGTGTAGTCTTGGCTTCAGGAGTAGAGCTCAGTGATTCATTCATCTCTTACATGCGACACCCAGTGTTCATTCCAAAAGGTGCCCTCCTTAATGCCCATCACCCATTTAACCCATACCCCCCACTCAACTCCCCTCCAGCAGCCCTCAGGTTGTTCTCTGTATTTACGAGTCTTTTATGGTTTACCTCCCTCTCTGTTTTTATGTTATTTTTCCTTCCCTTCCCCTATGTTATGTTATGTTTCTCAAATTCCACACATGAGTGAAATCATAAGCTATTTATCTTTCTCTGACTTACCTCGCTTAGCAGCATACCCTCTAGTTCCATTCATGTTGTTGCACTTGGCAAGATTTCATTGTTTTTGATCGCTGAATAGTATTCCATTATATATACATACATATATATGTATATGTGTATGTATGTGTGTGTGTGTGTATACGTATATATATATATATACGTATACACACACACACACACATCTTCTTTATCCATCCATCATTTGATGGGCTTTTGGGCTCTATCTGTAATTTGGCTGTTGTTGCTAATGCTGCTGTAAACATTGGGGTGCATGTGCCCCCTTTGAATCAGCATTTTTGTATCCTGTGGACCTCTAGTTCTAACTGAGTGAGGCCAGACAATGAAGGTTGACATAAGTTTGAAGACTGGCAACAACTGATATCTTCCAGTTGCCTAGCAGATGTACTTTGGGTCTGAATGAGCCAGGTGCTTGTTCATTTGTCATCACTCCCGTGTTCTTGAGCAAATGAAATTCCATTTTCCCTATCATTTAACAAAGATTTCTCAACCCAACTCCATAAGTAAGACAACATTCTAGCCTAGGTCAACCATGATCTGAACTTCATTTTTTTTTTTCGTTACATGAGAAGGTAGACCTACATTTCACTAATGTTTATTCCAAATCTAGGTTTTAATATTTTAAACTATTAACTGAGTGGCCACAATGTGTTAAGCATAGTGGAAGGAATTCAGAGATGTGATAATCCCTACCTCTGTCTGAAAGATGTTCAGAATACAGTAGGGGACTAAAAAAAAAACATAAATAACTACAGGGCTATATATAAATGCCATGTGAATAGTACATACCTTATACTAAAAGAGTTGTGTGAAGGGAGAGGTCAATTTTGTGTGGGTGCTCCTTTAATGTGTCACAGTGCAGGTGATGCTTGAGCAGGGCCATGAAGGATGGCTGAGCTAAGGGGAAGTGCATTCAAGGGGAGGGGACATTAGCAAAATCATAGAAGTTAGCTATTTCATAATTATGGCCATTCCTTAGGAACAGTCTGGATAAGTTGTTACCACTACCACCATTGGACACTAGATGTCACAATTGAAATAATTCTAGATGGTCCCTGCTTGTTTGGAAAACTTGATTAAGATTCATAGTTCCAGATACAGATGCACATACCCAGATGAGGTCCACAGACCATGCACTAAATGCCATGGGTCAGAAAAAAAAAAAGCATATTATCTGTCATTTTCAGTTTACATAATATGAGATGAGATTTTGCTTCCTCACACAGGTTTTGGATTCACCAAGCATAGGCAGGGAATTTAAATGATGGGAAAGAACAACCCTCCTTCCCAATACAATTTTTAATATTATAGCTGTTCAAAACTAGAAGAGACTGCTATTGTGAACTGGCCATCATTCCTTCACTATGACTGTTCCAGTGGAAATAAGAGGATTGTTTACCAGAAATGGTGTTGAAAGAGTGTTGCATCGTACTGAAAGCTGTGTGTATTTTGACATGAACTAACTGAATGACTAAATTTGCCTTTGGTATTATAGGGGAATAGTCTTTGTCCTCAAGGAATTTAGAACTTAGTGAAAGAGGCATTTACCAAAATGAACTCTTACTGAGAGTATGGTTTAGACTTTCTTATTCATTTATATTATTAAGTGAAGTTCTCAGCTAGTTTGGAGCACTAGACAAACAAGAACAATACCAAGGCTGTATGACACAGAGTTTGCAAATAGAAACTGGATAATTTACAAAGCTCCATAATTCATAGGATGGGCCAAGAAACGAAGTTTTGGAAGTTACATTCAAGGTTGTGGTGATTGAAACCCAGAGAATGGCTGAGATCAAGAAAAAGTCTAAGAGAGAGAAGAGAGGGCTGTGTGTAGGACTTTGGTGATTGTCCTAATCCACAGAACAGGAGAAGAGTAAGATACTATAGCAACGACAACAAACAACAACAAAAGAACCATTTTAAAAGTGACCAGGAAATTTAACCATCACAGTTACTGCGTTAATTAGATATCTACATGAATGACTGTACCAGGCAGGTGGATTTGACTCTTTAATAGTAATAATAATGATAGTGGCAGTCTTCCTTGGCTCTGCTATGTGTATCCAGCTTCAATTTTGATGAGCTCTATTGCTATACTCCTTTTCCTCCTAAAAAGATATAGTCCTCACTTTGAGCAAAGGTGCATCATCCTGCCATTGTTGACATTTATTGGTTAACTTCCCAGAACCAATTCCATACTCTTTTTCTTGTCTGAAGCATTCCAATCATTCTTTAATAATTCATCTTTCTCTCCATTTTCAACCATGTGGGTTGTTTAAAATTGATACTACCCTTCAGTTGTAAGGTAGCCCATCACTTTGGTTATAGTAATTTGTTCAAAGATGGGCATGCAACTGAATCCAAGTCAGTGAAACAGAATGGAATATCCACTGAGACTTCTGGAAAATGGATTTTGTTAACCCACTTTGTACCTAAACTTTGTAGACCAGAGCTGCCAGCTGCTATCCTAGTTCTATGAAGCTTAAGTCTGTTCGGAATAAACTCAGAAGCAGAGCTAATAATTAGAGAAGTTGAAAAAGAGTCCAGGTAATTTTGTTTGTGCCTTACATCAAGCTAGAGATATCCATGAACTATTTAGTCTTTGCTCAAGTGTCTTAATTTTTGTTTTCTGTTACTTGTAACATGAAGGGTTTTAACCAATACGCTCAATAATACTTAAGTCTGAGCTTGAGTGAACTAATTAACTTGTCATGTTCCCACTTTACATTTAGGATGCTATGAGGCCAAAACTGCAAGTTGCTAACATCCAGAGATAGGATCTAAGATGGCTTCTCTGAGAAAAATGCATTGGTTGAAGGAAGACTTATCCTAAATGAAGGGGCCTAGTGTATAGTGGAGTAAAATAAGGACCCAAAATAGCTTGTATGTAATCCCCTTCTTGGCACCACTTCATGTTACCATTATGCCTCTATTAAGCTAACTTCAGGTGATTTTAGCACCCAAGACAGTTAGAATTAAGACTGAAGGGTCATATCAGCAATAGTTTTTACTTGCCCAGAATAGTTCCCAGTCTAGTTAAAGATATATATGTAAATTAAAAATACCAGTTTTAATTTTTGCACCTATTCACAAGACTGTAGTTGCTATTTATGATATCCTGTCTTTCAGTGCCCATTACATATTTCTTTTATTTTATGTCAGCATCCCAACTAGTTGAGGCTCTTTATCCAGTATAGTGACCCAAATCTGCACCGCAAAATAGAACATATTCACTAGTTATGATTTATATTAATTACTGTTCTCTTGGCCCTAATTTATTTGGTCTGATTCAGAGTGAGACAGGATAAAACTTAGGGTCTTGTTCTTTCTCTGAGAGCTTGAAACTGTCACACTGCTTTTCTGTGTGTGTGTGTGTGTGTGTGTGTGTGTGTGTGTGTGTGTGCACGCGCACATGAATTTGGTGGAAAGAAGTGGAGATTGTCTTGATGTTGTAACAGTTTCATATATTTTATTCCTAGAAAAAAACAACTTGGGAGTGTACACAGGAAAAGGAGAAATGGATGAGTCGGCATCCCCAAGTAAGCAGCTGAGTACACCTGTTCGATAATCCTTGCCCATGAACTACCTCCTGCGTGTTGCCACTAGGTGACAGTCTTTACAAATATTTTATCTGAAAGAGCGTCTTTCTGCTACAAAAATTAGATTCTGTTGGGAGAGATGGTTACCTTGCTAGTTTCAGCTAGAAAATTAAGCAAACACATGTATTTGTTATGAAACTATATTCTTGAGTTATGTGAGGTCATAGTTATTCTTCATCTGGAACACTCTTCTCCTCCTATTATTTAGTTTATTCTATTCTACAGACTGAAATTTTCCCCCTAAAATTCATATGTTGAAGCCCCAACCTCCACTGTGACTGTATTTGGAGATAGGCTTTCGGAGGTAATTGTAGTTGGATAATGTCATGAGCGTGGAACCCTAATGTGATAAGGTTAGTGTCCTTATAACAAGAGAAAGAGAAAGATCATGGAGATCTTTCTTTCTCTTTCTCTCTCTCTCTCTCTCTCTCTCTCTCTCTCTCTCTCTTTCTCTCTCTCTCTCTCTCTCTCTCTCTCTCTCTCTCTCTCTCTTTGTCTCTCTCTCTCCCCCATGTCCCACAGAAGAAAGGCCATGAAAGAAGGTGGCATCTACAAATCAGGAAGAGAGCCCTCACCAAGGAATGGGCCAGCACCTTGATCTTAGACTTCTCAGCCTTCAGAACTGTGAGAAATAAATTCTCTGTTGTTTAAGTATTTTGTTATTGTAGACTGGCACAGACTCTCCACAGCTGTAGAGACCCTATGACTCATGGTTCAGAATACAGTACATGTTCTAGAGTCAACATCTGGGTTCATTTGGAGGCTGTGTTTCTCCGTAGCAGTGTTACCTTTAACAAACTTCTTAGCCTTTCTAAGACTCAGTTTCTTCAAGTACAAAATGAAATAATCAAAGGAGCTAATTCAATAGGTCATTGTGTAGTTTAATACTTTTTAAACATTTAGCATGATGTCAGTAATGTCAGCTATTATTAAGAGCATTGTCTCAGCTAAGATGTCACTCCCTCTGGGACAGAAAAGAGTTCCCCTTTTCTGAGTCCTTATCCTAGAGCATGTCATTTATGTACAGTTTTATAGCACCCTGGGCTTATCCTTTTGGAACACTTACAACAGTTTACAGTAATTTGTGTCATTTATGTCTTCCTGCCTCACTAAATTGTAAGCTATTTGAGGCTAGAAAGGCCCTTATATGTTTTACTCACTGTGGTTTCTCTTGGCAAGGGTCATAGTGCATGGGAGAGCTAGGTGCTAAAGTCAAGTTTCCTTAATGAATGAAAAATGAAATTCATTAATTTAAATGAGGACTCTGTAAATGGAGAGAACTAAGTAACTTGTATTCTTAATTCTGAATCAAATATGCAGAAAATGTATTAACTGTGAAACAAATTAAATGTCTCAGAGATGGTATGCCAAACGTGTAGTTTAGGATATTTGATAACCTTTGAAATTTTATTTTTTTTTAATTTTTTTTTCAACGTTTATTTATTTTTGGGACAGAGAGAGACAGAGCATGAACGGGGGAGGGGCAGAGAGAGAGGGAGACACAGAATCAGAAACAGGCTCCAGGCTCTGAGCCATCAGCCCAGAGCCTGACGCGGGGCTCAAACTCACGGACCGCGAGATCGTGACCTGGCTGAAGTCGGACGCTTAACCGACTGCGCCACCCAGGCGCCCCTAACCTTTGAAATTTTAATCACTTCGTTCACTTATGATAATATGTGTCCCTCACTTGAATCAGTTTTTCTTCATTGAGAATTTACATATTGATGTAATTTCTTTAATTCAGGAATTTTAAATTATACTCAGGAAACTGGTGTAAAAAATAACCCTATGGGAGGGCCTGTAAAGCAAAGCATTTTTGGCCAAAGGAAATGTTCACTTTTATGTAAATATAGACTTGTATTAAATTATTTTAAAGGAAGATCCACCCTTGATTAACTTAAAGTTTTAAAACTCACGTTTTCCTGATATTTTATCATGTCATGGACAGGTTTATCTATTTCATGCAAAACAAAATATGTTGTCTTATTAATTTTCCAAAAATAGAAAATATTAAAAAGGGTGTATAATTGCAGTAATTCTTAAAGTCCTTTGGTTATGAAAGGCCCAACTAAGCAAGATAGCCCAAAAGCATAATAATGAGAAATGTATGAGAAGTATTAGTTATTCATATTTAAAAAGGCAATCTTATGTTTACAAAGTTTTGAGAAAGTGTTTTGTGGGTCTTACATACCTTAGACAGATAGTAAAACTCCCTTTTTCCTACCATGGTGATAAAACTTTAGGAAGCCTTGATATGGGATATGATCCTTTCTTCAAATATTGCTTTACCATTTTATTTCCCTCTGCATTATCAGGTAGGATGCTTGGACCCTGGCTTCATCACAGATGAACCCCATCAACTCCCCTATGACATACTACATAGTACTTGGCTACTTTTGATAAATTGGTCAGTCTTGTGAAATACTTCTCTGAGCTGAAGTTCTGGAACTTGTCAGGTGTCCTCTCTGACACTCATGTCTTCCTTCGGCTCTCAGATTACCCAACCAGCTGGGGCAAAGCCCATTTTCTCCCACAAAGCATGCTTCTTTGGAAATTTGGATCTATTGGCTTTTGGCACTAAAAAGTAACACTCTTGCACTTTTTGTCAGATCAGTACTGAATAATCTCTCTGGGGTGAGTAACCATTTAAATGTTGGAAGAGTAACAATTCCATAGACCAATGTGCATTTACAATTTGTATGAAAACTCATAGGAATACAGTGTACCTTTTGACTGCATTTGAATATAGCAAGGCCCAAATCTCTATGAACAAAATAGGCATGTCTTATGAATTACATCGGCATGTAATTATTATTATTATATATGACTGAAGGCAGGGAGTTATGAAAGGGTCTTGGTGACTGTTATCCTCCTACCAATAAAACTCCTGCCAAAGGGATTATTAATAAGCGTCCTATAAACAGAGGCAGAGTTAAGTTCTTGAAAACAGCATATCTTTCACAGGATTTAAATCTCCCAGTCAAAGGGAAAAATAGGTTAAAAAAACTAACATCTTGTCTATTCTTAAATATGATGGGAAGGTCTGATTTCATTCCAACTGCCACAAAAATAAGCAGTGCTACTCTCAGTCTAAGAAATAGATATACGTATGTACATTTCAAAGAGTGGTTTCCAAACTTTGTTCTACATTAGAAACACCTAATATAGAACATTAATGAGGAGCTTTTACAACTCCTGATGCTCAGGCTGTACCCAACACTAATTAAATTGGAATGTCTGGGGGTGGGTGCCAGGCATCAATAAGTTTTACAGATCCCTGGGAGAATGCAATGTGCAGCAAAGTTTGGGAACCCGGGTTAACACAGGCATGCACTCGCTCCTGCACTCCAGCTTTTCTTTACTGCCTCTTTAGCTCAATGGTTCTCAACCTGACTGCCCATTAGAATCACAGAAAATGTTTTTAAAAAATCCCATTCTTATTCATTTGGTATAAGAATCAGAAATGTTTGGCTCTTTCGCAGGTGACTCTAATGTACAACCATGGTGGAATCACTGAGGTAGCTGATTATATAAAGAGGTAGGATAAGGTGGGTCCTTTAGTCTTTTTCTGGCGGTTAAGAGCTTTCTACATTTTTAAATTATTGTTCACGTGCTTTGTTGAATGAATTTTTTCTTCAGTTCACTAGACTGTAAAGTCCAACCATTTTCCTGAATCCATTGGTGGTAGGATTGTCCAATAAAATACAGGACAGCCAGTTAAATTTGATTTCAGCCACACAATGAATAATTTTTAGTACAGGTATGCTCATGCAATATTTGGGATATATAATAAAAAAACCATTATTTATCAGAAAGTCAAGTTTAACTGGTGTCCTGTGTTTTTATTTGCTACTTCTGATCATGTTAAGTAGTGGGAGAACATGGCTCATGCTTGGGAAAATCAGCAGCTGAATTTAGTGAGACTTTCATCCTTATAATCTTCAGGGTTTATGGTCTCTGTCTTTTAGCTTTTACCCTTCTAGCTGTAGAGGTGGTAGATAAAAAGGCAGGAGCAGTTTGGGAATTAAAAGCTGCTTAAAATCCTGCAGTGAGCCAAGTATTTACCCACAATTCCTTTTGCTTAGGGTATCATCGAGTGACTAACAGGGGGGCAAGCATAAGCACTATGCAAGAAAATAGAACATGGAAAGGGGTAAAGATCTGAGTCTTCAGTATAAGCTTTAGTTTCAGGAACCCAAGTTCTTCACGTGCTCTCAAGACGATTGCCATTTTGAGCCTTTTGTATGACTTTTAAATGGTTCAGAATTGCTTCTTTAAAAAGTATTTCTTCTAATCTACCTGAATATCAGATGCTTGCTGCTTCAGCTGGTGTTGAGATAGTTTACAGGTGAAACTGTTCTCAGAGCATAGCTTACTGAGTCTGAACTAATGGAAACTTTAGATTGTCCCCTGCAATCTTGTAAGAACTCCGTCATCTCAAGCGGCTTCCCAAGTGGTCTGGATGCCTTTCAGCCCCATCCTCTAAGGACTGTGCACCATAAGCTGATTACTGAAATTTCCTTCCTCCCCACCATCCCAAATAGGCCTTGAATTGTAAATAAAAGCTGTGGGTAGGTATATTTCTTGGCCGATAGCAGGCTTTATACAAAGGGAAAAGGAGCAAGATTTCACGATAATTCCCAGAAAGCAGGTGTTGTAATAATGATTTTAGCAAATCGGAGCCTGACATTTTGATGAACAGCTCTTGAGCACCCCTCATAATTTCCTCTATTGGAGAGATAGGCAAACAGGTAATATGTCAAATCCCCATTTTCTGGTCCAAGTTTACTAATAGAAGGAGGTGAAACAGGTGAAGCACATTAACTTTTAACCTGTTAACATTGATTTTTTTCACTAAGCGTTAGATGTTTAAAAGGGAAATGCACGCTGGCAGAAAGGAGACAAGACAGAGGGTGATAGGAAGGGGCTGAAAGCTGGCCTGCATCATGGAACATATTTGCAAGCCAGCTGGGCCCATGTGCAGATGTTTTTATAGGAATAAGAAGGAGGGGCAAGTGTTCTAATATTCAGTGCATTAATGAAGTAGTGGAATTTCTCTTTCTGTGATGCTGCTCCTTTCTGTGGCTGGAGGTGAGGTTAGAGGATCAGAGGCTTTGAGATAAAATTATTATTCAAACTGAGTTCAAGGAAATTGCTTACAGTGATAGTAATGCTTTTTTCCAAGTTCACTTAAAACGGGTTAATTTTTTAGTATGCTGACTCTGAAAACCAAAGAGCCACATGTTAATTTGCCTATGGATAAAACAATCAAATCATCATCATATACTTTTTTCATAGGTGGGAAGACATGTACCTAGTTCGAGAAAATAGTTTTAAAATTGATCTTCTTGAGTCTAAATGTTGAGCATCTTTTAGGGCAATAGAAGTTAAGTCCTCCCTTACCCAAATGGTTAGCTTGGTCTTCCACTTTTTGCCTGAATGCTTCAGTACCATGTCTATGCAGCATGCATTCCAGAAAATGGAGGAAGTCAACTTTTCTATGTTAGTTGGAGGTTTACAAATTGATGGCCCACTGTTTGGCGCACATAGTGCAGGAAAAGGGGGGGAAAACACCTTTGAGCCAAAATTAGGAACGAGAGAATTTACACACACACACACACACACACACAAACACACACACGCTCACGCACATAGAAATTTGGATTGCCGGCTTCTCTTGAAAATTCAGATTTGGTTATGCTGTGCCCACATTCTCATGGCAACACCTTTGTATTTTTCTGGACACATGTTTTCCAGTTTACTGTAGTGCCTGTCACTGAATCATTGGTTTTATTTATTCAGTGAAATAGGTGAGATATAAGGAGACATTGATTGTACCTTTATTTATGGTTCCTATATATATTTGAATTTATCATCTATGATATGAGGCTAGACTAGATTATATTATTGCTCCAATGTCTTTCAAGTTGATTCTGTGATTCTTATATAAATGGTTTTTAATATTGTTGGAGATTATCTGATACTTTGCTTGAGCAAAGAACTTGACTATATCGTAGCTCTAAAAGTCACTTCTGTCCTATGTCAATTTAGTCTGCTTAAAGTGTGAATGAATTTATGACTAACAGAATAACTCTTAAGTTAATTTTCTTCTTTGGCTGTGTTTTCATTGATGGGAATTAAAGAGATCATCTGGATAAGCTTATTTATAAATGGACAACAGAACTAAATAATTTGAATGTTCAGAAGTAATTGCCTGTGAAGGTAAAATCTGGCAATGAGATGTTCAACTGCTGACTCCACCTAGTATCAGACAACTTAACACAAGGAAGTACCTTAGGGATAAAATCCACCCCCTTTGTTTGACAGATGAAACTGAATTTAAGAGAAGTAAAGCCATTTATTCTTAATCACGCTATAGATTTGTGTCAAAGCTGGGCCTAAATCCATCTCTTTTGACTTTAACCAAAGCCAGTGTTATTTCTTTTATGCTTAATTGCCTCTAATTATATAGATACAGTTTCGGGTTTATTTCTCTGTTTTCATTGTTATTCTAATAAGCATTATTTACAATAAAAATTATTACAACTTTGTCATACCTATGCACTTTATAGTTATCAAAATTATTTATGATGAAATTATAAATCATTTCATAGGTACTTTACTTGAAAATATGAAAATGACCCTTAATAATAAAAAGTTTATAATTCATAGTTTAATTTTAAAAGACTTCCAAACAATAGGAAATGCTAACAATATTTGTCTTTGTATAATTTTAGATAGCTTCCCTACTTCTTTCCTGTTATTTTCTGTTTGTCCAAATTTTCCATAATGAATCTATATCATTTTTATAATTGTTAGAATTTTAAAACAGTTATATAAAAGAAACAAAGGCAAATACAGCTTAATAAAGACATGAAACACTTATATGAAAGTAAAATGTTCTCACACCTCATTCAGTCCTATGAATGGGATGTAAAGACCATTTCCTGTGACTCAAACATGCACACACAAAGAGAAAGGATTTGACACTTTCCCACAGTGAAAGAAAAATGTCTGGTGGCCATGATTGCAAGGGGCATGTGCTGAGGGCTGTGACCTAGAGTGCATTCCAGGCTGAGTAACGCTGACTTTAAAATTGAAAATCCAGCAGTTCCAACCCTCTGAATCATGATCCTTTACAGTATCTGGCTAATTGACTTAGCCCAATCTTCCAGCATGGACTTGTCAAAAAAAAATTTTTTTTTTTTTGAAATTCTGAAAGCTAAGGAAAATTCAAATTTTGATTTACTTTTGTCTAGTGTTAGGAAATGTAAAGGAAATTTGCACCCAACATCTAAAGGCTACTGCAACAGCTGCATGGTTACCAGGGGAAGAATTTACTTGGATGGAGAGAGAAAATACTTCTTTATAAGTAACCTGTTTTTATGACTCCTGTTTCTGGGAAACCTGATGTATACAATGCACCTCTGAGTATTAGAGGTCAAGTTCTGACTGTGTTTTTATTAAATATTTGACTGTTTTATGTTTTATTGTAATCACTAAGTTTGAGATCTAGGTGATTAAAGAGCTTGTCTGTAAGGAACCTGCCACTGTCTCTCTTCTCCCTGTCTCTGTCTCTCTCTCTCTCTGTCTCTCTCTCTCTCTCTCTCTCTCTATATATATATATATATATCCTTCTCCCTCCTCTTTCCTTCTACCTCTCTCTATATATTTTGAAAATACTAAGTTTAAAAATAAGGATCAGTCTACTTTCTCACGCTTTTTAATTTTGATTTCTTTTTTTTTTTTTTCAACGTTTTTTATTTATTTTTGGGACAGAGAGAGACAGAGCATGAACGGGGGAGGGGCAGAGAGAGCGGGAGACACAGAATCAGAAACAGCCTCCAGGCTCTGAGCCATCAGCCCAGAGCCCGACGCGGGGCTCGAACTCACGGACCGCGAGATCGTGACCTGGCTGAAGTCGGACGCTTAACCGACTGCGCCACCCAGGCGCCCCTTTAATTTTGATTTCTTAAGAAGATGAAGCATCAGAGAATATTGCATAGCTCGGTGTTGATTGAACAATTACTGGCCTCAGTCCTTTAATGTCCTTTCTGCAAAGGCAGGATGCTTGAGAGAATAGTATTGACAAATACATCCAGTGTTTTTTGTCTGCTAGAAAAGCATCATTTTACTTACTTTCCCTTTATCATGAGAAGGGACACACACCCATCTTACAAGATGATATTTTAGGACTCCAGATAACCTATTTTAATTATGAATCTCAATAAAATAGTGCATCAAGTTTTTCTATCAGCAGTTAGCTCTTAGCAGGACTGTTCCCTTTTTAAATTTTTATTATGTTTTCAGATAAATCATAACCTCTTTTAATATCTAAGTCAGCACTAACACACACACACACACACACACACACACACACACACACACACACACACCTCTAATCTGCTAGCTGTATCTATAAACCTTCCTAATATAGTTGGGATGTAGAACTGCTTCTGCTTCTGCTTCTAGAGTTGGACAAAAGAGCCCTTCGACAAGGCCTAGTGATACTTCACATAACACAGGCATGAAATTTCCTCCCTCCCGTTTTCCCCACTAAGTATAATTTACCAAAGTAAATTTCATATTTTCTTTCTCAGAGTCAGAGTGATGAGCTCTGGCTGGGAATGCTGAGACTCTGACACACAGCCAGGAGGGTACTTAGAATCTAAGTGACAAAAGAGTACTTCAGTTTAGAAGGAAGAGTAATTGAAAAATCTCAGGCTGTTCCATGCAGTTCTTCTTAAGTGATTCCTGGAAACAAACTTTTATAGTCAAACTCCCTCTCACTCATGAGTCTTCTTGCTTCTAACCCTACAATGACATAGGTATAAAATAAAACACATTTACAGTTGCAGATTGAGTAAAGAAAATTCCAAAGAGCAACCTTAACACAAGTTTTGGCTTCTTTTAAAAGTCTTTTAAAATAACTTTTCAAAAAGTTGTAGGTTTAAAATGCTACTTAGGTTGGAGAATAAGTAAAGTTTTTGTATTGCCTTAGACTTTATGAAACACTTACAGGTAGATTACATTATTTAGCAGAAAAAAATGAAAGAGTCTCCCCAGTAGAAAATGGGTTGTGCAATTTAGTCAGATCCCTGAGTGAGTGTGAGGTATTAATATTCAGCACAATGTGCAAACTTGGGAGGGAGAAACTTGGACAGGCAGTGGAATAAACGTGACTGGGGAAGCACCTAGTTCTGAAAGCTTCAGCTGGTGGAATGGGTAAGTCCTGCCACCAGAGACAGACAAATGTTGGTTCTAATCTCTACTTTACTTCTTTATAGAGAGTGGCCTAAGAGTGGAGGTTTGGGTGACATTTCTTGGATCCAAATCCTGCATTCATAACTTATTCTGTGACCTTGTTATCCTCATGGTGTTTCTGTTTTCTCATCACAGAATAGAGACAATAATACCAACTAGTACATAGTGCTGTGAGGATTGAATGAGATCTGATATGCATTATGATTGGAAAGGTGCTGGCACATAGTTCATCTGTAATAAATAACAGTGAGCCACTGTTAGTTAATGTGTAACCTTAATAAAGGCCAGTCACGTGACTGCTCCCTATCTCAATGTCCTCATATAATAAAAGGGGAGAGGAGAATTATTGTAAGGATTAACTGAGAGCATGTTAATTTAATTTTAACCTTTTTATTAAAAATATTGCGAACAGACACAAAAGTAGAGACTAATGTGACCTTGGTTCCTGGTTCTGCATGTAAGGAACTTGGAAGTTGCCTCTCTTGTTCTAACAAGTAAAAGTCAAACAAACTTAAAAAATAATAACTCTTCTAGGATATGTAAAAGTGGGGAAGATGCAGGACATACCACTGCCCTCAAGATTGGAGAGTCAAAGAGATGAATACAGGGAGGCATGACTTCCTGGAACAGAGACTTACAAGCAGGTACCAGTGGGGGAACAAGTGCCAGGTAGGAAAACCCAAATCATAATTGACGAATTGCTGGAGGCTCAATGCAGACAAGTCTCAGAGTTAAAAACAACAGGGAGGGGGCACCTGGGTGGCTCAGTCAGTTAAGCGTCCTACTTTGGCTCAGGTCACGATCTCGCGGTTTGTGAGTTCAAGCCCCGTGTCCGGCTCTGTACTGACAGCTCTTACGGCTCAGAGCCTGGAGCCTGCTTTGGATTCTGTGTCTCCCCACCACCTCTGCTCTTCCTCTTCTCTCTCTCTCTCTCTCTCTCTCTCTCTCTCTCTGAAAAAAAGAAAAAAAAACACAACAGGGAGATGCAGGCATAAGGGGACTCCCCCCCTCCCCAACAATATTGTGAGATTTACCAGATTCCCATGGTAAATATGGGAGAAAAATCCCATCATGCTTCCAGCAAAAGGAGGGGAAAATAAACCAGTTTGAAATATGCTGGAGCACTCTCTTCTTAACAAGACCTGCCATCAGGAGCAGCTAGTTAACCAGAGCCTAACCTGGCAAGCTATCATCAGAGCCTAACTGACCTGGGGAAGGGAAATACCCAACTTCAGCTGGCTCCAGCCACCTTGTGCCACCTAACAGGGGAGAAAAGAAACTGAGAAAGACTTGTGAAGTTCACAGTCCTGACATAGGCTCACTAAAAGACTGAAACCTGATCATAGGACTATAGAGTATCTCTCCCCAGCCACTACCACATTATGAAAGACCTATTTACAACAATACCTTTACCCCAAAACATCATATCTGGCTATCAAGAAAAAAATTACATGGCATACCAAAAGTAAAAAGCAAACAAACAAACAAAAAATATCACACAGTTTAAAGAGATAGAGCAAGCATCAGAACCAGACATGGCAGGATGTTACAATTATCAGACTGAGAATTTAAAACAGCAATGATTAATACGCTAAGGGCTCTCTTGGATAAAAGAGACAGCATGCAAGAACAGATGGGCAATGTAAGCAGAAAGATGGAAATCCAAAGAAAAAAATCAAAAAGAAATGCTAGGGAGACTAATGTAAATAATTGCATTTGCCCATCATCAAGTTTTAACAATGACCTCTTTTTGCTATTTCTGTTTCAATTACTACCCCATCAATTTTTTTCTGAGACTTTTTGAGAAAATTTCAGACATTATTTAACCATAAATTCTTCACCATGCAGATGTAGTAGATTGTTTGCAGAATGGCCGCAATGATTCTTCTGTGTATAATGTGAATTGTGATATGACTTGGTGTCTCCTCCAGTTAGGAAGTGGAGTCTGTTTCCAGTCTTGGGACATGCCTTGACTAATGAATGTGAAAAACGTGATATTGTAGGATTCCAAACCTCCAAAAATTGCCCACCTGAGCCCAATCCAAGTTGCCGACCTTACAGAATCATGAGTAAATAACACTACTAAGTCTGGGGTGGTTTACTGTGCAGCAATAGATACCTAACACAGTGATGTGTTTTTAAAAGTGCCTAACATAGGTCTTCAAACATAAAAAACATTATTTTGCCGTCGTGTCCAGGAGACTGAACTCACAAGGTTTGAGACGTTTTGTAACTCTGAGAGAGATTGTCAGCATGCTAGGTTTAGTGTGGCATTAATTCCATGGCATTAATGCTAACTAAGATAATCTTTCATGGCTGAATTAGATATTTCTTTTTTTTTAATATATGAAATTTATTGTCAAATTAGTTTCCATACAACACCCAGTGCTCATCCCAAAAGGTGCCCTCCTCAATACCCATCACCCACCCTCCTCTCCCTCCCACCCCCCATCAACCCTCAGTTTCTTCTCATCCAGATGGCCAACAGGCACATGAAAAGATGAATTAGATATTTCAACTTAAGGTACAGAATGCTGATCCTTGACCCAAGCTTTATTGGGTTACCGTCTCCTTTGAGAATCTGATGAAGTCTATAGAAATTCTTCCTGGAAAAGAATTCCCATGTACACAGATCACCTTGCATGTGCATCCACATTTGTATGTGCCCACATGCACGTGAAAGTTTACTTACATTGTAGGGACTCATGAGCCAGTCACCTTAGGTGAACGCTGAATCCCCCTGGCTGCATTATCAGTGCTAATGGCCGAAGAACCGGTTTATGACTATTTCCTAGGCATTTGCTTCCATTGCGATTGCTGTTACAGCTACTAGTGAATGAGGAGCAATTGTTGGTAAGGGTCTGGCTGGATTTCAGATTTAGAGTCTAAAAGCTTCTTCATCAATGCTTGGTTTAAACAGATCTGTTTTAAGGCCCTTCAAAGCTTTTAGCTCATTTGTCCCACTCCTACCCAGACCTTGCTTTTTAGACCAAGCTCTGGATTACAGAATGCTCAGGAAGTTGGCAGCTGCCCACAGAACCTCAGCAGCTGCATTTTACCATGCTAGCACTGTCCAGTGTGCTGGATGCTTCCACGTGACTTTGCTGTCCATCTCATGAAGATTGTAATTGGTTATTTATTAGGATTGTGCAAACTATAAATATTTGTTCATATTTTACACTGTTTAATTGTTGTCAACACTAGTGTGTTCAAGATCTTATTGATGGAGATGGCCAGCTCTTCGGCCATTGAGTCCATCTCTTGCTAATACTCCATAGTGTCCAGTATTCTCCAGCAATAGGTAGAGCTGGATGGAAACAAGGACATGCTGAAGACTAGAGAGCCATCCCCAAACTCAGGTGCACTGAGAAGTTGGAATGCCTATAATTCAAAATTAAAGTAACTTGATTGTTTTTAAGAAATATAAATCAAAAGTGTTATTAATAAACATAAAGTAGTACCCAGCCCATATCACTTATTACTCTTTTTCCTCTTTGCTTTATTCTTTGTAACAACACTTACCACCTTGCATAATAATACACATTTATTTGGTTATTGTTTGCCTTCCTTTATTTTAATGTAAGCTTTATTAGAACATGGACTTTATAATGCCAGCACAGTGACTGGCACATAGTAGGTTCTCAGTAATTATTTTAATTTTCTTTTGAATAAATTAATTTAAAATTGATTCAACAATTCTATACATTACTTGGTGCTTATCACAGTAAGTGTACTCTTAATCCTGTCCACCTATTTTACCCATCCCCCTACCTCCTCTCCTCTGACAACTACCAGTGTGTTCTTTATATTTAAGAGTCTAGGTTTTTTTGTTTGACTCTTTTTTCTTTGTTTTGTTTTTTAAATTCCATATATAGTGAAATCATATGGTATTTGTATTTCTATCACTGACGTATTTATTTCACTTTGCATTATGCTCTCTAGATCCATCCATGTTGTTGCAACTGGCAAGATTCCATTATTTTTTATGGCTGAGGAATATTCCATTGTATATATACCACATCTTTTTTTTTTTTTTTTTGAATCAAGCTTCTGGTATTTATTGTCTGTATCAGGGAGGGACCATTTCTTTTCTTTTTTTTTTAATTTTATTTTTTTTAATTTACATCCGAATTAGTTAGCATATAGTGCAACAGTGATTTCAGGAGTAAATTCCTTAATGCCCCTTACCCATTTAGCCCATACCCCATCCATAACCCCTCCAGTAATCCTCTGTTTGTTCTCCATATTTTAAGAGTCTCTTATATTTTGTCCCCCTCCCTGTTTTGATATTATTTTTGTTTCCCTTCCCTTATGTTCATCTGTTTTGTCTCTTAAAGTCCTCGTATGAGTGAAGTCATATGATATTTGTCTTTCTCTGACTAATTTTGCTTAGTATAATACCCTCCACGTAGTTGCAAATGGCAAGATTTCCATCTTTTTCATTGCCGAGTAATACTCTAGTGTGTGTGTGTGTGTGTGTGTATCTCACATCTTCTTTATCCGTTCATCAACTGATGGACATTTGGGCTCTTTCCATGCTTTGGCTATTGTTGATAGTGCTCCTATAAACATTGGGGTGCATATATCCCTTCGAAACAGCACACCTGTATACCTTGGATAAATACCTAGTAGTGCAATTGCTGGGTCACAGGGTAGTTCTATTTTTAATTTTTTGAGGAACCTCCATACTGTTTTCCAGAGTGGCTGCACCAGCTTGCATTCCCACCAGCAATACAAAAGACATCCTCTTTCTTCGCATCCTTGCCAACATCTCTTTGTTGCCTGAGTTGTTAATGTTAGCCATTCTGACAGGTGTGAGGTGGTGTCTCATTGTGGTTTTGATTTGTATTTCCCTGATGATGAGTGTGATGTTGAGCATTTTTTCATGTGTCAGTTGGCCATCTGGATGTCTTCTTTGGAGAAGTGTCTATTCATGTCTTTTGCCCATTTCTTCACTGGATTATTTGCTTTTTGGGTGTTGAGTTTGATAAGTTCTTTATAGATTTTGGATACTAACCCTTTAATCTGATATGTTGTTTGCAAATATCTTCTCCATTCTGTCAGTTGCCTTTTAGTTTTGCTGATTGTTTCCTTTGCTGTGAAGAAGCTTTTTATTGTGATGAGGTCCCAGTAGTTCATTTTTGCTTTTGTTTCCCTTGCCTCTGGAGACATGTTGAGTAAGAAGTTGCTGCGGCCAAGATCAAAGAGGTTTTTGCCTGCTTTCTCCTTGAGTATTTTGATGGCTTCCTGTCTTACATTTAGGTCTTTCATCCATTTTGAGTTTATTTTTGTGTATGGCGTAAGAAAGTGGTCCAGGTTCATTCTTCTGCATGTCACTGTCCAGTTTTCCCAGCACCACTTGCTGAAGAGACTGTATTCCATTGGATATTCTTTCCTGCCTTGTCAGAGATTAGTTGGCCATACGTTTGTGAGTCCATTCCTGGGTTCTCTAGTCTGTTCCATTGAACTGAGTGTCTGTTCTTGTGCCAGTCCCATACTGTCTTGAAGCTTTGTAGTATAGCTTGAAGTCCGAGATTGTGATGCCTCCTGCTTTGGTTTTCTTTTTCAAGATTGCTTTGGCTAATTCAGGGTCTTTTCTGGTTCCATACACATTTTAGGATTATTTGTTCTAGCTCTGTGAAGAATGCTGGTGTTATTTTGTTAGGGATTGCGTTGAATATGTAGAATTCTTTGGCTAATATCAACATTTTAACAATATTTGTTCTTCCTATCCAGGAGCATGGAATATTTTCCATTTTTTTGTGTCTTCTTCAATTTATTTCATAAGCTTTCTTTTCTTTTTTTTTTTTTTAATTTTTTTCCCAACGTTTATTTATTTTTGGGACAGAGAGAGACAGAGCATAAACGGGGGAGGGGCGGAGAGAGAGGGAGACACAGAATCGGAAACAGGCTCCAGGCTCCGAGCCATCAGCCCAGAGCCTGACGCGGGGCTCGAACTCACGGACCGCGAGATCGTGACCTGGCTGAAGTCGGACGCTTAACTGACTGCGCCACCCAGGCGCCCCTCATAAGCTTTCTATAGTTTTCAGTGTATAGATTTTTCACCTCTTTGGTTAGATTTATTCCCAGGTATTTTATGGGTTTTGGTGCAATTGTAAATGGGATTGATTCCTTGATTTCTCTTTCTGTTGCTTCATTGTTGGTGAATAGGAATGCAACCGATTTCTGTACATTGATTTTATATCCTGCAACTTAGCTGAATTCCTGAATCAGTTCTAGCAGTTTTTTGGTGGAATCTTTTGGGTTTTCCACATAGAGTATCGTGTCATCTGTGAAGAGTGAGAGTTTGACCTCCTCCTGGCTGATTTGGATGCCTTTTATTTCTTTGCGTTGTCTGATTGCAGAGGCTAAGACTTCTAATACTATGCTGAATAACAATGGTGAGAGTGGACATCCCTGTCTTGTTCCTAACCTTAGGGGGAAAGCTCTCAGTTTTTCCCAATTGAGTATGATATTAGCATTGAGTTGTTCATATATGGCTTTTATGATCTCGAGGTATGATCCTTCTATCCCTACTTTCTTGAGGGTTTTTATCAAGAAAGGATGCTGTATTTTGTCAAATGCTTTCTCTGCATCTATTGAGAGAATCATATGGTTCTTGTCCTTTCTTTTATTGATGTGATGAATCATGTTAATTGTTTTGCAGATATTGAACCAGCCCTGCCTCCCAGGTATAAATCCCACTTGGTCGTGGTGAATAATTTTTTTAATGTATTATTGGATCCGGTTGGCTAATATCTTATTGAGGATTTTTGCATCCATGTTAATCAGGGAAATTGGTCTATAGTTCTCCTTTTTAGTGGGGTCTCTGTCTGGTTTTGGAATCAAGGTAATGCTGGTGTCATAGAGTTGGGGAGTTTTCCTTCCATTTCTATTTTTTGGAACAGCTTCAAGAGACGAGGTGCTAACTCTTCCTTAAATGTTTGGTAGAATTCCCCTGGAAAGCCATCTGGCCCTGGACTCTTGCTTTTTTGGGAGATTTTTGATTAGTAATTCGATTTCTTTACTCGTTATGGGTCTGTTCAAATTTTCTATTCCTGTTTCAGTTTTGGTAGTGGATATGTTTCTAGGAATTTGTCCATTTTTTCCAGATTGCCCATTTTATTGGCATATAATTGCTCATAATATTCTCTTATTATTGTTTTTATTTCTGCTGCGTTGGTTGTGATCTCTCCTCTTTCATTCCTGATTTTATTTATTTGAGTCCTTTCCTTTTTCTTCTTGATCAAACTAGCTAGTGGTTTATCAATTTTGTTAATTCTTTCAAAGAACCAGCTTCTGGTTTCATTGATCTGTTCTACTGGTTTTTTTTTTTTGGTTTCGATAGCATTAATTTCTGCTCTAATCTTTATTATTTCCTGTCTTCTGCTGGTTTTGGGTTTTATTTGATGTTCTTTTTCCAGCTCTTTAAGGCATCAGTTTAGGTTGTGTATCTGAGATCTTTCTTCCTTCTTTAGGAAGGCCTGGATTGCTATATACTTTCCTCTATGACTGTCTTTGCTGCATCCCAGAGGTTTTGGGTTGTGATGTTATCATTTTCATTGGCTTCCATATGCTTTTTAATTTCTTCTTTAACTTCTTGGCTGGCCCATTCATTCTTTGTAGGATGTTCTTTAGTCTCAAAGTATTTGTTACCTTTCCAAATTTTTTATTGTGGTTGATTTTGAGTTTCCTAACATTGTGGTCTAAAAATATGCATGGTATGATCTTGATATTTTTGTACTTGCTGAGGGCTGATTTGTGTCCCAGTATGTGGTCTATTCTGGAGAACGTTCCATGTGCACTGGAGAAGAATGTATATTCTGCTGCTTTAGGATGAAGTGTTCTAAATATATCTATTAAGTACATCTGGTCTAGTGTGTCATTCAAAGCCATTGTTTCCTTGTTGATTTTTTGATTAGATGATCTGTCCATTGCTCTGAGCGGGGTGTTGAAGTCTCCTACTATTATAGTATTACTATGAACGAGTTTCTTTATGTTTGTGATTAATTGGTTTATATATTTGGGTTTTTCCACATCTGGCACATAAATGTTTGCAATTGTTAGGTCTTCTTGGTGGATAGACCCCTTAATTATGATATAGTGCCCTTCTTCATCTCTTGATACAGTCTTTGTTTTAAAGTCTAGATTGTCTGATATAAGTATGGCTACTCTGGCTTTCTTTTGTTGACCATTAGCATGATAGATGGTTCTCCATCCCCTTACTTTCAATCTAAAGGTGTCTTTAGGTCTAAAGTGGGTCTCTTGTAAACAGCATATAGATGGATCTTGTTTTCTTATCCATTCTGTTACTCTGTGTCTTTTTATTGGAGCATTGAGTCCATTGACGATTAGAGTGAGTACTGAAAGATACAAATTTATTGCCATTATGTTGCTTGTAGAGTTGGAGTTTCTGGTGGTGTTCTCTGGTCCTTTCTAATCTTTGTTGCTTTTGGTATTTATGTATGTATGTATGTATGTATGTATGTATGTATGTCTTTTTTCCCCTCAGAGTCCCCCTTAAAATTTCTTTCAGGACTGGTTTAGTGGTCACCAACTCCTTTAATTTGTGTTTGTCTGGGAAACTTTTTATCTCTCCTTCTATTTTGAATGACAGCCTTGCTGGATAAAGAATTCTTGGCTGCATATTTTTCTGATTCAGCACATTGAATATATCCTTCCACTCCTTTCTGGCCTGCCAAATTTCTGTGGATAGGTCTGCTGCAAGCCTGATCTGTCTTACCTTGTAGGTTAAGGACTTTTCTTCCTCTTGATGCTTTCATGATTCTCTCCTTGCCTTAGTGTTTTGTGAATTTGACTATGATATGCCTTGTTGATGGTCAGTTCTTGTTGAATCTAATGGGAGTCCTCTGTGCTTCCTGAATTTTGATATCTGTGTCTTTCCCCAGGTTAGGAAAGTTTTCTGCTATGATTTGCTCACATAACCCTTCTACCTCTATTTCTTTCTCTTCCTCTTCTGGGACCCCCTATGATTCTGATGTTTTTCCTTTTTAATGAATCACTGAGTTCTCTAATTCTTAAATCATGCTCTTTTGTCTTATTCTCCCTCTATTTGTCTGCTTTCTTATTCTCCATAAGTTTGTCCTCTATATCGCTGATTCTCTGTTCTGCCTCATTCATCCTTGCTGCCGCGGCATCCATTCAAGATTGCAGCTCAGTTATAGCATTTTTTATTTCATCCTGACTAGCTTTTACTTCTTTTATCTCCACAGAAAGGAATTCTGATCTATTTTTGACTCCAGCCAGTATTCTTATTATCATGATCCTAAGTTCTGGTTCATACATCTTGCTTGTATCTGTGTTGGTTAAGTCCCTGGCTGTCATTTCTTCCTGCTCCTTCTTTTGGGGTGAATTCCTTCGTTTTGTCATTTTGAAGGGTGAAAGGGAATTAATGAGATAGAAAAAATTAAAATTAAAAAAAAATAAAATTAGGGATGCCTGGGTGGCTCGATTGGGTGTCTGACTTCAGCTCAGGTCACGATCTCACAGCTCGTGGGTTTGAGCCCCATGTCGGGCTCTGTGCTGACAGTTCAGAGCCTGGAGCCTGCTTCGGATTCTGTGTCTCCCTCTCTCTCTCCACACCTCCTCCACTCATGCTCTGTCTCTCTCTGTCTCAAAAATAAATAAACATTAATTTTTTTGTAAAAATTAAAATTAAAAAAATATTAAAATTAAAAAATTAAAAACACACACACACAAAATCGAATAAATGATGCTAGATCCTAGGTGTGTTTTGGTCTGGGTGTTGAAAGTGGCTTGATAGATTAGAGAAAAGAGGGGAAAAAAGAAAAAAAAAGAAATGACTTGAAAATTTGAAAAAATGAATACACTGAAGTAGACTAAAATGAAATGATGGAAGTAAAATAGAATTTGAAAAAAATTACACAAAAGTAAAAAATATAGTAGAATAAAATTAAAGAAAAATATTTTTAATAAAAATGAATTTTTTCTTTCTGTATTCAAGAAAAACAAAAGTAATGAAAAGGAGAAAAAGAGAAAAAATAAGAGAAAGAAAATTGAACAGTTGGGCCATCAAACAGTGAAATACGACTGAAATTGCTTCGTTTTCCCCTAGAAGTCAAACTATGAAACTCTTTATAGTCCATAAACTAAGCAGGTGGTGAGACTTGGGTTCTTGAAGAGCGACGATGGCCCAGTTGGGTGGGGCTTAGTGTAATGGCTCTGTTCTCCACTAAATGGCGCTGCTAGCCTACTGGGGTGGATTGTTGTGGCGCTTATATGTGCATATGCACATGTATGGGTGTGGTGAAAATGGCGTTGCCCAGCTACCCAGTCTCTAGTATCGGAACTCTTTTCTCCCTGATCAGCAATCCTCACCGGTCCTTCGTATTCAGCTTCTGTCCACTCCCCACGTCCACACTGTCTGTAACCAAGCTCCAGGCAGCACCTACCTCCTGAGTTTTGTCTCAGATGCGGCTGCCTTCCCCAGTCCCCCACTTCTGAGGAAGTTCAGCTTTGACCCGCTCCATGCCTCTGTGGAGGGTCTCACCGAGCAATGGCTGGGTGCTGGCTGCCCCCAGGAATGCTTGCAGGACCATGCTCCTGTGATGCCCAGAGACTACAGCCAGGTGCCAGCCTGCCCCAGAAAAAGTTTGCCAGACAGTGTAGCAGCAGCATCTCAGGGATTATGGAAAATCACAACACACATCTGGAACCAGGCTTAACCCCCAATGACCTTGTTCCAGCACCAGCGAATGTGGCTGTTCTCTGGGGTCTGCTGGGCCCCAGTGGCCTCACAGTGTCTACCAAATGGCCTTTCAGCAGTGGAACCATTTCTCCCTGTGTGACCCAAGAACCTCCTGGACCCCATTCTGCTCCTGGGGATTCACCCTTCCCACCAGAGCCCCGCCAGCTATCGAGCTGCGGGGTTTCAGACTTTGTGCTCCCCCTGTTTACAGTCTTAATGGAATTTAAACCCTCTCCTTTCTCCTTTCTCCCTTTTTAGTTCAGTCCCTGCGGCTGTTTCCAATTTTCCACTTTCTCTTCAGCTGCTTTTGGGGAAGGGTGCTTTTCCTGTGTTCTCCCCCACCCCCATCTCTGTCCCCTCTCTGCATGCAAAAGCGGCTCCCTCCATGGCTTCTCTGTCCCCATGTTCACCTCTCCATGCCACGTACCTGCTGAATTCTGTGGTTCAGGGTATGCAGATTGTTGTGTTAATCCTCAGATCAGTTTTTTAGGTGTGCAGGATGGTTTAGTGTTGGTCTGGTTGTATTTCATGGACACGAGACACACAGAAAACTTCCATGCTGTTCCACCATCTTGGTTCCTTCCCTATACCCACATCTTTTTTGTCCATTCATCTGTTGATGGACACTTGGGTTGTGTCCATATTTTGGCTTTTGTAAATAATGCCTCAATAAATATAGTGGGGCTTATGTCTCTTCCAATTAGTGTTTTCATTTTCTTTGGGTGAATATGCAGTAGTGGAGTTACTGGATCATAGGGTAGTTCTATTTTTAATTTTTTGAGGAGCCTCCATACTGTCTTCTACAGTGGCTGCACCAGTTTCCATTCCCACAAGCAGTTCGTTTGTCTCCACATCCTTGCCAACATTTGTTTCTTGTGTTTTTTATTTGTTTTCTATAGGTTTTCCTGAGATATACATCTCAGAAAGGCTGAAAGTTTCTCCTGATTGTATTTTTTTTTTCCAACTGAGAAAAATTTGGTAGCATTCTTAATGCAAAAAAAAAAAAGTTTGAAAAATGGGTGGACTCACTCTTGCCTCTGGTCTTAATTTAAAGAGTACATAGGCCAACTAATAACTATAATAAAATAATCTGTTAAGCCTCAAAGAATATAATTAAGTAATTCATTTTAAAAGAGGAATATGAATAACTTAAGATATTTGTGAATCTTTAAACTTTTTTACTGATGAAAGAAATTCAGATGAAAAGAGTAATGAGATTTTTCACTGACTTGTTTGGCAAAAATTAGTGTCTGGTGTGGGAAATGTGGAAAAATAGCCAGGCTTGTATGCAAAAAGAAGCACTCCTGCATGACCTGGAATAAATTTTCTAAGGGGAAGCTTGGAAGTAAGTGTCAATTCTAGGTGTGGATATCCTTTGGCCCAGCAATTATATTTGAGGGAATGTATCCATAGGAAATTATTGGACATGTGTTCAAAGATATATTTTCAAGGATATTAATGGATAGACCATTTATAAAATATATTTTTAAAAATTTTTTTTCAACGTTTATTTATTTTTTTTGGGACAGAGAGAGACAGAGCATGAATGGGGGAGGGGCAGAGAGAGAGGGAGACACAGAATCGGAAACAGGCTCCAGGCTCTGAGCCATCAGCCCAGAGCCTGACGCGGGGCTCAAACTCACGGACCGCGAGATTGTGACCTGGCCGAAGTCGGACGCTTAACCGACTGCGCCACCCAGGCGCCCCTAAAATAAAATATTTTAAAACAGTACTAATATCTACTAGCCAAGATTAATGAAATTAGTTGACATATATCCATAAAATAAAAATAGCTGACATTTATTGAGCACTTACTATTTGCTTGCCACTGTACTAGTTCATTATAGGGATTAACTCATTTAATTTTCACAAACGTTCTCTGTGTATTATCTCATTTTAAAGATGAGGAAAGTGAGACACAAGGAGGTCGAGTAACTTACCCAAGTTTATGCAGCTTCCAAGTGGCAGAGTAGGGGTGACACCCAGGCAGTCTGGTATGAGTCTGTACATGTGGAATATAACACAACCAGTTTATGGAAAGGGGCATGGGTGTCTTTAGTAGAGGAAAGTAGATTTCAGAAGAATCTAGCATGATTATTGGAAGAATAGAGTGGAGGAAGGAAGAAGATATGTGGAATGCTTAGAAAAAATTGGAAAGAGTTTATGCCAAGATATATCAGGGATTACTTGTAGGTGACTTCCACTTTCTTCTTTATAATTCCTTATAATCTGAGATTCTGTACAGTAAGCTTGTATTTTTTTTAACAATTAAAAAGTTGTTTTTTAAAAATCAGCAAACTTTTGGGGCACCTGGTGGCTCAGTCGGTTAAGCGTCCAACTCTTGATTTCAGCTCAGGTCATGGTCTCAAGGTTTGTGAGATCGAGCCCCACATCAGGCTTTGCACTGACAATGCGGAGCCTGCTTGGGATTCTTATTCTCCATCTCTCTGTCTCTCTGCCCCTCCCCCCACTCTCAAAATAAATAAATAAACATTAAAAATAAAAAAATAAAAATCAGCCAAGTTTTAGCCTTAATTTGTTTTGAGACATTCCTTTTTGACTCAAATGGTATTGGTTTTCTTGTCTAATGTTTCCTACAAGCCAGTACCTTCCTAAATTTCAATTATTCAATAGTTTAATGTTGGCTATACATCTGTATTTTAATAAAACCCTATGTAACTATCCTATGAGTTGTAATTAAGGAGATTGTAGGGATATGAAGATATAATACTGAAATGATTATAATTGACACAGTTACTTGGCTGACCAAATAGCCATTGATGGGATCTCCACTTTGCAGATTGGAGAAGCTGGATACTCACTTTCATAGCCACACTTGGACGTAGAGTTGGCCATGGGACAGAAGAGACCAAAGGGGCTGGTGGCTTCATAAGCCCCTACAAAATGTTTTCTTTTCCTTGTAGGAAGAGCAAACCTAACTGGCACTGCTTTCCTCTTCAAGCTTTTAGCCTGTTGTGAGGGCATGATTTTTGCAGTTGTAGTAGCCAGTTTTTGAACTTCAGGTTACATATGAGGGCCAAATCAAAAGATATTCTGACCCTAACATGTGGTAGTATTGAACCTAAGACAGCTGAAGCTTATCTCCAGACTTCTTGTTCTGTGGGAAAAATAAAACCTTATTTGTTTAAGCCACCATGAACTCTTTCATAACTTGAAGGCAAGCATATTCCCAATGGATAGTCTATTCAAAATGCTCAGGTGTTATTTTATATTGCATTTAAGAACGTTATAAGGGCACCCGTGTGACTTAGTCAGTAAAACATCCAACTCTTGATTTTGGCTCAGGTCATGATCTCACAGTTTGTGACACTGAGCCCTGCAGTTGGACTCTGTGCTGACAGCATGGAGCCTGCTTGGGATTCTCTCTCTCCCTCTCTCTCTCTCTGCCCCTCCCCCCTCTTAAAATAAACATTTAAAAAATGTTTCATATCTTACCTTGTGAAGAAATGTTGTTTGAATCATTTTCATAGAGTCCTAAAGGACTGTATGAAAATTAGAACTAAAATTAAAACTTATTTAGAAATAAAGTTCATCTGGTTAAATTTCTTCTTTTTTATATACAAAAAAAAGTATTTAAGGAGGGTAAATTATTAGCACAAGTTTATATGACTAGTTGTTCTTTTCTTTTATAAACATTTTTAGAACTTTGTATGGTGACACCTTCAGGTGGCTATTTCTGTTTACTATAAGTCATAAGTCACAAGGTATATGAAGTGCAAGATGATAAACTATGAGCATCCTACCACATTTCAGTAGATAGACTGCCTGACAAGAAATATGTCTTCTCCTTACCCTGAGCATGGGAACTGCTGGCTGAATAATTCACAGAAGATATGAATGAAGAATGCTTGCCTGGGTGTATTGGTGGTGTTCTTCATCATAAGCACTTCAAGAGTCATTTTGTTGGATGATTTTGGTCACTGATAGAGGCTGAGATGTGCAAGCTTATGGCAGCCGGCACAGCAATGAACTCATTATTTTTTTCTCAAAGGCCAGCTCAGCCTCTGCTAGAATGTCTTTTTAGGATTTCTGTATCACTCACAGCTAATGAGTCTGGACTTGCCACTTACATTTCCAAAGTGGATTCCAGTGGTATAATATCATTTTAGAATGAAGCTTATAAAGGAAGAAGGTTGACACTGAGAGTATACTATAGAGTCCCATCCACAAGATATTTATTATAAAACTGCATTTGAATGTGTACCAATAAGGTCTTTTTCTCATGGCCAAGCTATAAAATAGCCCCACAAAATCAGAAGACACAACTGTATCCTAAACACTTGTAAGCTCTCAGCTCCAAAATCACCTCCAAGAGAACATTCCCTAATTCTTCAGTCTGAGGCAGCCTTACAGCTACTCCAAGATATAACTCCACCTTAGTTTCTTCTAGGCTCTTATTATCATCTGACCATTATGTTATGAATTCTTTTCCTTGTTCTCTGTATCTCTCCCCACACTAGCATGTTATATCAGAAGCAGCAGGACCCGCTCAGTCTTGTTCACTGTGGCATCCTCAGTGAAGATGCAAGGCCAAAGAGCAGGAGTTCAATAAATTATTGTTGAGAGAAGGAGAGAGTGACTGTGATGCTGTAGCTACTTTGGCTATTTAGTGAAGTTAATAAATTTTCTTTTAAGGGTGAGATGGAAGATGAATTCTCTCTTTTTAGTTTTGGTGAGGGTATTGATTTGTATGTTAGCCAAGTACTTGTGTATCTTAGCCTGAAGAGTTATGGTATAAATAAGTAGAAATATACAGGAACAGTTGCAACTAGCATATGTCTTAGTCATGATAAAATTCGTGTGTGTGTGTGTGTGTATGCATATAGGTTGGTTAGCTTTATATAACTTGCTTTAGCCTGAGTGGCCAAGGGTCTGGGTTACTGGGGAAAAGATATATTTTTTAGATTGTGCCAGAATTATACAGATATTTTCACATTTCACTGCATAATATGTTAAACAGATATTTTCACAATCTTCAACTGATCCTATTCTCTAAGTATACATACACGTTGGTTCCCCAGTATAGAACCCAATATAAAAAGCATGAAAACCAGGCCAACATTAGCCTCACTTAGGAAACCTGTAGGGAGTTTGATGGAAAGGAAACCTGGGCCTCTGCAAGAGGTTGACACTGGGCCCAAGAGAGAAGAGCCCATAGAGAATCATGTAGCACTCCACCTACTCTTGGGATGGAAAGTCATGTAGGATGTGATATAGCAAAAACATTATTCAGCTCCAAAGAGCAGCTAAATCTGCCAGCAAACTGAATTTTCAGAGCAAGATAAAACATTAATTACAGATGACAAGATTAGCGTTTGCTTTTTCTGCAAATTCCACGGGGTCTCTAAGCAACTTGATCTTTGAATTCCCAAGGTACTAAAAAATCCACACAGAAGAGTTTGTTGTCTTAATGTTGCAAGAATCCTTGAGCAATTTACTTGAGCACTGCCAAGTAAAAATCTAGCTTAATGACACAGACTATAAGGAATATTTTTGAGCTTCTTTTAGAGGACTGACATTTAAAACACAGTTTAAGCTGATAATTTTAAGTATAAATTCTTCCAAAATTCTGTGAGTACTCAAGGTGACTTGCTGGAGCTTAAAGAAACAACTGTGTAATCATCAACATTGGATTTTCATTTTAGAAAGCCTTTCCACACACTACTTTTTAAAAGTATTTGTCACTTTGAAAGTGTATGTAATTTTAACAGAGAAGCACTTCCCAAAAGAGAAGTTTGGCTGCTGGAAGGCAAAAAGCTGAGGCCTCATATTTGATATTCATAAATGTGAAGTCACCTTTCCTCTCTTCTTGGCCCAGTCCATTAATACTGATCTCAGAGAATCCTAGGGAACACAATACAGATTAAATTACCAATGTTCAAGGTTTGGAATAAGTTACCAATGTCCAAGCAATATCTGTTAGAGAGAAAATGTTGCTGTTTTGGGTATAGACTCTCAGACAACAAGACAAACACAAGTGTACAAGAAATAGAATACTTTTTTTTTTAGCATGGACCCTCCTCTTAATGTCAATTCCTCATTCTGTTGAATGGCATAAAACATAAAGTTAGTCACCTGTGGGTACATTCAGTCTTTTCAGGTTTAAACTTCATAAGTTGAGAGTTTCTTTTTCTCCATCGTTCTTCTTGGAGTAGCAGGTAGCATCGTGACAATTTACAAATCCCTCTGAAGTACCTGGAATGATGCAGAGTTTATTCTGCCTTGGCAATATGGTTGGCTATCTTAAGGTCACTAGGCCTTCAACAATCCATGCAGCCCTCTTTTCCTTATTCTTCCAGACAAGACCACTGCCTCCCATAAATCTGGCTGGGAACTACAGTACAAGTCTCCTCTATTTTATCTGAACATTATATCATTTCCCCTTTTGCAACAAACACTAGCCCCTTCGCTGAGAGCCCCCCCCCCCATCAGCATCTCACTATTTCGCTCTCTTTTCTGATTTTTTTCTCCCATCTCAAAAAGTGTGTTAATTCTGAAAAACAAAAACTCAACTTTCAGAAAAGTTGTAAGACTAATATAATTAATGACTGTATACCTTTTATGTAGCTACACCAGTTAAGATTTTGTATCATTTGCTTTATCTCTTTCTGTCTACACACAGGGATACACACACACACACTTTTTATTCTCCTGAATCAATAGAGAGTTGCTTACATCATGCCATTTCACCCTGAAATACTTAATCATGCATCTCCCAAGATTAAGGCATTCTTCTACCTTATCACATTTGGGAATTTAATATTGACACAATGCCTTAACTAGTATTACTAATGTAGCTCTATTTCTAAAAGTTTCCAGTCATCTCAGCAAGGTCCTTTATACATTTTTCCTTTATAATAATAATCTTTGTATAATGATCTGTGATCCAGTTTGGGCCCACTAACTGCATTTAGTTATCAGGGGTCTTACTCTTAACTGAGATTATCAGCTCAGAGAATTATCTTGTAAGAGTACATGGAGGGAGAAGGGTTGGGAGTGGAGAAGGAAAAACTCACTTTGTTCTTTAAGCCAGACCCGTGGTTTTTAAAGCTCAGAAACCAAGAGATCACTTCTTTTGTCACTATTTACATCCTTGCTCTTAGCTGCCTACCCTGTAGGCAATGAGGGCCAGTAAAGGAAAACTAGAGGCAGGAAAACCATGCCAGTTAATATTACACTTCAAATTATTACCCTGACCCAATGTTATTACAGAAAAATGGATTTGTGCCTCCCATTAAGGTGGATTTTTCTCCTTGGGGATTTTTTAATAGTCCACAGTGTCATTTTGTTCCACCTTATAGAACTCAGTCTCTGGAGGACGATGTTCTTCCTTCTCACCTTACTTTCTCTTTTCTGATTCCCTTCTTAGTGTCATATTGTTGCAATTTGATACCAGAGAACAAATACTTATAGTGGCCTTCTTGGAGGGAAATTTTGGCCACTGACTAAATTTAGAAGGACAGTCGTGTGGATCAGATATGAAATCGGTAATGTTATAGATGAAAATTTGCAGGACCCTGATAATGAAGTAAATTGCTTTCACATAGGCCTCCTATAGCTAAAAGCATCAGTAGCAGCCTCAAGTTAAGTGTAGTAAGTTAAGAGTGTCTTTGCTTTCTGATAGTCTCTGAAACTGTCATTTGGACGATGAGCTCAGTTTATTAATTAGAGCTGATAACTTGTGAACTCTAAATCAGTTGTAGGTCTTCAACATGACAACCTTCTGCTTTTGAGAGGCTTATATTATAAAGCCAACAACTTTATGACAATGAACCAAGGGCCTTTTGTGCTGTTCTAGGCAGTATTTTACTTGACATCAGGAAGATGTTGTATAAATACTCACTGATTGAAACACAGAAGAGTAATTATTCTTATTCAAATGATAACATAAACAATTGAGCTCAGATTCCAGGATTTACTCAACTAACCCTCAGAACATGCTTTGCTGCTACTAAGATGTGCAGGGGGTAAAAAAAGAAACCAACTAAAAAAGAAAAAAAAAAGAACTACTTTTATATTTTATATTTGAAAGACAAGTCATAGACTGCAAAAAAAATATTCACTATGCACTTACATGATAAAGCAGTTGTGTGAGAATATAAAAAGAACTCTTACAGTTCAATAATATGAAGGCAAACAACCCAGTTAAAAATGGGCAAAAGATAAAAACAGACACTTGGGTTGAAACGCAGGCCAAAAGGTGCTCAATAGCATTATTCATCACGGGAATGTGAATTATAATGAGATACTACCTCATACCCACTAGAATGGATAAAGTTAAAAATACTACCTAATACTAAGTATTAGCAACCCAAATGTCTGTCAAGATGTGAATATGTTATGCGTGAACAATGGGATACTCCTCAGAGAAATTATAAAAGGGAATGAGGCAACAGCCTGGATAAATCTCGAAATGATTATATGGAGTAAAAAAAATCCAGGCCAAAAAGAGTACATATTACTCTTAATTCCTGTCATATGAAATTCTAGAAAATGCAAAATAATTAGAGGCAGAAAGCATACAGGTGGGTGTCTGAAGATGGGATGGGAGAGGGTGTCTGAGGGGGGATGGACTACACAGGGGCATGGAGAAACAGTATCTTGATTGTAGTGATGGTTTCATAGGTGTATGGATAGGTTAAAAACTCATCAAATTGTACACATTAAATATGTGCAGTTTATTGTATATCAATTATACCTCCATAAAGCTGTTTTGTATAAAAAAAGAAAGCATAGATTGGGAGGGAATATTTATAATATGTAAACCTAAAAAAGGGACTAATATCTAGAATATTAAAAATTAAATTCCACAGCCCAATAAAGAAAAAATATAACCCAATAGGAAAATGGGCAAATATCTCTAATGGGATATATATCTGACCATGGTAGCATGAAAGTAAGACAAGAGGAGGAAGGTAAATAGACTTAGAGTGTTCTAACGTCCTTGAATTTCTTGGGAATTGGCAAAAGTACTTACTTATATTAGATTTAAATATGTTAAGGATAAATATGTCATTTCTAGGAGAACCACAATAAGATAATATAAAAATACATGACTAACAAGGTGATAGAGAAGGGAAATGTAATAATAAAAAAACTTTGTTAATGCTCTCCATTCCAAGAGCTCTGAGCTTAAATTTTTCATATCCCTCTTTAACCCTGGTTCAGTGTTCAAAATAGGACAAATTTGTAAATTCTTCAGGTTTTTGTTTCTTTTTTCCTGATTTGGGGTAAGAGTTGTGTGTGTGTGTGTGTGTGTGTGTGTGTGTGTGTATAATTTTATTTTATTTTTTTGCTGCTGCTAGTTTTTACTGTTATTGCTATCATTATTATTACTATGACTAATTATTTGCCCTATGCCAGAGGGAAAGTAATGAAAGATAATTTAATCTTCTACTTACCTAAAACCCAGATAAAATACTTAGCTGAGAAGGAGTCTGAAACTCATAGTTTAAATGCATAATTCATGTCTCCTATAGTTTTGTCTTCACTGTCACAGTGTCCTATGCAAGCAGATAATTGAAAGTTGTGATATTTTGCTTTCAAATGTGTCTCAGGGACAATAGAGTCCCATCACATTTATATATATAAGCTACCTAATGCAGGCATCAGCCCTTTAGCCCCTACACTCAGAAGTTTTCTTAGTCCTTTTCCCACTGAGTCATGACTGCGGAATTGCCAGAGTGTCAGATAAGAGATTTTAAGTTTGTGGACTAATCTACAGGAGCTCTATAATAAATTATTACTGTTTATGAAGTTAGTATTTACATATATTTATTCACATATTTATGTTGCTCTTCATTACTTCCCAGATATCTGTGCTTCAATCTAGGATCATTTTTCCTTCCCCATCCTTTACTGTTTGTTTATATAAAAATGTCTATTTTTCCTTCATTTTTAATAATATTTTTTGTTGGACATTGAATTAAAAATTGACAGGATTTTTTCCCGTGTTTTCCTGATCTGCTTCCATTGTCTTCTGACTTCCATTGTTTACGTTGAGAAGTCAGTATCAGTGTTTTTTGTCTTCTTTGTTAATAATGCATCATTTTTCATTGCCTACTTTTCTCCCCTTTTTATTTTGAAAAAATTCAGAGCTATAGAAAATTTGAAAGAATAGTACAATGAAATCTATATATACTTTACCAATATATACCAATTTTAAATATTTTTCCACATTTGTCTTCTTTTTCACTCTCTCTGTCTGCCATACACATACATACGTATGTCCTCACTATCCTCACTCAGAATACCTCCCAATATCTGTCCTCATTCAGAAATTCATTGCTCTTAGCAGTAGAATCTATCTTTCCTAATTCATCTGACCAACAATACTGTCCACTGTTTTTGATTGAGACAGTCTCTAAACATCTAGCCAAACAATATAAATATTTTTAAAAATGCAAGCATATTAGTTTTCTATCACTGCATAAGAAATTACCATAAACTTAGCAGCTTAAAACAACATATATTTATTATCTCACAGTTTCTATGGGACAGGAGTCCTAATATGGGTTATCCAGGTCCTCTGCCAAGGATCTCATGAGCCTGAAATTACAGTGTTATAGCTGGCACTGTGATCTCATTGAGACTCAGGGTCTTTTTTCCAGCTTACTAGTTGGTAGGATTCAGTTCCTTGTGATTATAGGACTAAAGTCCTCAATTTCTTCCTTGCTAGAAAGAGGGACAACTCTCAGCTCCTAGAGGCTACCCTCAGGTCTTTGCCACATGTTCCTCTCCATAGGCATTTTATACATACTGCTTCTTCAAGGTCAGCAGGAGAATCTCACTCTTGTCTGCTATGACAGAGTCTCATGTACAGGAGTGATTATCCCATCATAATTACAGTCCCTACCCACACTCACAAGGAGAGAATTACACAGCACAAATACACCAGCAGGCAGGAATATTGGGGGCCATCTTAGAATTCTGCCTACTGCAGCAAGATTTAATGACACTGATGACAGTGATGTTTGGAGAACTGCTTGATTCCTACACAAATCATAGATAAATGAGTAAGATCAATTAACAAGTGAAAACAAAACAGATGAAATTGATAGCATTTCCAAAGAGAATGATTGGTTATCAAAGAATTAAGAGATACTCCTGGAAAAATTGCTAAATGTCATAGAAATTTTTATAAAAATATGCTTACATAGTAAGTATTGAAACTATGGGTATTGTTTTAGGTTTCTAAAACATTTGTTAGAGAAATTTTGTCTCTCTAAACTATCAAAATGTGATTCATTTTTTTGTCCTAATAATTAGAAGATAGTTATGATAATTTAAATTTTATAAATTATAAAAACAAAACTGGAAGTAAATTCATTAGAAAGTGGTGTTTTTTTTCATTTTATGAGATAAATCCAGAATCACTTTTCTCTCCCCATTTGATACTGAATTTTTAGTCTCTATTTAATTTATCTATCTATCTATCTATGTTTATTTTTTTATTTTTGAGAGAGAAAGAACACAAATGAGACAGGGACAGAGTGAGAGGGAGACACAGAATCTGAAGCAGGATCCAAGCTCTGAGCTGTGAGCAGAGAGCCTGAAGCAGGGCTCGAACTCGTGAACTGTGAGATCATGACCTGAGCTGAACTCAGACGCTCAACCAATTGAGCCATCCTGGTGTCCCTTGGTCTCCATTTTAAATTGATTTACTTTATGTGGCTTTATCTGGGATCAACTTCCCTGGTGTATTGAATCCCTGCACTTGAAAAATGCATCATGTTTGGGGGGACTATCTGGCTTGGTATATGAAATACAAGAACTATTGTCAGCTAGTAGTATTGCCATGCAGTGAAGTAGACTAAACTATCAATATCTACAGTGGTTAGCTCAACTTGTTGGAGTACATATGAAATTATTTATTGAACCATGGTCTTAGTTTTTCACAGTTATGGTATTCAAAATTATTTACAAGTAAGAAGGCATGGCCACTGACCAATCAGATTGAATGTCTTCCATAAACAAATGATAAGGCCATACTAGGGCATTTCAGGCAGATAGGCAAATACCACTCTGTTTTGTATATTTCATTTCATTATTGGCGAGTATCATGTTGCATTCCTAAGCCTAGATAATTTTACAAATGATTATACAGATATGACACTAGGAAAAGGAAGAGACTGAATTCCCTGTCCAACCATTTGAGAGTCCAAAGCTTACTACTTAAGCATTTAAAGAGACCAATGAAATCTCCCCTCACAACTCCCAAACCACAGAAATAATCTTTTTTGTAAGGATGACATTGCAGAAGGGAAAAGTGAATAGCTACAAAGAGGGTGGGGCTTTTGTTCAGTGTGAATTCTGGGACACTGCACCTGGGTATGTCAGACTTAAACTCCAGATGTTAAAAATCAAATAAGTTATTATTTTTTTCTTTAAAGTAGGGGTGGAGAGAGAATGAAGTCTATACTGTATAGTTCGGGACATTGGCTTTGTGTGATACTGTCTGCTAAGAAGCACATCCTTTGACTGGAGGGTGGTTTTTTTTTCTGTTTATTTTTTTTATTTTTTAATATAATTTATTGTCAAGTTGGTTAACATACAATGTATACAGTGTGCCCTTGATTTTAGGGGTAGATTCCTGTGATTCATCACTTATATACAACACCCAGTGCTCATTCCAGCAAGTGCCCTCCTCAATGCCCATCACCCATTTTCCCCTTCCCCCTGCACCTCCATCAACCCTCAGGTTTTTCTCTGTATTTAAGAGTCTCTTATGATTTGCCTCCCTCCCTCTCTGTTTCTATTATTTTTTCCCTTCCCTTCCCCCATGGTCGTCTGTTAAATTTCTCAAATTCCACATATGAGTGAAAAATTATATCTGTCCTTCTCTGACTGACTTATTTCACTTAGCATAATACCTTCCAGTTCCATCCATGTTGCTGCAAATGGCAGGATTTCATTCTCTCATTGCCAAGTAGTATTCTATTGTATATATAAACCACATCTTCTTTATCCATTCATCAGTTGATGGACATTTAGGCTCTTTTCATAATTTGGCTATTGTTGAACATTGGGGTACATGTGCCCCTATGCATAAGTGCTCCTGTATCCTTTGGATAAATTCCCAGTAGTGCTACTGCTGAGTCATAGGGGAGTTCTATTTTTGATTTTTTGAGGAACCTTCACACTGTTTTCCAGAGTGTCTGTACCAGTTTGCATTCCCACCAACAGTGCAAGAGGATTCCCATTTCTCCACATCCTTGCCAGCATCTGTGGTTTTCTGAGTTGTTAATTTTAGCCACTCTGACTGGTGTGAGGTATCTCAATGTGGTTTTGATTTGTATTTCCCTAATGATGAGTAATGTTGAACATCTTTTCATGTGTCTGTTGACCATCTGGATGTCTTCTTTGAAAAAGTGTCTATTCATGTCTTCTGCCCATTTCTTCACTGGATTATTTGTTTTTCAGGTGTTGAGTTTGGTAAGTTCTGTATAGATTTTAGATAGTAACCTTTTATCTGATATGTCATTTGCAAATATATTTTCCCATTCCATTGATTGCCTTTTAGTTTTGTCAATTGTTTCCTTTGCAGTGCAGAAGCCTTTTATCTTCATGAGGTCCCAAATAGTAAATTTTGCTTTTATTTCCCTTGCCTTTGGAGATGTGTCGAGCAAGAAATTGCTGCAGCTGAGGTCAAAGAGGTTGTTGTCTATCTTCTCTAGGGTTTTGATGGTTTCCCATCTCACATTTAGGTCTTTTATCCATTTTGTTTTTGTGTATGGTGTCAGAAAGTGGTCCAGTTTCATTCTTTTGCATGTTGCTGTCCAGTTCTCCCAGCACCACTTGCTAAAGAGACTGTCTTTTTTTCCATTGGATACTCTTTCCTGCTTTGTCAAAGATTAATTGGCCATACATTTGTGGGTCCAATTCTGGAGTCTCTATTCCATTGGTCTATGTGTCTGTTTTTGTGTGAATACAATATTGTCTTGATGATTACAGCTTTGTAGTAGAGGCTAAAGTCTGGGATTGTGATGCCTCCTGCTTTGGTTTTCTTTTTCAACATTACTTTGGCTATTCGGGGTCTTTTGTGGTTCCATACAAATTTTAGAATTGTTTGTTCTAGCTTCAAGAAGAATGCTGGTGCAATTTTGACTGGGATTGAATTGAATGTGTAGATTGCTTTGGGTAGTATTAACATTTTAACAATATTTGTTCTTCCAATCCATAAGCATGGAATGTTTCTCCATTTCTTTGCGTCTTCTTCAATTTCCTTCATAAGGTTTCTATAGTTTTCAGCATACAGATCTTTTACATCTTTGGTTCGGATTATTCCTAGGTATCTTATGGTTCTGGGTGCAATTGTAAATGGAATTGATTTCTTTATTTCTATTTCTGTTGCTTCATTATTGGTGTATAAAAGTGCAACTGATTTATGTACATTAATTTGGTATCCTGTGACTTTGCTGAATTCATGTATCAGTTCTAGCAGCTTTTTGGTAGATTCTTTCAGATTTTCCATGTAGAGTATCATGTTATCTGCAAAAAGTGAAAGTTTGACTTCTTCTTTGCCAATTTGGATGACTTTTATTTCACTTTGTCATCTGATTGCTGATGCTAGGACTTCCAACACCATGTTGAACAATGGTGGTGAGAGTGGACATCCCTGTTGTGTTCCTGATTTCATGGAAACATCTGGTCTCAGTTGAGGTCCATCTGGTCTCAGTTTCTCCCCATTGAGGATGATCCTGGCTGAGGGCTTTTTATATATGGCTTTTATGATGTTAAGATATGTTCCTTCTATCCTGACTTTTTTGAGGGTTTTTATTAAGAAAGGATGCTGTGTTTTGTCGAATGCTTTTTCTGCATCTATTGACAGAATCATATGGTTCTTATCCTTTCTTTTATTAATGTGATGTATCACATTGAATGATTTGCAAATATTGAACCAGCCCTGCAGCCCAGGAATGAATCCCAATTAATCATGGTGAATAATTCTTTTTATATGCTTTTGAATTTGATTTGCTAGTATCTTGTTGAGAATTTTTGCATCCATGTTCATCAGAAATAATTGGCCTATAATTCTCCTTTTTTTATGGGGTCACTGTCTGGCTTGGGAATCAAGGTAATGCTCACTTCATAGAATGAGTCTAGAAGCTTTCTTTCCATTTATATTTTTTGGAACAGCTTGAGAAGGATAGGTATTAGCTCTTCTTTAAATGTTCAGTAGAATTCCCCTGGGAAGCCATTTGGCCCAAGACCCTTATTCGTTGGGAGATTTTTGATAACTGATTAAATTTCTTTGGTTATGGGTCTGTTCAAATTTTCTATTTCTTCCCATTTGAGTTTTGGTAGTGTGTGGGTGTCTAGGAATTTGTCATTTCTTTGAAGTTGTCCAGTTTGTTGGCATATAATTTTCTGTAGTATTCTCTGATAATTGTTTGTATTTCTGTGGTGTTGGTTGTGATATGTCCTATTTCATTTGTGATTTTATCTATTTGGGTCCTCTCTCATTTCTTTTTGAGAAGTCTGGCTAGGGGTTTATCAACTTTGTTTATTTTTTCAAAACCAGCTCTTTGTTTCATTGATCTGTTTTATTGGTTTTTTTTTTTTTTGGATTCTATATTATTTATTTCTGCTCTAATCTTTTTTTTTTTTAATAATTTATATCCAAATTAGTTAGCATATAGTGCAACAATGATTTCAGGAGTAGATTCCTTAGTGCCCCTTACCCATTTAGCACATCCCCCCTTCCACAACCCCTTCAGTAACCTTCAGTTTGTTCTGCATATTTATGAGTCTCTTATATTTTACCCCCCTCCCTGTTTTTATATTATTTTTGTTTCCCTTCCCTTATGTGCATATGTTTTGTCTCTTAAAGTCCTCATATGAGTGAAGCCATATGATATTTGTCTTTCTCTGAGTGACTAATTTCACTTAGTATAATACCCTCCAGTTCCATCCACATAGTTGCAAATGGCAAGATTTCATTCTTTTTGATTGCCAAGTAATACTCCATTGTGTATATATATACCACATCTTCTTTATCCATTTATCCATCGATCTACATTTGGGCTCTTTCCATACTTTGGCTATTGTTGATAGTGCTGCTATAAACATTGGGGTGCATGTGTCCCTTCAAAACAGCACACCTATATCCCTTGGATAAATACCTAGTAGTGCAATTGCTGGGTCGTAGGGTAGTTCTAATTTTAGTTTTTTGAGGAACCTCCATACTGTTTTCCAGAGTGGCTGCAGCAGCTTGCATTCCCATGCTCTAATCTTTATTATTTTTCTTCCTCTGCTGGCCTTAGGGTTGCTTTGCTCTTCTGCTCCTAGTTCCTTTAGATGTGCTGTTATATTTTGTATTTTGGATTTTTCTTGTTTCTTGAAATAGGCCTTGATTGCAATGTATATTCCTCTTAGGACTGCCTTTGCTGCATCCTAAAGTTTTGGATTGTCATGCTTTCATTTTCATTTGCTTCCATATTTTTTTTTTTATTTCTTCTTTAATTGCCTGGTTGACCCATTCATTCTTTACCAGGATGTTCTTTTGATCTCCATGCATTTGGAGGTTTTCCAAACTTTTTCCTGTAGTTGATTTCAAGTTTCATAACATTGTGGTTTGTAAATATGCATTATATGGTCTCAATTCTTTTATATTTATTAAGGGCTGTTTTGTGAGCCAGTATATGATCTGTCTTGGAGAATGTTCCATGTGCACTCGAGAAGAATATGTATTCTGCTGCTTTTGGATGAATATATCTGCCAAGTCCATCTGGTCCAGTGTATCATTCAGGGCCATTGTTTCTTTATTGATTTCTGTCTAGATGATCTGTCCCCTGCTGTAAGTGCAGTATTAAAGTTACCTGCAATTATGATATTCTTATCAATAAAATTGCTTATGTTTGTGAATGATGTATATATTTGGGTGTTCCCAATTTGGTGCATAAACATTTATAATTGCTAGCTCTTCTTGAGGGATAGACCCCATAATTATGATATAATGCCCATCTTCATCTCTTGTTACAGTTAGTTTAAAATCTATTTTGTCTGATATAACTATGGATACTCCAGCTTTCTTTTGATTTCCAGTAGCATGATAGATGGTTGTTCATCCCGTCACTTTCAATCTGAAGGTGTCCTCAGGTCTAAAATGGGTCTGTTGTGGACAGCATAGATGGATCTTATTTTTTATCCATTCTGATACCTTGTGTCTTTTGATTGAAGCATTTAGTCCATTGGCATTCAGCATTATTATTGTAAGATATAGATTTAGTGTCATTGTGTTATCTCTAGGTTTCATGCTTGTGGTGATGTCTCTGGACGTTTGTAGTCTTTGCAACATTCCACTCACAGAGTCCCCCTTAGGATCTCTTGCAGGGCTGGTTTAATGGCCATGAACTCCTTCAGTTTTGTTTATCTGGGAAAGACTTTATCTCTTCTTGTATTATGAATGACAGATTTGCTGGATAAAGGATTCTTGGCTGCCTGTTTTTCCCATTCAGCACATTGAATATTTCCTGCCACTCCCTTCTGGCCTGCCAAGTTTCAGTGGACAGGTCTACTAATACCTTTAAAAATACAGACACTTCAAAAATTTGCATGTCATCCTTGAGCAGGGGCCATGCTAATTTTCTCTGTATTGTGCCAGTTTTAGTAAATGTGCTGCCGATGCAAGCCCTGGAATGTTTTCAATGTAATATTAGACCAGGGCCATATCTAAGGATTGTGTGAGTCATGGCCCTAAAAATCAGTGCCTTCTTCAGTTTTTTGGTACTAGCTATCTTGCTTGCCATGTCTTAGTCCTGTGCTTGTGTTAGACCTATGACCATAGACTGGGAAGTCCTGTTTCCCTTTTCCTTAGAAACTCAGAATGTTAAAACACCGTAGACATTCACTTGTTCAGAATTGTTTTCACTATTCTTATTGCATCTTTACTTGGTCGTCTTCTTACTTTATTTTCTGAAGTATATACAGTTAACCCTTGAACAATGCAGGGGTTAGGGATGCTGACCCCTACAGAGTTGAAAATCCATATATAACCTTGACCCCCCCCCAAACTTAACTACCAATAGCCTACTGTTGACCAGAAGCCTTACCAATGACATAAATAGTCGATTAACATATATTTTGTATGTTATATTTATTATATATGGTATTCTTACAATAAAGTAAGCTAGAGAAAAGAAAACATTATTAAAAAAGTCATAAAGGGGGCGCCTGGGTGGCGCAGTCGGTTAAGCGTCCGACTTCAGCCAGGTCATGATCTCGCGGTCCATGAGTTCGAGCCCCGCGTCGGGCTCTGTGCTGACGGCTCAGAGCCTGGAGCCTGTTTCCGATTCTGTGTCTCCCTCTCTCTCTGCCCCTCCCCCGTTCATGCTCTGTCTCTCTCTGTCCCAAAAAAAAATAAATAAACGTTGAAAAAAAAATTAAAAAAAAAGTCATAAGGTAGAGAAAATAAATTTACGGTACTCTATTTATTGATACTTTAAATTTACAAGATGGATTGTCTGTCAGTATCTATTTCAATATTGTCTTGTATGATACAAAACACTATAGATGTTCTGTGTATTAGTAACCCTGGACATCAAAACTGGAAAAGCAATGTGAAAAATGTTTATTTATAGGTATGGTAATTCATGCATTGATAATAAAGAAGCAGCAATATGATTGCTTTATGGTAGCCTAGTGTAATCAATATGATCACTTAAGGGTAGCCTAATCTACATAACAATGAATGGATAGTTATAAAAATTATATTGCATAGAGTATTATAGTCATATTCATGATACTGTATTGGAAACATTGCTAACATTTTCTAACAACACACTTACCTGTAATGATACACAGTTTCTCTAATTAGGGAGAGAGAGAGAGCAGGCATACTGTATAGTAATATAATTATTGGAAAGAAAAGTTATAAAACAGTAAGAAAACAAAAATCATTAATCTTATATTAAATGTCACTCACCTTACGCCTATGTAAGGATAGACTATCCATTTCCATACAAGTCTTGCACACAATGTTTTACATGATACTTAGGCAGTGATGATGACACAAAATGTCTCTTACAGTTCTTGCCATACAGTTGTTAGTTTTTCACATGAAGACACACACAAGGATACACAACAGGTACATTTATTAACTGCATGGTGTGATGATTACCTACTATTCACTAAATGAAAGTGGATCATCATAAAGGTCTTCATCCTTGTCATTTTCACGTCGAATAGGCTGAGGGGACAGAGGAAGAGGAGGGGTTGGTCTTGCTGTGTCTGTGGTGGCAGAGGTGGAAAAGGTGGAAGAAATGCAAGGGAAGGCAGAAGCAGAAGGCACACTGGCTATAACTTTACAGAAATACATTGTAATTTCTGACTTTTTGCTTTATCATTTCTCTAAAAATATTTCTATATAGTGCCAATTCTTCCACCATTTGCTTTAGTTTCAGTGCCTGTTTCATAGAAAGGTCTATGTTGTAAAAGAAGTCAAAAGCAGTCTTAAATAATCAGAATCCTTCTGCCAGATTGTCTAATGTCAATTTGTTTTCTGGCACTGCTTCTGCTTCTTTTCCTCATTGTCTGGCACTGGTTTAGAAGCACTCATCTCCATCAAATTGTCTTCTGTTCATTCCTTTGGTGTGGTGTCTGTTAGCTCTTGAATTTCTCCAAGATCCATGTCTTGAAACCCTTCACCTCCCACCTTTTTTGTCATATCCACAATCTCTTTCATGATTTCCTTGATTGACTCTGTTGTGAATGCTGTGAAGTCATGCTCAACATCTGGACACAGTATTCTCTAGCAGGAATTTATTGTTTCAGGCTTTAATGGCTTTCACAGCTTTTTATGTAACAAGGATAGCATCTCTAATGGTGTAATCCTTCCAGATTTTCATGATATTCTCTCTATTGGGGTTCTCTTCCATAGTTTGACATTTCTTTCCATGAGGTACCATGTGTAAACAGCTTTAAAGGTGCTTATGATAACCTGATCTATAGGCTGAATTAGAGAATTTGTGTTTGGGGGCAAATAGAACACTTAATTGTTTTCAATGTTGAAGCCATGGAGTTCTGAGTGGCCAGGAACACTGTCCAATATAAAAAGAACTTAAAAAGCAGTCCCTTACTGGGAAAGTACTTCCTGACTTCAGGGAAAAAGCATTCATAGAACCAATCCAGAAAAAAAGGGTTCTCATCGTCCAGGCCTTCTTGTTGTATGATCAAAGACTAGCAGCTTGTGTTTATCTTTTCCCTTCAAGTCTTGGGGGTTAACCACTTTATAGATAAGGGTAGATAAGGATAGTCCTGATCATAAAACCAACTGAATTTGCACAAAACAGTAGAAATAATTTATCCCTTCTTGCATTAGATAATGGTGCTCACTTCTTTCCCTTAGTATTAAATTTCCTTTGTGGCATTTTGTCCAGAATAGGACACCTTTATCTGCATTAAAAACCTGATGCCATGTCCTTTTTCCTCAATGATTTTCTCATGGCATTTCATCTGGGAACTCATCTGCTGACTCTCGATTGGCAGAAGGTGCTTCTTTTGTTATGTTGACATTTTTTAAGCCAAACCTCTTTGTAAAATTATCAAACCATCCTTCGTTGACATCATATTCTCCAACTTCAGACCCTTTACTTTTTTTTTTTTGCTTACAGTTGTCATATAATGATTTTGCTATTTCTCAAATCATATCAGAGTCTGTAGGTATGTCTTTCTTATAATAATCCTGCACTCATGTAAAAGTTGCATTTTCAATACAAGATAAAAAAGGTATTTCACAAAAAGTGCAAGGTTTTTGCACCTACACGTGTGGCCACAGTGACAGCTTTACACATTTCCTTTTCTTTTTTTACTATGTCCTTACACTGGATTCATTTATCTTGAAATGGCAGGCAACCACAGCTACAGACCTCAATCTATGCTACATATCAAGCAATTCATCTTTTTCTTGTAATGTCATGACTTTTCTCTACTTCTTGAGAGCACTTCCAGCATCACTAATGGCACTTCATATGGGTCCCGTGGTGTTATTCAAAGCTTATGGTATTGCGGTCAACATGGTGAAAAATATGCAAGACCTATGAGAAATCACTTTTTACTGCAGTACACAATTTACCAGAGAGATGAACTGCTCGCCCAGAGATGATTAGCATCATATAGCATTTTAAGCCGATAATCCTAGCACTTGAGCTCACCACTATGAAATTATTACAGTTTTGTAGTGTGTGCTACAATTAATTTTATGCAGTTATGATTTAGTACTGCATCTTTACGTTTGTTTACATTTCTCTGGATTGCAAGTGGTTCCATGTACAATCTGTAAGTGTGTGTGTAAGTTTTGATAAATTTTAACTTTTGGTAATAGATTTGTATATACATTTTATGGTAGCAAATGATAAAATAGATTAGCACCTACATATAATTTATGTATTCATGACAAGCCTAACTTTTTCATAATTTTTCAATTATTTCTAGAGCACACGATTCATCTTCAAGTTGTTTCAAATTATCACAAATATAAAAAAAATGTCCAATATATTTATTGAAAAAGTCCACATGTAAGTAGACCTGTGCAGTTCAAACCTGTGTTGTTCTGGGGTCAACTGTATTTTTAAAAGTATTTAACTAAAACAGAAATCTATGTTTGTGAAAAAGCTCAAATGCAAAAATATAAAGAGGAAGAAAGTGATCTTCTCTCAGTTCCTCTCTCCATTCAGTCCAGTTCATTTTCTAGAGATAATTGTTGCTGTTGACTCGTTCTTCCACACTTTCTTCTCCATTTATATGCATACATATGTATTTTGCCTATATACACGTAAATAATTAATAGAATCATCCTTTATTTATTGTTTTGCAACCTTTTTTCATCTCACGGTATATTTTGCAGAGTTTTCTATGGCAGGAGCTACAGCTAGATTCTGTTTTTAAATGCTGCATAATTGTGTGTTCAAAATAAGAAACATGCTAACATACTAAGTACCTGCTATGTGCCAGATAATATTCTGGCTGTTTAGAATGGTATCACATTTATTTCTCACAATAGCCCTATAAACAAGGAAATCTTGTCTTCTTTTCTTACCACTGGGGAATACTGAGTCACTGAAAAGTTAAGCAATTTGGCCAAGGTCACATTGCTGGTAAACAGTGGAGCTGAGATATGAACCCAAGCATTTTGGTGCTGAAGACTTTATTCCATTACACTCTGCTCCTAGTATAAATATATCAAATTTTGTTTAGCACTCCCCTATTCCTGGGCATTTAGATTTTTCCAATTTTAGAATATTGTAAGTGATGTTGAGTTGAAAAAATCCTCATTTATATGTCTTTGTGTGCATGTACAAATATTTCTTTAGGATAGAGCCTTAAAAAATGTACTCTCTGGGTAAAAAGCCATGCACACATTAAAGTGTGATAGTTTAGATAAAAGGAGGCCCATTGCATTTGGTTAATTATTGGTCATGACCAAGATCAAATTCAGGGCAAGTTATGACAGGTACATCTATGACAGGAGTTGAGAAATGTCTGGGTTCTCAAGCCTGGTTTATCCTTTTATACTGTGATTTCATCCTTTGATTCATGGACCCTCCAAAACTCCTGCAATCTGTCTCTCAGGAGAAATTGCCTAGTCCACATGTTGCTCTGCCCCAAATTATTGTTTATTTCATTTGCATTTGGCTTGTCTCATAATGATGCAATTAGCATGCAGAGGAGGTCTAATTGCCCAAGGGATTGTGAGTGGGGACCAGAGTTCCATTTCATTGGGACCTCCTCAGGTCTTTTTGGTTGGTTGGACTCTAACAGTGCTCTTGGTTATGCTTATTCTTGTGGTCACAGGAATATAAACATCTTTTCTGCATTTCTTTGTTTATAAAAGGTCTCATCAGCCTATTCTTTTTCTTTAAGTTTTCTAATTTAACTCTTTACTTCTACTTATCTTGCTACCTTTCTCTTCTCCACTATAACATATTCACTTTCTGAACAATTTGGAACACACAACATAGATATCGTTGCACACTTATGTTAAGTGTCTTATTTAGATGGGTGCCTTAACTGAGTCTAGAAACTGGAATTTCCAAATGGTCAAATATCTTTGCCTTGATTTACTGAAAATGCAAACAAGGGTTCACATTTGAGTGCCCTGACCATAGAGTAAGCAGATGATATGATACAGAGAGTGTGAAATCATATTTAACATAAACCTTTATTTTCTGGGAACTACATGAGCGTTCCCCACTTGCATAAGCAAAAAAGGACATTTTTATAAGGGTCTGATTCTGTGAAAATTTTTAGAGAAGGCAGAATTTTAGAGATGACAGAATTTTTAGAGAATACAGAGAAGGCTGTGCTTGGTGGTGGAATGGTATTTGCTTTTCTGACAAATATTCCCTTTCTGCTTATACTTTAAAATAATCTATGTTCCACCAGGACTTTAATAAATATTTGTTATTGTATTTTGTTTCTTGTATCTTGGGTAAACTGATGGTAGAAAACCTAAATCAGGTGTTTAAGAGAAGTTCAGTTATAACCTCCCTTCATTTTTATATATACCATACAACTCCCTCTGTCAAATACATTTTTTTTTAAATTTGAAGTCTCCATTGCCTGGTTAAGTAATGGTATTTCTCACCTCTGTGAAGATAAAAATTAATATGAAAGTCTTATCACTGAATTAAAGTCAATTCCTGAAAGATGACTTCAGTCTCCTTCCAGATTCTTTTGAGTCTCTTGCTTGAAATCCTTCCCCACCCATCCTAACTCTCCAGCCTGGGGGGCCAGAAGGACAGGTCTTTTCCACTGAGAGTATGCCAGTAAGCTGCACAGTAAATTGAGCCACAGTCAGAAGCAAACTATCAGTGGAGATAGAACTAAACAGAATCAAGTGGTCTCCTGAAAATACTGTCTTTTGCTAACACCAGTTACACTATGTAACACCTTTACATAGAGTAAGCCTCAAAAGCATTTTGAGTTCTGGAGCATTTCCCAGATTTACTCCATCTTGTTTGGTCTCCTTTTTGAAAGGAAAATGCCCAAAGTTAAGACACAGAGGCAGACTTGCTATGGACAATAAACTAGAGGGAGTAAGTGAATGTTCTTGCATTTGTTGATTAGATTTGAGGTACATTGTCTGTTTCTTATTAAAAGCTAATGTCCTAGAGAAAAGCATTTTTGGAAAAAACGCACTAGAGGAAATACTAATCAAGAACTTTCTATCTTCATTGAAATATCTACCATATTCTCTCTTGGCCAACCAGCCATTGTTAGGCCAGATTAATTGAAAAAGACTAGATGCACATCACCTACTTAAGTTTCAGACATTGCCCTTTACTCTGATAATTTGGATATTATCATTGAGGCTGGACTTCAAAACTATTTCCATTTGATTGCTGAGAGCTCCTGTTTTCCACAGGAATGAGAAAGTGTCCTGGTAAAAGGTAAGATTACCATTATCATCATCCTCATTGTCATCACGACCATGCATTCTCAACTGAGGAAAGAACATTTTGAGGTTGTAGGTATTTATGAATTTTCATAGCTCTGCCTTGAAGTTTCCATATATATTTTTTTAAAAAGAGATGGACATTTGTGTAGAAAAGGCTAACTCTACTCATCCTTTTGATGTGATAGGCAAGCACTTTGTAGGAACTGCTTCCTTTCAGACTCCATTGTCAGAAAAATATCATATCCTACTTTTTTGTGGGATATGGTTACATGGAAAGAAGCCACAAGTCTCTTACTGTACATTGACATCATGAGCTATACTAATCGTATTCATGACTCACTATTAGTATCCTGCTCCCAAATCAAGCTGAATAAAAGAGGTGTCTGAATAATTCTAACTACAGCTACCACTGAGATTTCCTTTTAACTCACTTCTGTATATTTATGAATTAATACATGTTTTTGCTGGGTTGCCTCTGGAAAATATTATTAAATAGAGAAGGAGCTTGTCTGGGCTGAATTCCTTCAGTCTGAATTCCCTGAACCCTTTGAATATGAAAACATATTCAAGTCCTTGTAAATCCTGAGTTGGTAGTATTTTTCAGCCTAAGATCCATGTAAACAAAGATGAGAAGATTTCTATTCCTAGTTCATTTAAGTGTGAGATTTTATGATGAAGTTATTTGTTCCTTTGACTATTCTATTAAAAGAAAGAGGAGAATTCCAAACACATAAAGAGTTTCTATGTTTTTTTTTTCTTGAGGTATTGTCTATACTAGAATGAGATTGACTTCCCAAACCACACATAAAAATCACCTTCAACTTCCTGCATTGTGTCATTGAGAATGAAGCACCATCCTAAACTTGAGGTTCTTTGGTTGTTGCCCTGACTTTTTGCTGATCTCAGGCTCCTTAGCCTCAGCTTCTGGCTCACACTTCTCCTTGAGAAGCCTGGTCCCCTGAGACCATGTTTAAAGAGCCTACCCAATTCTAGATGTTGCCTCTATCTGTAACCTTGTGCCAGACTAGACAACTTTAGGTATTAGTTCAAACCTGGATCTAGGCTGAGTTTTCCATACTCTGTTTTGGTCCTGAATACTGAACTTCTGGTCTTGGGAGTCAGGTCTAGAACTGGTTAATGGCTAATACTCCCAGCCCTACCTAACCCCAGTTTCTTTCTCTGCGCATCAGTTTGTGTCTTTGGCAGACATCACCAGAATTATGACAGGCATAAACTCAATAGTAGAAAAAATGCAAATGAACTTGGATATGAGATTTCAAACGGTTAATAGGCAAATGCACTTAAGCAATCTCTCAAAATAAAGCTAACAGTTTTAAGTTTCATCTTTTGTTTAGGGTTTTATATATTATGCCCCTTCCTATTTATATTAATAATCGAGAGCTGATTAGATTTCTAGAGGCATTACAATAAGTGATTAAGTTATAAGCCACCGGATGTCACTCTTAAGCTATACAAGTACGGCTGCAGTAGAGATTTTTGATAGCAAATTGGAAGTGGATAGTTAGGAGATAGAGCCAGGGATAGAAACCATTTGAACTGTTTGGGTAGGTACATTTACAATGTCAGTGAACTATGGCAGAGTTTGCCCTTAGGTTCTTATATATTTTCTTTAGTTTTGTTTCTCAATGGCAGTTAAACTGGGTTAATAATCAGAGAAAATTCCCTCAGCACCAAAAAGCCAAAAAGACATTCATTTATCCATTCAATATGTACATTAATCACATGCTATAAGCAGGATATTGGGCTAATGAACTATGGGATTCCAAGAAAAAGTGAATTGGCATCATGAATACATTTAACTTACAGGGATTCAACTATGGTAAAAGAAAATGAAGGAAAATTCTGCTTTTTATTCCACTCAGTGAGTTTATGCCTGATAGTAATTTTACCTACTCTGTCTCAGCCTCAAGCTCAGGCTTTTTACACTCCACTCTGTGACACTGGAGCGGGGACCATGCAAACTACATTTCCCAGGCTTCTTTGCTGGCTAGCTTCTGGTTAGGTTATACTGCCTGGAGGCATGATAGGACAGCAGAAGGAGTATTTCTGTTTTTGGTTCTAGCTAGCTTCCTTCCAGCAGTAGCACTCAAGTAGGGCTCCAGACTTCAACTTATTCCAGCATTTCTAGCACCAGTTCTCTTGTGGCCCCTGCAGAGCACCAGTAGCAACTGTGCCACTCTTCCTTTTAGAGCTGTCTATCAGAGTCCACATAGCAATCACATGATGTCCCCCTCAGAGGTCCTAGAACCAGCTGAGCTGTGACACCTTGGGGGTCTGACCATCTGCTCTGTAGAGACACTTCCCCCAAGATCCCAAGTTTTGCTAATAGCGTTTATTCTCTTTCACTCTCCCAGCCCAAAGAATGGTAGCTGTTTCCTGAGCTACTAATACCGGGGTGGCCTTAGCAACTGGTTTTGCTCTTTCAGCTTTCTAAATGCTGTATAACTGACCCCCTGTATTAAATCACCTTGTGAAACATTGTGTATGGTTTCTGTTTACTTAATGGGATTCTGACTACATTGAGCAAGAGATGAGAGACATGAATGTTCTCTGTCCTCATTCAGTATTGGATCCTTGTGTGTTTCTTATGGTTGAGACATCTTATAACACTGAATGAGATTCTAGTGTTTATATTTTAGTTATATTTTTCAAATACTATGGGACTTAATCACAAGTCTACTAAAAACATTAGAATGTAAGGCATCATCCAAATAAAGGATGTAATGATACACTAGCCTGTTCCAACACAAAAGGAAACCTGATGTTGAACTTAACAAAACATGGCTTCAAAGTTGCCCCTTTCTAAGAGCTTCCACGGGTTTGATCATATAAGATTTTTGCCTTTCAAGTTGATTTTAGAAACTGAACTTCTCACAGTACACATCTCCATAGTACAATCTTACAAAGTTGAATAGGACAATAGTTCTTGTCTTCAGGAGCTTTCAATCTGGTAGAAGAAATAAACAAACAGGAAGAAAATACATGGCAACGTTTGATAGAAACATTATAAGGATAGACCCAGTTGTCACGTTAGTGGTCAGACTTCATGAAATAGGTTGGAGAGTGGAAGGAAAACAGGGAACATGATGCATAAATTCTGCTAGAAATTTTAGTCACTCCCTTGCTTAGAACAAGAAGTTATTATTATTATTATTATTAACATTATTCTTATTATTAATTATCCCGTTTAGAACAAGAAATTATTACTTAATATTATTTCAATTTTAAAGACCTATTTGGAAGAAGATGCTTGCCTAGTCATGGATTTTGCTTAGTGTATAAATTTCTTTTTATATATTTTAGTGCCATTTTATTTTATTTTTTTTTTCAGTGACAGTGGAGAACATCTTATTCCTTCCTCAAGGTCTCTCAATAATACACTCTTTAGAGGTTTACTAGACCAGTGTTAATTCTTCATTTTATATTGTCAGAGTTTCTTTTTCAATTTGTCTCATTTCCCCCCTAGAAAACACATGATTATATTTACTAGCTCTAATTTTTATCAGCCTCCATCCTTCTTTATGTCTCACTTCTGTAGATGATGAAGTAATCATTGTTCTTTCAGCACAGAACTCCAGGTTTAGAAAGACAAGGAAAGAAATCTTCCATTTCTAGTGCTGGGACCATCACTCCATGGGCACTTTTGAACTTCAGCCTGTGCCATCCTCATACCAGGTCATTTATCTTTGAAGGTGGTGACATACTAGGGTGAGAGATGACCTAATGATGAGGGATGCCTTCAGAAGTGATCATTTGAAGAAGTGGTTTCTGAAGAATAAGGAGGGCATGTGGGAGGGGGGTTAGCAGTTAATTTTTTTCTTAACTTCTAATCTTAACTGTTAAATCTTTCAGGACTCAACACTCTTTCAAAATATATTTGCCTATAATTCTTCAGGGATTCCTTTAAAGGAGAAGAGTAAGAGGGAAAGATAGAGGTTCAAAGCTGAAGAGAAAATTTTTGTCGCTTAAATAGTGTTTGTCTTGCCAAATGACTTAGTTTGAGAGGTTTTCTTCTTGTTTTGAACACTGATGAGAGTGTAGAAAAATGTTTTTTTCCTGAAAATGCCCCTCCTATTACTTCAGAGCACACTCTGTGCATAATTCTGTACATTTATCTCTTTTTATTATGGCAGCTCATTCTAGATGAATGTGACAGCCTGAGAGGCACTAATACAATGGAAGTAATAAACTTATTTAAAATAGGGTGTGCTCTACCCTAAAACAAAATATCTATGTAACTATAGCTTGCTGAGTAAAACTTTTTACAAATGAAGGATCTAATGAGATACTGGTATGTTTTGAATATTGATCCATGTGATTGTTAGAAGAACTTGGCTGCCTTACAGCATTACGTTATGGACACACTTCAGTGTGGGGTAATACAACTCATGTACACCTTAATGGGAACCTCCTGGCTCTGACTCACAGCAAGAAAGGAAGCCAAACACTCCAGTCTGTAGTACTTGTTCTGTTCAAGTTCCTGGATTTAAATCTGGAGTCATATTTACTTTACATTTATTTTCTAAAGTGAATGATATCATGGTGGCCAGGATTCCAGGTATGGAACACTAATAGTTAGGAGATGCTTCATCTTTCAAAAAACAAATGTCAAAGATTTTCATAAGATAAGCCAAAAGAGACTATTTTAAAACAGAAAAGACATAGGCAAGAGCCCATAGAGAAAAAGCCAATGGAGGAATTCAATTCTATTTAGAAGTCATCTAACTAGGATATGTGAAGAAGAATGTTAGTTTCTAAAACAGGAAAAAAAATAATTAGGTGCCTGTAGTACCTGACCATAAGAGTGTATAAAGGAATTTAAAACTTGCAGCCAATTAATTAAATAACAGTGTCAAACCAGCATTGGGTATCATTTGAGCTAGTCTGGTTGATTGCCTAGTCATTTTGCTATTTCATAAAATAAAACTGGGAATAAGTTTAATGTTAGATCCGTGTAATGTGATTAAATTGCTTTGGGACAACTAAATTAATGTGTTTTACTCTCTCCACAACTGATTGTGTTAAAGGTAACTTGATCCACAGTGATGCAGCAAAATTTTTGTTTTTGAGATAGGCCTCCATGGCTGGTTCAACTATGGTTATTTTAGTTGTGAAAACACAATCTCAATCTCCGTGACCCAAGCCATACAGGTGGTTAGGGCAATTCTCCAAGTACTCTAATTCAGAGAAAACATTGGCTCTTCTGGAAATTACCTGGGTCATTTGACATATGTTTTGCTTGAACTTATTCAAGAATTTTTCCAATCCTTTACTTTGCTTTTGCCAAAGAGACTCAACCCTATCTTGTCTGGACATAGAATATAAGCTAGAGATGGAGAATTTTCCTTGCTATAGGGCTTCAATAGCATTTTTCTGACTTGGCAGGTGCAGTCTCATCTAAAATTAGGAAAAAGGTTGTTTGTCTACGTCATTGTGGCACTGGAAGTATCTGGAGTGAAATGATAGAGATCTGTAGCTGTTCAAGATCAGGAACTATAAGGCCACAATACTTAGCTTTGCAATCAGACTTACAAATAATAGGATATTCCACACCAGTGGTTTTCAAAAGTTATTACTAATAATTCTATCTAATAATCAGTATTCCATTATCTTAGTTAGAAAAAGCCAGTATTCTAAAGAAGGAGATTTATGTGATTATAGTAGGAAATACAAACTTACATGTTGGGACAAAATGACAAAATTAAATACCTAAATATAAGTAATATGGAGTGCTGAAGACTATGACAAATTGGAACATTCATGCCCCATCGAAAGGTGGCTGCCATTCATTACTCAGATCAGCCAGTGGATAGTAGTGCAAATATGGAGCCAGTCTTGCCAGTCCTTCCATTTTTTAATAAAAGTCATAAACCTTGATCTTTATATGAAATTTCCCAATATTTAGATGGTGGCAACCTCTTGGGGTTTGTGGAAGCCAATTTATAACACCCTCTCCCTTCTCTTGAGTTCATTAGCAGTTGAGAAATGACAGAGGAGTAAGACAGATGGAAATCAAGATGTCAGCATTATTATTGATAAAGCTGATTGAAGAACAAGGCTGATATCTGTAGCCAAATGTATTTTCTAATTACCTCTTTCCTCAGAAGAAACCTTAGGTATGCAGAACTGAGGGCTCATAGTGTTCTCAGATTGTTAATAGAATAACTTTACCCAATTAAGAAATGAGGAGTAATGAATGTCAGATATATAGCCTCCTGTATCTCTTCCATCAGGGGGAGAGATCAGAGGGTTCCTAGAAAGGAAGTCCCCCAACACACACTATCACATACACATGAAAATATTAGGTATAAGGCCAGGAGAATTGTAGAAGTTTCACCATAGTGAGAACTAGTTCATTTTTAAAAATGCTGTGCAAGGCAAATACAACTGGACTCAGCCCACGGATAACCAAGTATAACCTCTGGTTTATACTTATAACATTTTTTGGTCAGTTAATGGCAATTTTATGACTAAAAAAAATTCAGTAATATTATAAGCATAAATACTAAAAGTAATATTTACTTTTATGAAAAATTCAATATATTAGGATACTTTTTGATAATTTTATACAATAATTGTTGTGTCTTTTTTTCATTGGCTAAGTTTTCCCAACAATGTATGTCTGGATATAGATTTTAGTTGATGTCCAACTCTATACTCTTTACTTATTTATCTGACCCCATAAAGCCAGTGTTCAAAGTTCATGGCCCCAGTTATGATTTCACATTTCTCTCCCACTTACACTTTAGTTTCATATCTGCTAAGACTCACCTTCTAATTTTGTCCTTGCCTCACCCTTCTTTTTAAACATTTGAAGTTGTTTTCTTGGTGACTGTTTTAACTGCTCCGTGATTCTGGTTTCTCCTCCCCCATCCATTTCTAGCCATGCTCCCTTGAGGTGCTTTGAGTAAACACTCTACTAGATTCAACAACAGAGACCCCCAAACACTGCATGGTTCTCCTCTTACACTTGCTCCAGACACTTCAACAGGAAATGGCATTCATAGGTTTTCCATTCTTGGTGGTTCTGGAAATGTTTATTAAATCATTTTGCAATGAGTGAACCATTGGCCAGGGCAATGATATTTGTCATAACAGGATCAGTTCTGTTGTAATGGCCTGGCATTTTAAATGGGTTTCTTATTCAACAGAGCGAGAAAACAAAGTCGTCTTCAATGGAAATATCTTGATGTTTCCTCCCTAATGTGACTGAATCTCAAAAAGTGATTTTAAAATCTAGCTTCTATTTTTTATAAAACCCCTCTCTTAGAATCATAATTGACTAAAAATGTCTTTTTAATTTCATTGTAGAAGTGGTCTGGGGCATTTTTGATGTGTAGCCCTAATTCACTGTTTGTTTTTTGGTGTGTTTTTGATTATTCAAGAGCTGTTTTTTAGGAAAATGACACCCACATTTAAAATGAGGACTCTTTCTTGCATATTAACCCTGGAATTTTCCCATTGGGAGCTTTCTTCTACTAATATTCAAGGGAGGTCTGTCTGGTCAGAGTGCTTTGAAGGAGGCACTAAACTGGATGCTGGAATCCATGCCTGGTATTGTCCTATTTTGTTCTAAGATGGCCCTGTAAGTGAGATTTACCATCTGTGTGGGGGTACAGGGGGAAAAAAAAACTCAGCCCTGTCTTCTCAGCCTTCTAAGCTATGGGCCTTGAACTTCTGCTGTTGCTTCCAGTATGGAAGTTATTCTCAACTCAGGCAGGCAGAAGGCCGGAAGACTTGGGTCGACCAGCCATGAGCTATGCAATGAGTTGGCTAGAAGTCATAGGTTCCAACTAGGATGAACCCTAGGCATATGGCATCCACCAAAACTCAGTAACCAAATGGCTGCCATTTACTGAGTATCTATCATGGTTCTGGAGCATACTAAGTGTTTTTCATATATTATCTCTTCTAATTTAATCCTTACTACATCCATGAGATAGGGATCTTCATATGTGAAGAAACTCAGGCTCAGAATAGTTAAAGACATACACAAGGTCACATATCTAGTTAATAGCAGAGCTAGAATTTCACTCACTGCCTGTCAAACCTTGTCCATTGCCCACCCCCACTCCCCACCTACAATGTTTTTTTGTTTTTTTTGTTTTGTTTTGTTTTTGTTTTGTTTTATTTTGTTTTGTTTTGCCTAGACATCCTGTTAAGCATTCCAGGTCTCCTTTTGGCTGAGAACTGCAGCATTTGCCTTGCTTTTAGTGAACTGCCCAGGTAGATTTAGAGCTGCCATCTATGGGGTGGCTCTGACTATATCTTTTATGCTGAACTCTCTGTTAGAGATGGTCTGTCTTGACTTTCTTCCCTTCCCATCCAACAGAAAGAGGGACCTCAAAACACCTGTCATTATGCCCATGACTGAAAAGATTAATGTTCAAGGCCATTCTCTTAACATAAAATTATTCCATGGACTCCAGTTATATTATAGATTTAAGCTATATCCTTACTTGAGGCTCTTACTTTTCACCTTAAGGCTACCTTTTGATCTTTACACCATATGTTGAACCTGATCTCTCAGGCAGACAGTTTTATAGCTGATGAGTATTGAATAGTATCTTTTGGAGAGGTCCTAGCAATGGAATATAGTAGTTATGCACATAAGCTCTGGGATCTGATTGCCCTGGTTAGTATTTGAGCACTACTTTACTACTAAGTCATCTTGGGTGAGTTTCTTGATCTCTTTATGTTATGCTTTCCTCATATAAAAAGAGGAAAATATAAGAACACCTACATAATGGATTTGTTGTTAGGATCAAATAACTTAAAACATATAATGAAGTTACAACAGTGTCTGGCCCACAGTAAGTACTCAAAAATCTTAAATCTAAGTTATATTGATAGTGTAAGAGTTTGTAGAATTGTCTTTATCCTTTATTTTATCCTGGGTAATTTTTACAAAATGTGCATATGTATATAATTTATGGAGATTTTTAGTTTACAAAAGAGAAAAATTCAACCAAACTGGTTTATAGATGGAAAAGAAGTTATTGACTCTTAAAGATCAAGCAGTTCACAGACAAACCAGCTTCCGATATGGCTTGATCCAGGGACCAAAGGTGAGGACTCCAGAATTCAGTATGTCTCTCTACATTTCTCAGCTATGTTGCCTTGGTGTTATTTCCATTCTTGGTAGCTCTTTTCTTGTGTTTGAAAGTTGACTGTCATCAACCTTTGGAGCTGCATGCTTCTATGTTGAAATCCAGTGAAAAAGAGTGAGCATCTTTATCCTAGCATTTCCAGAAAACATTCTAGGGTCTACTCTCATTGGACTAAGTCAGTCTATGTGCTCATCTTTGATTTGATATCTGATGCCATTTTGGCCAGATCTGGATCATTCACCCCATTTTTGAATTAAGGGTAGAGTTGACTCCACTGGAAGCACATGGACTGAATGTGGGGGGAATTGGGGAATAGCTACCAGAACAAAGATAAAAAAAATATTCCAGACAGCAAAATAATAGATGCTCACAGCATGAATGCTTTTAAATAGATTAGGAGTACTTTGTACCTATGGGGACTCTAGTACATATTACTCAGTTCACTGAGTGTCCAAATACATTATGTTTGATGACTAATTATTTCTAGCATTATATAAAAGATAGCACTAATGTAATAGAGATAGTGGGTCTCCTAAAAGAACCAAGTAGACATATGGTAACATGTACAATGCTGAGGTATGAAAGATGTTCACATTTTGGTTTCTAAGAATGGAGAAGAACTCTTAAACTATTCCTTTATTTATTATAATCTCTACCCTCCACCTGCAAAAGGGGGAGTTATGGCTACCGTTGGCCACATTAGGTAAAGTCCCTGTACACAGATCATTAGGAAGTTTTTCTCCTCTCCTCTGGGGTGGTATACTGGCTTAGTCCTGCTACATTGGAAGAAGGCCTAGCCATCTCTCTGGGTGCTTATTTTCTACTAGAGCCTAAGAATGCCAAGTTAAGCTTTGGGTACTGAAAAATTTGCAGAGATAAGCATTAAAACTGGTTAGGCTTGGGGCACCTGGGTGGCTTAGTTGGTTAAGCATCCCGACTTCGGCTCAGGTCATGATCTTGCGGTCTGTGAGTTTGAGCCCCATATTGGGCTCTGTGCTGATAGCTCAGAGCCTGGAACCAGCTTCAGATTCTGTGTCTCTCTCTGCCCCTCTCTCGCTTGCACTTCTGTTTCTCTCTCTCTCTTTCTCTCAAAAGTAAATAAACATTAAGAATAAACAAAATTTAAAAATCTGGTTAGGCTTTGTTGAGACAGAAAAGCCTTTCTACTGACTTGTACTCCATTCAGAGCTGCTTCATTTTGTTATACAGGAGCTCTCTCTAGATTCATTCCTGGCTTCCTTGAATTCTGCTTTGGCATTTGGGGTCAAAGCCCCAGTACTTTATCTTCTTTGTTTAATAGATCCCTTGTAGTCTTTATAAAATAAGTAGTGGTATACTCAAGGCAAGAATTCAGGTAGTACTAGAGCCTCTGGTTAAAATACCATCATAATATCTTTATACCACCACATCATTGCACCTAATTATACATTCCAAACACAACTGTTGAGATCATTTAGATGTAATATTATTGTCTTTAAACTCCAGAATTAAAGGCCCAAGGAACGAATAAAAGGGAAATCAAAGGCACATTATATTTCTCATACACTTGAAGAATATAGATCAGTAGTCTGAGCTGGGCTGTCAAAACTTCTTGTTAAGAACAAAGGAATCTGTCTCAGAAAACCAAACTTGAGTAAAACCACTTAATGGAACAAACTGTTTACTAATACGATTTTCATGGGAGGAATCTGGCCCTAGCTCAAAATTTTATTTAGTACAAACTAATCTACTAAGGGGATTTGTTTTCTTAACCCAAAGCCTGAAAATCATTTTTGTGAAGCTCACCACTGTATATAGTGTGACTGTTGTGCATTTTCCTCATTAGGAGAAAGAGTGGAAAATATCAAATCTTGTCAAATGAAGCAAAGGAAAGAAATTAGACTTCCATTTGTAGGAGAGAAAATAACACCCCAGGGATTGAAATGCCTGCTCTGTATTACTAGGCAGTCTCTAATTGAGCCCTCCTTCAAAAATCCAACTTCACAACTTATGTCTTAGAAATTCCCTTTAATTTAAAGTACTCAACAGTTTAGCATCTGAGAATGTCCCCTTCTGAGCTGCAAGGACTAATGATCAAAAGGAAACCTGTGAGGTATAAAGATAGTTAACTTCTCTCATGTGAGTTCAGTGATTTAGAAGAGATTGATATGCCAGGTTTTTTTTTTTTTAATGACCTTTCCCGCATGTGGCCTCTCTGATTCCCATAATAACACTTTGTTTATACAGATAATTTTCTCTCCAGCAGGAGCTCTTACATGCTTTAATAACCCTTTCTCATAAATCAACTCAGTGCCCTGTAAAGTTTGATGAGGTACAGGGGCTAGGAAGGGTTTCCCTCAAGTCTGTCAACTGGGGCTCTGATTGCTCTATTGCCCCCTCCTGGACTTCCAAGTGGGCTGATGTTGGTGTAGGGACCTAGAGGAAGGGTTTAACTGGACAGGACAGTCATGCCACAGTGGCCCAGGGGTGAGTGCAAGCTCTATGATAAACAGAGTGTCTGAGAAGGTCCTGTGTGAAGAAGCCAAAATCTGAATTTGGGTTCATATTGAGGAAACCTTGGATCAGAGATTCTCGGGTTGGGTGTTGGTTATCTCTTAGGAATGCCATAATTTTTACTGGCCCAAGCCTTCATTTAAAAAATAAAATATCTTCACCAGATGATTCAGGTGGGTTAGATAGTGTTCTTTTGGTAACATAAGAAAGAAACAGAGCTCAAATTAGCATAGTCACACAAAAAAAATAGTGAATGATGTTATTGGGACACCCAAAGAAGGGCTTCATGTACAGTGTGATCCAGAGAGCTTTTTCTTTTTCTCATTTCTTGGCTTTGGTGTTCTCAGCCAGGCTTTTTACACATAATGAGAAAAAAGGCAATTAGCAGCCTCCTTTTCTGAGATCTTAATAACTTAGGATCCAAAGGAAGAGAGAGACCTTTTTTTCTCTTGGCATGCCTGTATCAAGCTTCAAGGAATACAGTGACACTGTAATTGATAATACCAGCAGAACTACATGGACTCCATGTGAATGAATTTCCCCAAGGCGTCAGACAAAGGAGATGCAAAAATCTGCTAGACTGACCCATCTCTGTCAGCTCTATACTTCTCTTTCCTGTAACCTGCTCTGCCCTGTGACAACCCTCCACACACACATATGCAGGTGTGCATATACAACACACACATACACAGCAAGTATTTTTGCAGTCCTGGCTAAAATATTCTGAAAGGATAGCTCATATGATAAAAATAAAAAAATAAATAAATGTGGCATAAGCAACAAATTACAGTTCTTAGGGGTCTCATTGTAGTACCACAAGAAATTCTCTAGTACCACTTACCATGTCTGTTTTATTTCACAGACGCTATTTTATGTGTTAGGCACTATTCTAAGTATTTTATAAATATTAACTTATTTAATCCTTATAACACCTGGAAATTGAGGCACAGAGTGGCTAAAGCATGTGTACACAGGTAGTGGGAGTCAGAGCTAGGATTTGAATCCGGGTAGTCTAGAAAAAGTTCCTTTAAAAAGAACTTAAATGTATTAAATGCACTATCTCCTGCTCATTAGCCCTTGTCCTATTAAAACCACTTCATTAATGGCTGCTATGTCCTTTGTTTGAACTGCACTTCAGAGTTACCAGAAGGTACATGTCATATGCTGTCCACTCCTCTCACCTAGTATATACGGTAGGATTGGCATTGCTTGTGACCCAGACAGACCACAGAGATACTATGCAAAGAATCTAACACACAGCAGACTCTCAATATGAATTCATTTATTCTACTGTACCTAGTTTTGTTTTAGCTAACCTTTCTTGGCTGTTTTATTTATTTATTTTTCTTTTAGTAATTTCAGTCTTTAAAAATACGGAGATCATTGTATCCTATTTGGAAGAGCCAACACCTTGAGCTTTGAGCAGAGTCAGGAATAGCTTTATATTCTCATAGAAATATAAATGCCTTTCTTCCCTGTATCCATTAGATCATGGAGTACTTATTCAGGTAGATAATCCAGCAACTGATATCTCACTCCAGCCCTGAGAGCCTCCCAGACTATAATCCTATGATAAAGGAACTAAACCATTTGTACTGGGTTGAATAATATCACCCCCCCACCCCCCCACCCCACTGCCAAATTCATGACTATCTGGAATCAGAACGTGACCTTATTTGGAAATAGGGTCTTTGCAGATACAATTAGTTAAGAAGAGGTCATACTAGATTAGAGGGGGCCCTAAACCAAATAACTGGTGTCCTTATAAGAAGGCCACGTGAAGATACAGACACAGAGAGGGAGGAGGCCTATGGGAAAACAGAGGGAGTGATACAGCTACAACCAAGGAATGCCAAGAATCTCTGGCAACCACCAGAAACTAAAAGAGGCAAGGAAGGATTCCTCTCTAGAATCCTTGGAGAGGGTGTGGCCCTCCTGATGCCTTGATTTCAGACTTCTAACCTGTACACACTGTGACAGGATAAGTTTCTGTTGTTTGAAGCTACCCAGTTTGTAGTAATTTGGTATAGCAGCCCCAGGAAGCTAATGCACGCTTTGTGCTAATTATTTTCTCAAAGTTTCAAGTACTCCTTCCTAGACTCTGCTCTGTGATGCTGGGACTGGTACTCTGAAACCAGGTTTATGCTTTGCCAGAAGCTTCCTGTTAAGATCTGCCAATGTGGGCCCTAGATGGAAACTTCAGAATTGGGGAGAGTTATGGGGTAAGGTTCTTCCTGTTTGGTCCTCTTCTGATCTGTGTTAGTACCATAATGCTTCTTCACCCTAGTGTGGACAGTTGATTCCAGTAGCAGCAGTTTTCTCCGTCCTGTCCTCTCAAAACTAGCCTCATTGACCTCCCCACCCAAGAAATCAGTATCAGTATTCTGACTTCCCCACAGTAATCATGGGGGTTCCAGGTTCTAGGAGATTCTCCTCTAAGCTTCTACATTGTAATAATCCAACCTCCTATCTTTCTTTGTTCCCGCAGCCCTACGGGTAGCAGATGCAGTTAGTATCTGTGTCATATTTAACTCTTCTCTTTTTGCTCTTTCAGTTCTTAGTACCTAGCTAACAAGTCTTTATATTTCACTCTTAAAATCACCAATGTGGTTTCTGTTTCCTAACTGGACTCTGACTGATGCAGCCTATAGTCCTTGGCTTAATCCTCCCTGTTTGTTCAAATTAGCTATGGGGAGGCAGACCAATCAGGAGGGTTGGAAGCAGTAACACTAAGACCTGACTATAATGCCTTAACCCAAAGTATTTCTTTTTTTTTTTTTTTCAATTAGGACTTTTTAAAAAAATGTTTTCTTAATGTTTATTTATTTTTGAAGGACAGAGAGAGATAAAGCATGAGTGGTGGGGGGGAGAAGCAGAGAGAGAGGGAGACAGAAAATCTGAAGCAGGCTCCAGGCTCTGATCTGTCAGCACAGAGCCCAACGTGGGGTTCAAACCCACAGACTGTGAGATCATGACCTGAGCTGAAGTTGGACGCCTAACTGACTGAGGCAGCCAGGCACTCCAAGACTTTATTTTTTTAGAGCAGTTTTAGGTTCACAGTAAAACTGAAGAGAAGGTACAGAGAGTTCCCATATACCTCCTCTTGCCTCTTACACAGCCTCCCCCATTACCAACTTCCCACACCAGAGCAGGACATTTGTTACAACTGATGAAACTGCATTGACACATGGTAATCACACAGGATCCATAGTTTACTTGAGGGTTCACTCTTGGTTTTGGACATTCTGTGGGTATGGACAAACGTATAATGACATATATCCAGCACTAAAATATCATACATAGTATTTTCACTGCCCTACAAATCCTCTGTGCTCTGCCATTTATTCTATTCCCTGCCCACCGCCATCCACAACCACTGATCTTTTTACTGTTCCCATAGTTTTACCTTTTCCAGAATGTCATATAGTCGGAATCACAGAGTGGCCTTTTCACATTGGCTTCTTTCATGTAGTAATATGCATTTAAAATCCCCCCATGTCTTTTTATGGATTGATAGCTCATATCTTTTTGGTGCTTAGTAATACCCCATTGCCTGGATGTACTGCTGTTTATCCACTCACCTACTGAAGGACATCTTGGTTACTTTCAAGGTTTATCAATTATGAATAAGTATGCTATAAACATCTTTGTCCAGGTTTTTGTGTAGACATATGTTTTCAACTCCTTTGGTTAAATACAAAGGAGCACCAAAGTCATTTTTTATGAGGATATCCAGAAGCCGGCTCTCCCTATTGGTTAATTCAGTGACTCAAGGCTATGGTATCATGACTGGCACAAAAGCTTTTTTCCTTTTTTGCCTCTACCACTTTGGTGAGTTGGTAATACCAGCTGTCATGGCTGTGGGATGGCTGCAAAAGTTCTAGATGTTACATGGAGAAGTGAGGACATGTAGTGAGGAAAAGTGGCATGCTTCCTCCTGCATACCTTTTTAAAAAATGTTTATTTATTTACTTTGAAAGAGACGGGCAGGGGGAAGAGGCAGAGAGAGAGAGGGAGAGAGAGAATCCCAAGCAGGCTCCACTCTTGTCAGCACAGAGCCCGATGCAGGGCTTGATCCCATGAACCATGAGGTCATGCATAACCTGAGCCGAAATCCAGAGCCAGAAGCTTAACCGACTAAGCCACCCAGGCACCCCCTGCATACCTTCTTTAAAAATGTTTATTCATTTATTTTTAAAGGGAGAGAGTGTGTGTACACATGAGCATGGGAGAGGCAGAGAGAGAGGGAGAGAGAGAATCCCAAGCAGGTTCTGCACTATCAGCACAGACCTTCTGCATACCTTTTATTAGGGAGTAAAATGTTTATAGAAGCCCCTAACAAATCCCCCTCAGGGCTTATTGACCAGAATTGGAACACACATCTGTACTGTATCTAGGATAGGTGTCAAAAGTGAGCATTTGGTATTTGTAGCCATGTATATGAATGAGGGATAGTCACTTCCATCTTCCTGCACCTGACAAAACTTCTCTAAAATGAGCCTCATTTTCCTTGTCTATTAAGTAGGGATAATAATAACTATCCATACAGGGGTTTTACAGGAACTAAATGAGGTAGGGGCTAAAATGTTTCCACCATAACATGTGCATTTAGTGCACATTCTATAGAAACAGACTTGCCCTCCTATTACCTAACTTTTGTCCCAGGGGTACCCTATACAGTCAGGAAGCTGCTCTTGGTTGACTGAGGTATATCTGGGAAGTCAGAGTTCAAAACTCCTGCTGTAGCTCATGGGTGTTCCATTTACATGGCCCTCCCCCCCCCCCTTTTTTTTGAGTGCTGTCACCTGTGGTATATTATTAGTCACAGAAACTGTGTGAGGAAGCCATCATCACCCTCAAATGTAGGGTTGAAGCACTGAGAAGGAAAGAGTCTCTGATGAGTTTATCAGTATGACTTTTAAGTCCAGAGTTGTGGGGACCATTCTTCCTTTGAGGATGAATCTACATGTCCACAGAGATTTTACCACAAATAACATAGATCCCCATTCTATGGTAATGGAGTTTTCGGCTCAAGTCTGAACCAGTAAATTTTTCTTAAGGCTTCCTGGGAGAAACATGTCTGCACATAGTTGCAAATGTATTCATCTGTAGCCTAAGGCATTGTATTTCTATCTCTGCATTTTTATTTTGACTTCTACTCTCCCCAGCCTTGTTCATCCACACAAAGGACCTCTTTGAATCCTTTCTGCTTGTGCTTAATTCACTAGCATATTAGAAGCATCAAGGGAAAAAAAAAGGAGGCTGTTGGATCTGGGACAATGCATTCTGAGTAATGGAGAATGTGCTGTGTTATGGCCCAGGGCAGCCCCCAAGACAGAAAGCTCCTCAGCTTGTTTCTAGGACCATTTGGGCATCTTCATGCTATAGTCTTGTGGATGTTGGGAGAATTTCTCCTCCCAACAATCAGGAACACTCAACCTTTTTTCCATTTTGCCCTGTTTGTGTTACATAGTATCCCTCCTGACATGGACTATTAAGTATGCAATCTTCTGGGGCGCCTGGGTGGCGCAGTCGGTTAAGCGTCCGACTTCAGCCAGGTCACGATCTCGCGGTCCGTGAGTTCGAGCCCCGCGTCGGGCTCTGGGCTGATGGCTCAGAGCCTGGAGCCTGTTTCCGATTCTGTGTCTCCCTCTCTCTCTGCCCCTCCCCCGTTCATGCTCTGTCTCTCTCTGTCCCAAAAATAAATAAATGTTGAAAAAAAAATTAAAAAAAAAAAAGTATGCAATCTTCTTTACCATAGTGTATCAGGAAGCAAAGAATATTCAGATTGGTTATGTAAGAGGTAAATTACCAATCGCCTTGACTTCAAACCATCTCTCTGAATCTTGAATTTTGCAAGAGTTCTATAAGGCACTAGTTTCCTCTCCTTACCTTCACTGTGATGGCGGAGACTTCTGTTCTGAGAAACACTGTTTTTCCTTTTTAGCCAGGCAGACAGTGTTACAATGGAGTGGTTCTTAAACCACAGTAAAGGTATTAGGTTCTGCCACTTAACATCCTGAATAACTGTTTAAATCCATTGTGTGTGTGTGTGTGTGTGTGTGTGTGTGCGCGTGCGCATGCACGCTTGTGCATGTGTGATTGCACAGATGTATGATGAGTTGGAGGGTAGGCAGTAAATGTCACATTTTTCCTTAGGACAATCGGAATTTCTCATTCCCTTACAAATCCTCCACAACAAAAGAGCTGAAATACTCTCTTGCAATTTTTCATGGGGTGGCGTGCTTAAAAACCTGTTACTAAGTCTCTGGCTATACTTGGAAGGGGACAGAGAGGACAGGAGGTGAAGGGCCCCAGGTTTGTGAGAAGCTTCCCTTCAGTCAGCAGGAAGCTGACTCGTCTACTCTGTGGAACTTGGAGCCCTGCCTGCTCCCTATAGTAGCTGTATGCAGTGTTATCAGGAAGGAAGCTATTGACAAATGGAGATCAAACTGGCCTTATGGGTGGTAATTCTTATTTTTGTATGTATTCTTGCATGGTGGGTTATCTGGTGAGCTGTCACACCTCCATTTAATTTAATGAAAATGCAAACAATGTTATGTGAAAGGCAAATCAAAAGCCTTTCAAAGTATTTTGAGGAATGATGGAGACAGAACAACAAATAAAAACAAAGTATTTCCTTTTCAGAGAACTGCATATGGAAACTTCTGGAGAATCAAGAAACAGCCTGAGGAGGAACAAAGATTTTCCTCAGGCGTGGATTCTTTTCCTGTCCCTGAAACTTACCCAGGGATCATGCACAGGTCACTTAACCTCTGACACTTCACAGGGTTAGCTGTTCTTTTTTTGGAATTACAGGATTAAATGCAGGTACATCTTGCTGTGACTGCAGGGGCAGCCTGGCATTGGAGAAGGGTGAGAGCCAGGTGTTCACTAACAACTGAGTTTTATATTTTGTTTTGTAAGTTGGAAAATCTTTTCTACTTCAACACATGATATATTTGTACATGTAAATCTCTGACGTGCATCTCAACATGGGGTGCATGTTACTCCAAAGAAGCAGCATATTTTGAAATTCTGGGCTTATGTGGCTTATTTTTAAAGAATCTGAAATGAATTATTCGTTTTTTATATAAAAAATAATTTAGGGGAAAAGGTCAAACCTCAAACTTCTCTGTTTTCCTTCCGAAAAAAAAAAGACCCTTCAAAGTTGAATATGAAGTCAAAATTTCTATACTTCTAAATAGGTAACAAGTGCCAAAAAATTAATCTAATAGGTTTTCAGACTCAAAAAACATGGTTCTCTGCACAGGAGACAAACTGACGCTCAGTAGATGGAGGAGGGGTAGGTGTAGTGATCAAGGGATTGATATCTATAAGGTTTTCACTTATCCTCAACCTACCTCTGCCATCACCATTCTCACCCCCTGAAACCTGTGACAAATGAATTTTGCTACTAAATTATGACTTTAATTTTGTTGATTTCTAAGAGTTAAAAATTAGCATTTTTTAAATATTTAGCCTAAATGTATGATGCAATCATAAAAACCATGTTTTAGCCTAGCACTAATCTAAGTTGTTTTACTACTAATAATACAGATAAAACTGCATTTTCATGTCTTATCCTATAGCAAATAATCTGTTGCCTAGTTCAAAAATAGTTTATTCAGAGAAGGTGTATAGGAATGATCCCCAGGATAAAAAATACTTGATTTTCAGTATTTGCTATTATGACCAATGCTGCTATGGACATTCTTACATGTGCCTTCTGGCGCAGGGATACAGCAGTTTGGTGTATCAGCCCAAGAGAGGAATTGATGGGAAATAGTAAGTGCAATTGTTTAGTCTTACGAAATAGTGTCCAGTTGTTTTCTAAAGCGTTTACACTAATTTACACTACTACAAGCAGTTGAGGTGGGTCCACGTCCTCAGTGATTCTTCATATTCTCAGACCAGTCAATCTCTGCTAACATCCATCTACATATTGATGCAATAATACAGTGAAAAAAGTCAAAAAGATGACATAAGGTATACTATTCTTATAAAGTTCATTAAAAAGACAAAATGAAACTGTATTATTTAGGAACACATCCATGAAAGAGTTTTTAGAAAGAATCAGTCTAAAACTCAATAATGGTTACTTTGGGGAGTAAGGACAGGGACAGGGACAGTAAGGACAGGGACAGGGACAGTAAGAGAAGGACAGGGACAGGATTGGACAGGAGCACACAGATATTGGTAATGTTCTAGCTTTGCTATTCTGCTTCATAACTTACAATACTTTATGTATATTCCTTTGTGTATAAAAACTATTTTTTAATACTTTGAGAATAAAAAGAAATTTCCCTCCAGCTGGAGGTGGGATACTGAAAATGGCCCAGTGATGTAACAGTGCAACCAAGAAAGGGTGCAGACACAGGGAATGAAGGATCAGAGCAATAGCATGAAAGGGTGAGTGAGGCAGCTTATGTTGGACATTAGCCCTTTTGAATTTGAGTCTTGACTCTGCCACTTACCAACAGTGTGGTTTTGGGGAAGTAATTGAACCACTCAGGACTGCATTCACCCACTCTGTAAAATGGGGCCAGTGAAGAATTCAAATTTCCTAGGGTGGTTGTGAGGACTAAATGACAAAATGCAAATAAAGCCCTTATTCTAGAGCTGATACCTTTCAATATTTTAGTATTTGTTTTACAAGAACTCTTGTTGGAGCTTGGAAGTTTAGAGAAAAGCATGGTAATTTGCATTTAGATCTTAGGCACCTTTGGGAGGGAAGCCTTTGAAACTTTTCCTCCCAGACACCCAAAAGAATCACAATCCATCTGGATGTGGATGATGGAGTGAAGTTGGTGTTTGTCAAGTCCATGGGGCAGGATTATACTCAGAAATCACATCATTTTTGTGGTAGAATGAGATGGTGCCTGTGGGCTGGTGGTTAAAAGGGTCTGCAGAGTTGCAGGAACACTAAAACTTATCCCAATTTATGCATCTAGGTGTCAAGCCACAGTCCTAGAACAAAAATGGTGGCCATGAATCCAAGCAGACCAGAATTAGACCACCACTATCACCTTGTATCATTAATTTGCAATAGCTGCCACATTAGCGAAGTTACCAGGACACTCAGCCCCAGTCATATTTCTTTGTACTGCTGGAATTTCCTTGAATGTTGAGTTGGGCTCTGGCTTTGGTGCCTACAGCAGCAGTAAGTAGGGCATGGAGACATTCCAAGCTTATAACCCTGTTGGGGTATGTATTTCCAGAAAGGCTAGGATTCCAACCAGTCTTCCAGCTCCAACTGAGGCATCTTTGGCAAACAGGTATCTTTTGGGCAGTGACAGGGAGACGTCAACCTCAATGTGAGTTTGCAGGTGAGAGCAAGCAGGTCTGTATCTTGGAGCATGATGAGTAAGCACCACTGGGTTTGTACTTTCTGGACTTTGCAAAGTCAGGGGGAAACCTGCGTGAGGAAAGACAGGGTTTCTCCTCTGAGACTGGACATGAGAGGTCTGAGTGTTTGCTATACTTTGGCCCACAACTGGTTGGTGAGCTATCATTATTCAGAACCCAACCTGTAAAACCAGACACTCCAATGAAAATATTTTCATATTGGTTACAATAAAATGACATCTGCAAAATGTGCAGGCTGCCATCAGCTGAAAACAAGGCCTGCCTTATGCTCTGTCAGCAGGGAACATATTTGTGTCCTCATCTTGCTTAGATCTTGTGAGATGGAAGAGAAACTCTTTTTGCATGTACACTGGATAACCCAGGACCTAAAGTGATAGTTTAAATATTTTTTAATGTTGTTATTTTTGAGAGAGAGACAGAGACAGAGACAGACAGAGCATGAGCGATGGAGGGGCAGAGAGAGAGGGAGACAGAATTTGAAGCAGGCTCAAGGCTTTGAGCTGTCAAAATGCGAGGCTCAAACTCACGAACTGTGAGATCATGGCCTGAGGCTAAGTCAGATGCTTAACTGACTGAGCCACCCAGGTGCCCCTAAAGTGATAGTTTTAAGTCTTCTCAATTGCATTTAGAAGGGTTTTTTAAAAATTATGTTTGTATAATTTTTTAATCAGATAATATAATAAGCACTCTTATTCCTACAATATAATATTAATAATTCCAACATTTGTTCTACTTGCTAATTTTTTTTTAAAAGGAACAAACCATTATAAATAGGTCAAATTGAAGTTCTCTTTGCTTACACATTCTGTCCCACTGTTCTCTTGCTCTTCTGAACTGTTCAGAGGCAACTGATAATACAAATTAGGAACATCCTTCCCCTGGATTTTTAAAAGTATATTTCTTTATTTTGAGAGAGAGAGAGAGAGAGAGAGAGCGTGCATGTACTCACAGGGGAGGGGCAGAGAGAGGGAAAGAGAGAACCCCAAGCAGGCCAAGCTGTCAGTGCAGAGCCCAACATGGAGCTTGATCTCACAAACTGTGAGATTATGACCTAAGCTGAGATCAAGAGTCAGACGCTTAACCAATGAGCCATGCAGGAGCCTCCCTGCTGCTTATTTTTATACATTTACCATACTTGAGATATATATATATATATATATATATATATATATATATACACACACACACACACACACACACACATATATATGTATACATATATATATGTATGTGTATATATATATATATGTATATATACATTTTTTAGGTTTGGTTCTTTGTTTTTTAAATCAATGTAAATTGCATCATCTGTACACATTTTTATGAAACTTCCTTTCACTATTTTTTTTTTTTGAGATCTATCTACTTTTGATGCATTACCATTGTGGCATAATATGAATTACATAATACAAATATTCCATAATACAAATATATAATGTTTTACTTATCTATTTTTTTTTACCTGTGGATATTTAGATTTTTTAAAATATTCACAATTTTAAATAGGCTATAATGAAAAACCTCTTAAAGGATGTTCTTAACATGTTGTACCAGCTAGACTTGTCTGCTTTACAGGAAACATGGGTTATTGTAACATCAACATTAACATCAAGGGCAACCAACTGCTTCTGTGATCACACCGTGGCCAGCTCGTTTTGTTTTGTAAGAGGCAATTGTTAAAATTTTATGAATTTTGCGAGGCAGTTAAGAACAGCCATTATTAAAAATGCAATCTGTACTTTTACAATGTAATAAAATTATATTTTAAAGGTAATAAGTACTCAAAACTCAACACTTTCTAATTATTTTACTAGACCTTGTGATTATGCTCTTGAAATTATATCTATCATTTCCATGTGGTGGAAATACTGTATAATGGTGTGTGACTCTACATTTCCTCTCAACTCTGTGCTGTATTGTTAGCTTGAAATCAGCCATAGAGGGAAGATTTACACTATAGAAATCAGCAGTGCTACCAAATCAAGGCTTGATTGATTGTTTTGTTGATTATGTAGACCAAGAGTTGGCCAATTTTTTCCATAAGATCCACCAAGTAAATATTTTAGGCTTTGCTGAGCACATTCAGTTGCTTTCCTACCCCCCTTCTTCCTCCCCCCACCACTCTTCCTCCTTCTTTATAATCCTTTTTAAAAACATTTTTAAAGTTTATTTATTTATTTTGAGAGAGAGGGAGAAAGTGCAAGTAGGGGAGGGTCAGAGAAAGATGGGGGGAGAGAGAGAATCCCAAGAAGGCTTCATACTATCAGTGCAGAACGCAATATGGGGCTCAAACTCATGAATTGTGAGATCATGACTTGAGCTGAAGTTGGATGCTCAACTAACTGAGCCACCTGGGTGCCCCTATAATTCTTTTAAAATGGGTCAAAAACAGTCAGCTAATGAGATTTACAAAAACAGGAGCCAGTGGTCTGTAGTTGGCTAGCCCCTGGTCTAAACATAAGAAAGTGTTAGGGAAAATGTTACTGCAGATTAACTTAAGAGTGCATTGTATACATAGTATTCACATTTGTGAATAGTGGAAAAAAAATTAAGGAAATGTTCTTCCAATGTTTGAAAACTGTTATATGATTCAACAACAACAACAACAAAGTTATTCACATCCTTCACAAATGAATGAAATTTTGACATATGTTCTCATTATTTATCTCATTTTCACCTTACTCATTAACACAAGTGAAATATCAACCAACATTCATCAGAAATACACCTGGAAATCTTGTTGTTAAACATTCATCAATATGTCTGGATCACACTCATTCAATTTATGAGGAAAAGAAGCACTGGTTCCTCTGATTGAGATGCCTTATTAACACCACACCCACACCCTGCCCCCTCCCACACCCCACACCTCCTCACACACACACACAAACACACACCACCCCTCCTCATACACACACCTCCATACTCCCTACACACACCCATACACCCACACCCCATACCCCTCACACACTCCCACACACACATCCACATGCACCCCACACCCCTCCTACATGTGCACACCCCCCCTACAAATACACACACACTCACACCCATCCCCATATGCACCACACACACAAACACACACACTACCCCTCCTCACACACATGCACACACAACACACCCCACACTCCTTACACACACCCATACACCCATACCCCTCACACACTCATACACCCACACCCCACACCCCCTACATGTACACACACCCCTAAATGCGCACACACACACACACACACCCCACACCACTCATACAGTTGGCACATCTGTCTTATGTATGATCTTCTAGTTTTTTTCTTTTTCTTTTTTTAAATTTTTTTTTTAACGTTTATTTATTTTGGGGACAGAGAGAGACAGAGCATGAATGGGGGAGGGGCAGAGAGAGAGGGAGACACAGAATCGGAAGCAGGATCCAGGCTCTGAACCATCAGCCCAGAGCCCGACGCGGGGCTCGAACTCACGGTCTGTGAGATCATGACCTGAGCTGAAGTCGGACACTTAACCGACTGAGCCACCCAGGTGCCCCTCTAGTTTTTTTCTTAAAGCAATTTAAATTGCTACTAATATTAATGTTATGAACATCATCATCATCATCATCCTTCCACAGTCTGACACCCTACCAGGTGCTGATCTACTCAAGTGTAGGGACTGACTGTGTTGCAGTTATTCTAAGCCTCAGTATTCTCATTCAAAAAATAAGCTTAATAGTAGTAACCACCTAATAGGAAGTCTCTATGGGGATTAAATGAGATAATATATATGAAGTGCTTTTGATGCTACCTGGCATATTGTAAATACTCAGTAACTATTAGCTATTATAACCATTATAAATGTTAGTGGTATTCGTATTATTCTCAGCAACCTCAATATCAGGGTAGCTTCAAATCCCAGAATAATTCCTGGCCAATTGCATGTACACTGAAAGTGTTAAAATTCATGAATGTGACCTCTTCTTAGCATATGGGATGTACCAATAAAAAAAATGAACTATGTTCTCCTTCTAATGTCTCTAGGACAAAATGCTAGATAATGTGGTAATACTAACGTGTGTAAGACATAAATGCAATGACAGTTAATTGGGGAGACTAACCACCCTAAACTGTAGAAGGAAAGTCCAGTGGAATGGAACAGGCTCTAAGCCCCAGATGCATAAGAGGTCAGGGAAGCTACGTCACTTTCTGTGATGATCAGGGAAGACTTATTATGCGTGAGATGGGTCATGGGCTGAGCTGTTTCAGAGGGGCAGAATTTCCTTTGTCACGGCCACCTAATGACACAAATTAATGTAGATCCTTAAAAAATAACATATCTATTTCTCTCTCTCATTTTTTTTTCAAATCTTTTTCTTCACTCTATAAAATGTCCTCAGTCTCTAACTTATGTATTTTGAAAATTATCTCACATCTTAAACCATAAAAGCTAACCCTGACATACAAACAGCACAAAGTACATCCTTGCAGATGCTGGCAGCCTCCATATCTAAGAGCATTTGCAAATTCCTAACAACCATAAATAAGACTCCCACATCCCATAAAGTGCTGCAGCAAATCACTCTGGGAATATTCCACTTTCATGTTAATATTCTCAATATCTGATGGGGACATCTTGCAAGAGGGCCTGACATCCATCTTAATGGTGCTTATCCATAAAGCTGTCTTATGGTGAGCCAGGCTTTCTCTGAAATGACCTCACCCATTCCCCCAGGACTTTCCTCTCTATGTTTGTTGTGATGTTTCTGATATACAGGGTGTCCTAGGGCTCTCATCACAAGTTTAGGAAGAGTCTGAGGAGGAAGCCTAATGCCAGAAGAGTGGTGTTGGAACATTTTGTTGGCCTGCCAAAAAGGCCTGCATGTTCTATCAGCTGGGTTTCTAGCATTGCAGAGTAGAGCTGGTAACATGAAATATCTTTCTCTTTACCTACTGGGTTTTGCGAGGGGGACATAAAACTCACTCTTCATCCCCTTTGAGTTCTAAGCCTTTTAAGAAATAGACACCCAAGTTAGATGGACCTCACAATATCCATAACATAATTGGCAAAGCTGGTAGAAGAATGTGACTTCGGAGGGCCTAGTGGGCATCCTGTTCTTTACCTCCAAGTCTAGACCTTAGGATGAACATGGAGAAAGTGTTTCTGCATAGCACTCTCCTCCAGCCTGCCACGCAGACAGACATGGCCAACCTCATACCCTCCTGACACCAGAGGCCTGAAAGAGAGACACAGAGATTGGGCTCCAGGCAAACATTGGCTTAAAATCATTACCCTGCCCATAAGACTTGCAGACAGTGAATGCCAGAGTCTGATCACCTCACCAAGAAGATAAATCACTCTTTGTCATGGAGAAGGACCAGAAACAGGTAGAGTGGGGAGCCGCAGTCTCCCACTCCTTCCCCACCCCTAAGGCTTCTGAGAAAGGGACATTCTTATTTGGGAGGCAAGATTCTGAACAGAGGAAAAATGCTCCATTTTATGACACACCCAGAGGAATACCTCACTCCCAAATAAACTGCTGACCAATCACTATGCATCTCCATGTTGTGACCAGTTGTTGGTGGCCTAGGGGAAAGGCCCTGTCTCTGCTCCCCTCCCCTCCCCTCCCCTCCCTGCCTTCACTCCCCTTTCCTCCTTTCCTCCGTTCTCCCCTTTTTTCTTTTCTCTCCTGTTTCCTTCCTTTGTTTTGTTTTATTTTCTTCCCCTTTTCTTTATATTTTCCTTTCAACAAATATTTATTGAGTGCATAGTGTATGCTGGTGATAGAGTGCTGACCAAGACCAATGCAACACTTACTTTCAAGGAGCTTAAATTCAAGTGGGAAAGACTATTAAAAAAAATAAGCACATAAGCAAATAGAAATTGTAAGTCATGTAAATGATATGAGGGAATCAAAGTAATATCTGAGATAGAAAATAATGGGAGGCATTTAGGCATTTATTTAGAGAGCTAAGTAAGGTCTCTATGGAAAGTCTCTTTGGAGAGGTGTGTTTTGGCTGATCGGGAGGGTGAGAAGTCAGGTGTGAGAAGGGAGTAGAGGGAAAGGGAGAATAGGGCAGGGAAGAGCTTTTCCTAGGCTGCTTATAGGATTGGGCCTTTGTAGAGGTCAGAGAAAGCAACCTCTACTACCAGATAGGAGCTGACCTGTTGGTTTTCTGTCTGTATGCAATGCTGGTAAGTTGGTAGTGGCTTCCTGGAATGTTGTGTTGAAAAGGATTTTTAGGTCCTTAAGGGCCCAGTAGTAAAGAGGTCCATGGAAAATTGGTTGTGCCTGCTGTGAAAGCCCCCTGGGTCAAAATTGTCCCTCCTGTTCTAGAGGATCTGCCCAGTGGTCTGATGTCTTGGAGGTGAGCTGGGAAAACTGTGAGGATGATGTACTTACCACTATTACCCTTAAAATCAACTTATTCCACTCCAAGCCTTTCATTGAAGGAGGTTTAATAACTCATTCAGAAAACATTTAGTGAATGAGCTGCAGAACTGAAGGTATCTGACCCCACCTTAGTTTATCTCTTCAAAATTATTCCATAGCTCTATGTGTCACTTGCAGCAGTTGAGCAAATTCCTAAAGGGAAGAAAAGTGAAGAGTATATCCCTCCCCATCCTGCTTTCCCATTTTAAAATCTTTTTGTGACCCTACCATACAGAAAGTTAGGTGGACTGTTTCTGTAAGACTGATGAGATGCTTTAGAGCAATTGGAAATGTAAGGACTACCCCCTAAATGGGATTTGCCTCATTCAATAAAAACCTATAAAACCCCATATCACATGGAATATGTACAAACCTGCACATTTATGAGCCATTTGGATTTGTGTTTCTCAAAAGGTGGTTATTCATACCAGTGGTGGTACATGAGATAATGTTATGTGGTATTTTTATTTTTAATGCTTATTATTTTAATATTAATTAACATTAAAATTACATTAATTTTAATTAACATTAATAAAAAGTATTTGAAATAAAAATTAATTAACATTAATATTAAAATAAATTAATATATTAATTAATATTTTTAATACTTTGTGTTTTAATGTTAATGTTAATATATATTAGAAAAGCATTAGATTATTATTTATATGAGAGAAAATCACCTTTTACAGTAAATCTATGTTAGTACAACAAAGTGATTTTTAAGTAGTAAATAATCATATACGGGGTATATGAATGTAGCAGATATATGATGATAATATATACACACATGGCTAAAGTTTGGGAAACACTGATTTTGAGTTTTGTATGGGTTCAGTTGTTCCCCCCAAAATTAGTATGTTGAAGTCCTAACCCCTGGTACCTTAGAATATGACCTTATTTAGAGGTAGGTTCTTTTACTAAGTGTGAGCCCTAATCCAGTATGGCTAGCATCCTTATAAAATGGGGAATTTGGGACACAAATACAGGCATGCATAGAGGGAAGACAATGTGAAAAGATATATAGAGAAGAAAGCTATCTATAAACCAAGCAAAAAGGCCTAGAACAGATTCTTCCCTCACAGCCCTCAGAAAGAATGAACCCTACCCCGCTAACAACTTGATTTTAAACTGCTAGCCTCCAGAACTATGAGGCAATAAATATCTATTGTTTAAACCATCTTGTTTATTTCATTTCAGTAGCCCTAGCAAACTATTACAGAATTTATTTTCATATGATTGAGACCAATTGCCTCCTGGATGATTGTTGAAATCTCAGAAGTGTGGACTTCCAAAGGATGGGAACTTCCAAAGTGCCTGTAATGCCCACCAGCAGGTGCAGAAGATGGCTTAGTAAATCCCATTTTCACAGACGATCAATACTCTGTTAAATGTGGAGAAAGGGGGAATATATTTCTCAATATCTATATCTTCTAGTAGAAACACTGGCCTTCGAGTCCAAAAACCTGAGCTCAAGTTCTTAATATGCCACAGACTGGTTTTGGTTTTTTTGTTTTTTTTTTTTTTTTGGAACAAGTTTCTTCATTTATGAATGCTCCCTAATGGAGTTCTACAGTTCCCATTAAGTTCTATTTTCTCACTTTAAGAACCCATGTTTAGAAAGTATATGTCTCTAAGCTTCCAAAATGTCAGTCATCTCCACAGCTGGAGAGAGGGAGAGTCAGGGCAGGGCTCATGGGAGATGTGAAGAGGTTTGACTAGCTGTCTAGACAGACAATCTCAATGTTTAAACTTGACTGAACGTCTGTTAATCATCTAATATGCTCCTGATGCTACATCAGCCTGGTCACCTGGCCGCCAAAGATGTTGTTTGATTGTGGCAACTCAGGGGCTACAAGATAATGAACTAATGAATGGGAAAAAAGTCTATCTAGTCTACACAGAATCCAGATCCTAAGTGATACTAGGAACTCAGTTAGGCTACTAGCTTTGGTCTACCATGAATGGAATTCAGTTTTCCTCATAATTGGCAGGATTCCAGGACCCAAAAACCCTCATTTCCAACTGTTTAGTCTGCCTATAAGAAAGTGTATAAATTTTATTCTCAAAAAACAAGTTAATCTGAATTGGACAAAGCATCTCTTTCTTTAGTCTTTACTCTAACAGAGGTCCCTTTCTCTCTAGCTACTACCAAACAAGTGAGGGAAGGGCACTTATTCTGACATTGGAGATTGTCTCCTACCATGTGGTTGTTCTCTCTCTTTTGAATTTTGGGGAACTTGGAATGAAAATTCAAAAAGAATTTAAAAATCTAATCAAATGAAATCAAGTTAATCAAATCATATCAGTCCAATCAGGGCATGCTACTGTCTTGCTGAATCTGTCTGAAGGAGCAAGAATCAGACCAAGACTCCAGCCAGGTTGTTGGAGGTTATTTAGTTCCCATCTTTCTATACAGTGATAGTTGCTGACACTGCAGGAGAAAATGGAACCTTTAGATGGGAAAGACATACGCTCACCCTCAAAAATGTATTTATCTGGCTCCAAATGAGAGAATCTCTCTTTCTAGGGAGAACAAAGAGGGTACAAATGTTTCTTCAGTCTCTTCTCCAGTATCACAAATGTCAATAATGGCAATAAATATTTTATGAGACACTGTTAGGCAGTGATCAACCAATAGCAAATGTGGCACTGGTCCTTTCCGAATCTATGTGTTAGGAGGGAAGCCCATCGTTTTTCAGACCACTGGCTATACTAGTACTTTACATGGGATTTTCTCATTAAATATTCCAACAACCCTACTGGGGGGCTGTTATGATTCCTGTTCTATAGTTAGGAAAGTTGAGAGTGTGCATAGTTTATCTTTGCCTATGGTCATGTATCCTAAAGGTGGTGATGGTGGCATTTGATTCCAGGCACTCTGGGGTGGAAGACAGTACACCTATTCAGCCTTCTCCCCAACTTCCCAATGTGGTCCTGTAAACAGAGTTATGTGTCTTACCTCTATCCTGTTTACATGTGTGATGGTGCCCCAGGAACCAGGACACATCTCTGGCTAGGCTTTGGCTTACTCACCAATATCTCACTTTCCCCTTAGATCCTGGAGTCTAGAATTCAGCATTTTTATTTTAACTCAGCTCTGTCTCTCAGAAAGCACAGTTGCAGAATGTTATTTCGGTTCTTCAGTGTAGTTTTTTTCCCCTGTCTTCTGACCCCTTTCTCATTCTCGTTCTCTCATAATATAATAACAGTTTGAGAAGGAGGTTATACTTGATTTTGGACTAGTATTTCTTCCAGATTTTGGTTCTGTATTTGAGGTTTGAGGATGCTAATTATCCATTCATTTTCTGTTGTTGCTTTTTGTTGTTTTTGTTTTGTTTTGTTTTGTTTTACCAGTGGCAGACAGATATAATGAGATTGGGGAAGACCAAATTCTAGAATCAGTTTTGTGAATTCCAGATTTGGGGCTGCTGGCACTCTGTGCTGAAATATACAGATTGACCTTGAAATAATAATGGTTCTTCCCACTACTTCCTCTTCCCTATGCCCCAAATGTAAACTTTGGTACCCTCTCTGGGGTCTGCATGACTGACATTTAGCTAGCCAGTTACCTGAAAGGCTGTACCTGGTAACTGGCAGGATAGAGAGCTGAGGAGGGGACTGAGTCTCCAAGTCTTCTCTTGGAGGCAAATCCACAGCCTGACCTAGCATGCTTTCTGCCTAACAGCAGGAGCACAAAGTACAATTTGGCCCCCTTGCTGGCAGGTGGGATGAAGTGAGAGTGGACAGAGCCTGTTTCCCACTTCTGTGGCAGAGTATCTCCATGCACTAGAGCCAGGATATGGCCTTCCAAATTTACTGGGCAGGAAGGGAGTGGTCATATTAGTGGGTAGAGAGAAGAGTGGAAGTGTTGGTGAAAGCACCCCCTTTTCTGAAAGACTAAAAGTAAGAAGAATAAGCACTTCATTTAATACTCAGACATCTGACACATGATTTCTCCCATTTAGCAGACTGTAGAATTCTTTCTCTGTGGAAGAAAGAGCCAGGGAAACACTTAGTGCTGGAAGAGGCAAGCTCGTTACTGTTGCAGATGAGAAAACTGAGAACCTCGGCGACTCGCCCAAGGATACACATGTGCTTAGGAACTGGACCAAGGAACCCAGAAGTCCTGACTCCCCTCCCCGTGTTCCTCTGTTCATTGACTCAGGCTGGAACTTGGAGGCTTCTCCCTGAGAACATCCACAACACCCACAAACGATTTTCAGCTTGCTCTCAAAAGCTTCATATGATATCTAAATTCTCTTTGTTCAAGAGCTTTAATCAAGTGGCCTTAGGCAATACATGGCTCATCCCAGTCCCAATCCAATTGTCTCTGTCTGTTGACTGTCACCCTCTTCCTTGCAGTCTTTTGTTCTACACCAGGAACCCTAAGGGCAAGCTTGGAAAATCAAAGAGCCCTTCTAGTAGGTGCCCTGTCAGTCTGGACCAGACAGGAACAGGAAAAGGTGTTTAGTGACCCATCTTCTGTATCTTCTCCTTCTTGAGAAATTTTTAATTTGAATTTCTGTTTATTACACAAGTAATATCTTGAGAGCTATGAATAGAAGATGGCATTTTCATCTAACCAGAGAAGGACATGAGTAGAATACAAGCTTTGAAATCAAGAAGGACTGGATGCAAATTCTAGCTCTGCCACTCTATTGATTTATGACACGAAACAAACTTAACCACTAGAATTGCAGTTTCTTCATCTATAAGTGCGAATAATAAAAGCTGTGTGTGTGTGTGTGTGTGTGTGTGTGTGTGTGTGTGTGTTAAAATAATAATGTTTATAAGGTCCTGGACATGTACATTTAATAAGTTTTAGTTCTCTCCCACTCTCCTTCTTTACTATAACTGTTTGCAATTTTGCTGTACTTCTTTAAGTTCTTGTCCAAATGCAGATATACTTTCACTTTCTGTAGATGTAATTTTGCTTCTTAAGATTTTCACCTAATGTTACACCATCATTTGTTTTCCTCTGTTACTCTTAAGTTTGGATTAGATGAAATTGCTCATATTCATCTGTTTTGAGCCAGACAGAAGATTTTATATATTTCCACCTACTACAGACTTTTCAGAATCATCACTGTAAAGGAATGAATAATATTTTATTGAGTTGATATATCATGATTTGTATAAGAACTGCCCATTGTTGACTCCCCATTTTTGGTTATTTCTCATTTTCCCCATTAAAAAAATAGTTCTAAGTAAAAATCTTCACATAGATTTTTTTTTCCTTTAAATTATTTTCTTGGGATAAATCCAGAAGTAGCTCCAGTTTTTATTTTAAGGCCCAATATTTTGCCCATGTTTTGCCCATATTTGTCACTTCCAAAATCTGTTCCCAAAGTCTGTCTAAGGAGTTAAATCTTTGACAAGAACCACTCAGAAAACAATGGGAATTCTAAAAATCAGCACCTGGTATGTGTCAGGGCTGAGGCAGAGGGGCAAACAACAAAGATACAGTGGGAATTCTTCTCTGGAAGCCTGGTCAATCTCAGATAGAAAAAAAAAAGATATTTCATTCATTTTGAACTGTCAGGAAAGTCAGGGGGAAAATACACAAAAAGGAGAATCTTGGAAGCCACTTTAATGTTCATCAGTAGGAGAATAAAAAAATAAAATGTAATATAGTTCTCTGATGGACAATTATAAGCAGTTAAAAATGAACTAAATCAATATATAGCAATATGGAAAAATTCTCAAAAATAGTTAATGAAGAAAAGTTAAAGTACAATATAGTATACACTTATATCAACTTAAAAACCACATGTTACAATATTTTGTATTCTCATGGATACTAACATATTCATTTAGAAATAAAAAAAGTAAACTGGAAAGATGCACATCAAAATCATGATCCCCTTTACTTTTGGAAAGAAAAACAGAGGTGATTTGAATTATACCTATATTTTTTATTAAAAAAAACACAGAAGAAAATATGGCAAAAAGTGAATGAGAGTGAATTCTAGGAAGAGGACATCCAAATGCTTGTTTTATTATGTTTGGTATTTGTCTGTATTTGTTAAATTTCTCAAATCATCGTTATCATCATCATCAATAACAAAAGATCTAAAGATGAGAAGTGGCGGAATTGTTGGAGAGACCACCCAAGTGGAACCTGTATCTCTCCAAGGTGGTCATGAATCAGCATATTAGTTACTCTTGTTAAGTTACTCTTTGTTACTCTTTAAGTTAGTTTTCCTTTCCTTGCATTAAAACAGCTCTACCCTATTGTCTGCTCTGTGACACTTTCAAGTGTTTGGTCAGCTGGTGTTTCTGGGAAGCACTGAAACCCCAAGGCTACTTCTCTAGTCTTATCTCAGATGGATCCCACAAAGACTGAATCATCACTTGAGATTCTAGGAACCACCTGACTGAACAACTACTTATCTGATTTGAGAGATTTGAATACTGACCAATTGCTAGTTCAGCTAATAAGTAGTTTTTGATAATTTGTTTCTGATAAATGAAACAAGAAACTGCAAAGAAGGAAGAACTTGTGATGAATTAAATTTTTGATCTACAGTGAACATGTTTTAAGTCAGGTCAGGCAGGTAAAACATCATAGCCAGAGAACAGGTGGAGCTAGCTGCGTGCCAAGCATAGAGGTTTAGCTGAGAAGGCCAAGAGACCATATTGTCATGTTACCCAACTGTAGCAGATAGTGTGGTATACCACCAGATTCTGCCCAAGGCACTTACTCTACCAGTTGCTAGTAGTGTTGACTCCTGACAGCTTACAGCTGCATCCCTTTCCAGGAACTGCCAAAACCGGTTGCCTTGCCTAATGTTATTCTTTATCCTTAGGAATAAACTACATCCAAGGAATGGTCTTAGTGAACATGCAAATACCTGGCTCTTTTGCTTCAATTGGGACAATTCAAGGGGCATTTCAGCACCAGAGCTCCCTACATTGACTGAAGACTATTGTTAAGTATAGCACAGTTCAGCCTCTTACTTCTTCCTCTACCCAATCTTCATCCTTACCTCTTGCCCCTCATGCCCCAGAGGTGTTGTTGATCTAAGAGCAACGACTTCCTGAATTAAAATCTCAGAATCTGGAACAATAGCAAAAGTAAAATTGAAAACAAAATAATGATAAAAACCCTTAGAGTTCTCATGGTCTATCTTACAGGGAGCCTGATCTATAACCTATGGACCTTGAAATCCAACTTTTTCTTATGCCTGGGTTGTTTGGGTTGTTTAAATTAGTTTTATAAATTGATATTCCTTGTTCCTGTCATCCCTTATAATTAATTAATCAACTACTCTGCTTGCAAGAAGAAGAATCAGATATAACCCCTGGTCTTGAGGAATTTGTAATTCAGATTAAAAACTAAGACATCATTTTTTTTTAAATGTTTTTTTCAACGTTTATTTATTTATTTATTTATTTTGGACAGAGAGAGACAGAGCATGAACGGGGGAGGGGCAGAGAGAGAGGGAGACACAGAATCGGAAGCAGGCTCCAGGCTCTGAGCCACTAGCCCAGAGCCTGACATGAGGCTTGAACTCACAGACCGCTGAGATCGTGACCTGGCTGAAGTCGGACGCTTAACTGACTGCGCCACCCAGGCGCCCCTTAAGACATCATTTTAAAAAATAGTCAAACTCCCACCAAATGAAATAACAATACAAAAATCTCGCTAAGAAATACTACAAATTTACTTGCTTGGTGAGTGGAACAGATGTCTTCTCTCTCAAAAGAGAGAGAATGTTGTGAGTTAGAGAAGTTAGGAAAGAGATTGGAAAGTTAGCAAACAATAAAAGAATTAGAAAATTGGAAAAGAGCAAGGAAGTTCACAAATATATTGTCCACAGATACAATGATGAATTAGATGGTTAAGAGGAGAGTGGAGGTAATTCTGTATTAGAGTTTGGACTGATTGAAGCAGGAACGAAAAGCCTAGCTGGAAGAACTGTGAGAAAAAGGAGGACAAAGGTATTCTGGGACATAACTGAATGCAGTTCATTGTCAGATTGCGAAGAGCATCACATATTGGGCTAAGGAGCTTGGTTTTACCCTGAAGATAGTGGGATGGGCTTAAGGATGGAGAAGACACTGAAGGCTTAGGAACAGGGGAGAGACAAGAGATCAGCAGTGTTGAAAGAAAGCTGAACTGGTGGAGGGTGTATAAGATCCACTGAAAGGATGAGCCCAGAGGCAGCCTGAGGCTTGTGCAGAGGTCTACTTTTAAGCTGTAGGTCAGAAAATAAGGGTGATGTCAAGCCTGCTTCCTGGGCTGATCACTGAAAACTAGTCCAGATGTTCAGTGCAGCCTGTGTCACAATAGTCCCCGTCTCCCTGCTTTTGATGCTTTTCCCTCAATAACCTCCTATCTGTCTTCTCATCTACATCCTACTTGTTCAGTGCAGCCCAGGACAAACCATGCCTCCTTCATAGAGTCTTCTCTGTCCCCTTCAGTCCACAGTGATCTCTCTCTTCTTTGAACTCCTACAGTCCTTGAAGCCAAACTATTTAACTGTTCTGAGTTTAATCTAAGTCAGCACTGTCTTATAAGTTATTGTTGAAGCTCATCATTATGTCTAGACAAGAGCTAGGAACCCAGTTATACACCACTGTGTTGTCTGGTTTCTTAATTCTCTTAAAAAAATATAAAGATACATGTTTTTTTTTAATTGATATGTAACCTGATATTTGTTTCAGGTATATAACATGATGATTAACATTTGTTAATGATCACCACAATAAGTGTAGTTAACTTCTATCACCTTACATAGTTGCAAAACATTTTTTTTCTTATAGTGAGAACTTTTAAGATCTGGGTTCTAGCAACTTTCAAATATGCAATTCAGTATTATTACCACATAGTCACTATGTGGTACACTCCATCCCCATGACTTATTTATTTTATAACTAGAAGTCTGTACCTTTCGACTCTCTTCACCCATTTCTCCTACCCTCCATTCCCCACCTCTGGAAATCTCCAATCTGTTCTCTGTATCTATGAGCTTGGATTTTTTTTTTTGTATTGGTTTTGTTTTCATTTATTTATATTCCACATATAAGTGAGCTCATATGACATTTGTCTTTCTCTTTTTGATTTCTTAATTCTTAATTAGTTGATGGCTTTCTCTTCTTTACCCTCATTTATAAAAACATTCTTTTCACCTATCTTTTCCTCTTCTGACTTTAAAACATTAAACCCTCATTGTGTGTCAAACCCTGGCTTTTCATCTGTAGCTCTCTAACTCTCACAGCAATCCTGAGAGGTAAGTCTTATCATTATCCCCATTTTACAGATATGGACATGAGGCACAAGAGGTTAAATAACTTGCTCATATTTATACAGCTAGTGAGTAGTAGAGTCAGGGTTCTAAAGTAGGCAGCCTGACTCTACTACCTACCCATTTAATCCCTACCCTATTCAACAAGGGACTCAAAAAAGGGTTGATGGATGCAGGAGGGAATGAGAAATGGATCATGTATGACATGTCCAAGTCTTCTTGCACAGTAAGAGATTAGCTTCTCAAAGAAGGCATTCTCTGAACGTTTGTAAGGGAAGAAACATTGCTACCAATCCCAGGTATTCCCATAGTGGATTTAGTGTGTGTATATAGGCTACTGCTGATGGGACCTCTGAGGTCTCATTCAATTCTTAAAGATTAAGAGACTATAAAACTCTCAGAAAAGGTATTGAAACCAGGAATTTCTACAAAGCATGTTTGGTTGACTTAGATTTGTATTTAAAATTAAGGTGCTAAACAAGTCACAAACCCTTTAAAGTATATTGTTCATCTTAATCTGTAGCTTCAAATGCACATAAACCTCTCCAGATATTAGATAGGCCTGTAGGGTTTGGGATTCCTTTGGGGCTCAGTTAACTTAAAAAGACCATGGGGCGCCTGGGTGGTGCAGTCGGTTGAGCGTCCGACTTCAGCCAGGTCACGATCTCGCGGTCCGTGAGTTCGAGCCCCGCGTCGGGCTCTGGGCTGATGGCTCAGAGCCTGGAGCCTGTTTCCGATTCTGTGTCTCCCTCTCTCTCTGCCCCTCCCCCGTTCATGCTCTGTCTCTCTCTGTCCCCAAAATAAATAAACGTTGAAAAAAAAATTAAAAAAAAAAAAAAGACCAAGGCACAAGCACAGCCAGGGGTGTTTATCATTAAGGCTCATCATTGTTTCCCACTTTCCTCTTCCTTTATCAAAAGTCAAAGGCAATGTGAAAGATATGTGGCTATCAGAAGGTTATCGCTTGTTGCCAAGTGAAAAAACACAGCTGAGTTGGATTTAGCTTGATGGCCCCTCTGTTGAAATTCAGGATCTCTTATCTTTGCTTCCACTTCTCCTGTCTAGACACTTGACAATGATTTGCAGGAAATTGAGGCACTTACCCTGCTGAGAAGTCAGTGCTAAAACATTTCTGAATATAATGTGTGTGTGTGAATATAATGGCTGTGTGTGTGTGTGTGTGTGTGTGTTGCAAGTTAACAATAATTCAAAAGGAAAACAGCGATGTTTTTTTTTTTTTTTTTTTTTCTGGGTATAGGATTAGCAGACCTTCACTCAGGCAGAGGAATGTGACTTTCCATACTCTAGTTTTTCTAGGCTGGTAAGTTTGTCCATTTATTTAGGACACAAAACACTTGTCTGTCTCATAGGACAAAAGAAAATTAGAAGATCTAAGATTCTTATTTGCAACTACTTTTTCTTTATTTACTTTCTATTTTATTTTTCTTACAAAAACAGGAAAATAATTTTATTTTCTCCACAGCTGGTATCAGAACTTCTTACAATGAAATTTGGCTTTTGTTGAGAAAATGCACTCATAAATTCACTTTGGGGTTTTCAGGGCCTAGGTGTTATCATCTGGCATCCAGGTTTTGAGAAGAAAGAGGTTTTGCTGCTGGATAGATTGGAGAAGAAATTTGGGATTTGGCTTTCCTGTGAGCATCTAGAGGGGGTAAGCCTTTAGGGTGAATGTTGTTGGAAAAAGAAAAGAGAGACTTCCAAAGTTGTCAATTCTAAGGAAAATATTTGAGGGAGTATGAAAACGTCTAAAGGCCAGTTTTAAGATTTTCTCTGTAGGATAATTAGTATAAACTACTCCCACCTCACCTCTCATTTCTCTTATGAAATCTAATTTTTTGGAGGAAGAGAAGGTAAATTGTGTGTTCATGTTGATGACCAAAATGCTTTCATGGATTCAATAGCCAGAGTTTAGGGAGGGAACAATTGTCTGGGTCACATTTTAGGGTTATCTAAATGATTAATTTTTGCACAGTGGACCCAGTTGGCTGCAGATTTGATCTGATTTAGTCAAGATGCTAACTCTTCAATAGGCAGTGCTCAACCACATTATCTTTCATTCTGCAATACATTCAGGAGAAAGGAAATGAGGAAGAACCAGCCATTTGTAGAAGGCCAACCTTTCCTGTAGGAAGCATTTCAGAATGCAATGGAAATTTATTTTCTCACAGTTCTGGAAGCTAGTCTGAGATCATGGTATCAGCAAGGTTGATTTCATTGTGAGGTTTCTCTCCTTGGCTTGTAGATGGATGTCTTCTCCCTTTTGTTCACATGGGCTTTCCTCAGTCTGTGCGTCTGTGTCCTAATCCTCTCTTAGAATACCAATCCTGTTAGGTTAAGGCCTACTCATATGACCTCATTTTACCTTAATTACCTCTTTAAAGGCCTATTTCCAGATACAGTCGCATTCTGAGGTATTGGGGGTTAGGACTTGAACATATACACTTTTGAGGGGATACAATTCAGTCCATAACAGAAATTGGGGAAATTTCTTCACATATGCACACATAACACACACAGCCTACATCTGAAGACACACATGTTTTTAGCTGCTACACAATAACACACATGCATTTTAGCAAAGTTTGAAGGATTTCTGCCATGGCTGGAGGCATGTAGTGGGGGATATGCAGTAAATTCTACTGAATACAGCATGATGTAGCCCACCAGGAATGTTTTCTGTTTTGCAGCACTCTTTACAATCACACTGGGGCTTTTTTTCCCCATGTCTGTAAACTCCAAATGGTATTACTTTAAACCGTGCTATACTTGTGAAACTCAGACCTTAGCTCTGTCTTCTGCAAGAGCCAATGCTGTTTTGTTTGTTTGTCTCAGCTCTGTTCCTAGCTTTCTTTAGTATTTCTACAATTGATCTAACAGAACACTTCCAGTATCTACCAAGGGAATTAGCAATTCCTTTAAATATCTCCAGCCTGCCCACCTTGCTTTTTTGAGAAACCTATCAACCTTGCTTGAAAGTGTCTATGGGTGTTCCTTTTATAGCTGGAGATGGAGAAGCTAGCTATAGCATCAGAGCCCAGCTTTTGTTCTGGTGTTTGTGGCCATGTTCTTGAAGAAATGGGGGGCCTCCATTCTGGAGAAGCTTGTGTGAATCATGATTTGCTTAAGATAATTGTAATAATTTTCATTCCTCTTCCTAGTGATTAGTTTGAGCATGGAACCTTAGAGAAAGTCTGCTCAGTGGCTTTTTGGAAGAGGTACATGTTAGACAGTGACAATACCCATTCCGTTTATTACTGATTGTGCTTTTATCTGCTTTAATATTTGGCTTTTTGCAGCTATCTTATGTTCATGAAGACTCTCTATCTCAGTAAAACAATATCCATCTCATAGGAGTTTTGAGAGGACCAGCTATGTCAAAATGCTTGTAAAACATTTAGAACTGCTTAAAACTTACAGGCATTCAACATATGAAAGTGAGGACCATTTTGAAGGCATGCTGAAGATGGCAAGGGACCAACCCTAATGATACTGCTGAGACGCTGAAGTAACTAACTGCAACTCCGAGTTAGCTACCACTGGGCATCTTATTTTGTGAGATAATACATACCCTCTTTATTGCTGAAGATACTTTTAGTTGGGATTTATGTTACTTGCAACAAAAATAATCCTTACTGATACATATCAGTAGATCCTTCTGAGTGAAAGCCTGGTTAATATCACCAGGTGGTTCCATTGTTTCCAGTGCTACTAAATGTGCTTGGGAAATTAGTCATTTGTTAAAGAGTTAACTATGCTTCATAGTCAAGAGCAGTATTTTTCATCTTCCAAGTAATTCGTGCCAGGTACTCTGGGATTTCAAAAGCAATAGACCTTGTATTCCTTGGAGTAATACTATAGAAAAGAGCCTGGATTTTGTAGTCTCTAAAAGTTGGGTTTAAGTACCTAATGTGCCACTTACTGGTTCTATGACCCTGGAAAATTTGCTTAATTTGTATGTGTCTGAGTTTCTTTATCTGTAGGATGGAAACAAATAATCTTCATGTCCCATAGTTACTGAAGTGATTTTTAAAAATTATACATGTAGTAATAATATTGAGTTTTTTCTGGGGCGCCTGGGTGGCGCAGTCGGTTAAGCGTCCGACTTCAGCCAGGTCACGATCTCGCGGTCCGTGAGTTCGAGCCCCGTGTCGGGCTCTGGGCTGATGGCTCAGAGCCTGGAGCCTGTTTCCGTTTCTGTGTCTCCCTCTCTCTCTCTGCTCCTCCCCCATTCATGCTCTGTCTCTCTCTGTCCCCAAAATAAAATAAACGTTGAAAAAAAAAATTTAAAAAAAAAATTAAAAAAAAAATATTGAGTTTTTTCTGTGTGGCCCCAGTCACTGTGCTAAAACACAGACATGTTATTCTCCCATCCGTGAATCTGCCTAAAACTGTATTAAAGAATTCATCAAAGCAGAGTCCCATTTTATTCACAGATTTTAAACTGTCCTGGATGAAGATCTTGACATTAGGGCTCTTGAGAATTGGAGTGATACTAGTTATAGATGAGCCTCTTCATAGTTATTGCCATTTGTGAAACATTTGGAAATGGGCATTGGTTTTCAGGGATGTGCCATGAGAAATGATGACATTCCGCCCCCCCTCCCGCTTGACTCAAAACCTTAAAATCATCTTGTTTCATTTTTATCAGAAATGCACTTATTTAATTTCAGTGTCCTCAAGACTATTCCCAACCAAAAAGCAGTGGATCAGAACAATTCGCATTGAATAGAGCCTTTAAGAGGCCAAAGAACTGCTTGCCAAACACAAATGACCTGAGAAAAACATGTGCCAAGGCAGGCTTGCTGTCAGATACCCAAGAAACTCGTGTGTTCCTTTCTGCACTTAATTTCAGTGTCCTCAAGACTATTCCCAACCAAAAAGCAGTGGATCAGAACAATTCACATTGAACAGAGCCTTTAAGAAGCCAAAGAACTGCTTGCCAAATACTAATGACCTGAGAAAAACATGTACCAAGGCAGGCTTGCTGTCAGATACCCGAGTAACTGATGTGTTCCGAGTTCAGGTTCCATGATGGAGGTGTGTTGATCAATATTCCTTAAGATACCTATAAAAAGAATCTTAATGTCATGTTCTTCCCTTTAAACAAAGAACAGCATGTGTCTTTTATATTCTCATGATGATGTTTACTTTTTATGTCTTAATTACCAAAAATCCCAGAGGTAAAATTTTGTGTTTAATAGTGATAAATAGCTTTAGGTAAGCGTTCTGGTGGAATTAAATTTCCCTTCTCCACCATTACATGGTTCTTGATCCAATGTCCTTAAAATGGTCACATATATGGTGAGTCATCTCAACTCTTCTTCTAGGAAGTAGTTATTATCCATTCATTGATTTATTCACACCAGCATGAACAGATACTTTTGGGTTAACTGTGCTATTTGCAGAGAAATCAGAGGTAAATTAGAACCTCTGCCTTCATCCCCATGATTCTCATAACCCATTGGGAATGATAGACATTAAATAATTTTTTAAGTATTTTTTAATTACTAAAAATTAGAAACACAGGTTCCAATGAGAATGTGAAATAGACATTGTGAGAATACATGGTAATCATATGCATACTCTATAAAAAGGCTTCCTTGCACTCCATGAATCTGAGTTGCAGCTATCAAGATCTTTAGCTGATATGTATAGACAGAGACTGAAGGGGATGTTTTACACATAAAGAAGTGGGTCCTCATTATTATTTGTCGTTTAAAAAATTCATCCACGAGACGCCTGGTTGGCTCAGTCAGTGGAGCATGCAATTCTTGATCTCAGGATTGTGAGTTTGAGCCCCATACTGAGTAGAGAGATTACTTAAAAATTAAATCTTTATTAAAAAAAAGTCATCCATATTTAGCTCATAATTATCCCATCAACAAATATCATCTTCAAATTCCCCAAACTATAACATACTGTAAAAAATTTACTTGGCATATATTTTCTCAACATGTGGGTTCTGTTGTCATTATCACTTTTTTCTCCATCTCTGCTGACAACAGAATGAATTGCAAGTTCCAAGAGGAGCGTTCTACATCTTTCTACATTGTTTTGCAGCATATAGTGCACCCAATCTACAAGCCCGTTTTAAATAGGAATTTTGGTTATTTTATTTTGAAATATTTGTCTTGTCCATTTAGTCTTTGGGAATTTTGTAGGCAGAATTCAGAGCCAAGTGTGTATATTGAAAGTTGTATAGGGGAAATTGTTCAAGAATTTAGAAATGTAAAACCTCAGAGTTGGAAGGACTGAAGACATCATCAAGGCTTACCACCTCATTTTTGATGGAGAAACTATGACCAGATAATAGTATATGTAAGTGCTATATCTCACAGGGTACTGCTTATATATCTTATTCTTGGTAGACTCCAATTTCATCATCACTTGTGATATTTTTTACTATAATTTCTGAACTGGCAAAGGGGCAGCTTGGAGTGGGGAAATGGAGTAAAGAGCAAAGGCATCCAAATAACATTAGGCCATCTAAGAAAGTCACATTTGATGGCTACATTTAACTTCTTTTCAGAACAATTTCTTGCTCTTTATCCATATATAAAGCAGCATCCAATAGAGTACAAATGTAGAAACTGGAAATTTGTGCCAGGAAGTACATATCTAGGAAAAGCCCAAGAAATCACTTTATTCATGTTTTGGTTTCATCCGGATACACATGGTTAGAACACAATTTATGTGGAAAAAATAAAACATGACATTGTTCATTTTGAGGAAGGATGTGCCCTGCAAATCCAAGGCAGTGAACTGATTTTTTTTTTTTTCAAACAAAACCTATTTAGTCTGACTGAGGAACCTGCTGTTTCTACCTTTTGCAAAATCGCTGTTTAAATGTAACCTAATGGTAAATTTCATTGTTTTGCATCAAGAATTTCTGTTGCCTTTTGTCTGACAGGAAGTCAAGGTCATGAAGTGTTTACACCTTCCAGAATCTACTCTGAAATAACATAAGCTTCTGAGGTGTAATGGCTTTCTAAGGTGTCTTTCTAGGTAGCTCCGCCATTTTATAGTTGAAAGGAAAAAATAGGGTACCACGATATGAAATTTACTCCTCTTGCTTTGTTGTGATGGATGCTTTGGGGTAGTGTTTTTCAGTGCTGGTGAACATTTAAATAATACAGTAACCTTAAAAATAATGCAAGTTCACAGACATTCTTAATTAATCGGGAGTGAGGTAGGGTCAGAATTACAAAGGACATGTGCTTTATGCACCTTGTTAGCTTTCCTTCATCTCTTCCATTTTTCTAAAGGATCTTTTTGCCTCTCTGATCATTTTCACTGTTTCTCCTTTGCTAGACCCTTGCTTAACCACCACCCCCCCATCCCCCCCCAACCCCCACATGCAGACACACTACTCCTTAACTCCCACCTCTCCTGAGCTGGCTGGAGCTCAAACTCCAAGCAGCAAGAATCTCAAGAACCAAATGTTGATGTTAGCTGCTAAAAGTCATCTCTCTTTTTATGTAGATTTGGATAAAATGCTATACCCCATGACATAGAATTTGATTTCCTGAGAGTAGCCATGGGCTAAATGATGCCCAGGAAGCAGCTTGCTGTGAGGTGAACCTTGAGTAATGAGAAGTAGAGAGGGAATTGGCAGATAAACCTCTTCCCTCTTTCTCTCTTCTGTGGACTGTTCAGATGTGTCACTGTTCCTTGCATTTCTGGAGAGGTCCTGATGAGTGCTGGCCATCAAATTAAAACTACATAACATTACTTTACATCTTTCTTTGCCCATTTCCCTTATCTCTTCACCTTCTTTGTCCTGGGCTTGCACCACCCAAATAAAGTGTCAAGCATTTTAATCTTTGCCTCAGGCTCTGCTTCCTACAGAACTTGAATTCACACCATTTTTTTTTTTCTATTCCCCAAGTGATTCTACCTTATAGCCAGAATTGAAAAGCACTCCCTCTGAGAAAGACCTAAACTCCCATCTCTTCAAGAATATCACATGGGAATGAGGTTTTTCTTAATGTTGTTTCCTTTTATTAATTTTTCAAAACAAGCATAGAATTAAATTTAAAACTGTCTCTTTACATTCCTATTTTTCACTATTCCCTATTCATTCACTTTCTCAGAGTTCCAACATTAACTACTGTAAATGGTTTGATGTGCTGCCGTATAGAAATGTGCTTTATAAACAGAGTTCCAAGGTTCTTTTATTTTTTTCATGAACTTGATTATCTATCCATATTGTCTTATAATAGTTTTTGTCATTTAACAGTATCTCTCAAAGATTGTTATAATACCAAAGACTTCTTTATCTTTTGAGTTGTGGTATAATATTTTATTTTGTTTTATTTTGTTTTATTTTATTTTATTTTATTTTATTTTATTTTATTATTTAAATGTTTACTTATTTTTGAGAGGGAGGGAGGGAGGGGCGGAGAGAGAGAGAGAGATATTGAGTGAGCATAGCAGAGAATCCCAAGAAGGTTCTATGACCAGTGCGAAGCCTGACTTGGGACTCTATCCCATGAACCATGAAATCATGACCTGAGCTGAAATCAAGAGTCAGACGCTTAAACAACTGATATACCCAGGCACACCTGTGGTATAGTATTTTATAATGTGGGTATATGGAATAACTTTTTCTTACCCTTATTACCAGAGATTTAGGGGCACCTGGGTGGCTCAATCAATTCAGCATCTAACTCTTTTTTTTTTTTTTTCAACGTTTATTTATTTTTGGGACAGAGAGAGACAGAGCATGAACAGGGGAGGGGCAGAGAGAGAGGGAGACACAGAATCAGAAACAGGCTCCAGGCTCTGAGCCATCAGCCCAGAGCCCGATGCAGGGCTCGAACTCACGGACCGTGAGATCGCTGAAGTCGGACGCTTAACCGACTGCGCCACCCAGGCGCCCCCAGCATCTAACTCTTGATTCCAGCTCAGGTCACGATCTCATGGTTGGTGAGATCGAACCTCACATTAGGCTCCATGCTGACAGCATGGAGCCTGCTTGGGAATCTCTCCCTCTCTCTCTGCCCCTTCTCACCTTGTGTTCATTCTCTCTCTCTCTCTCTCTCTCTCTCTCTCTCTCTCTCTCTGTCTCTCCCTCTCAAAATATATGAACTTAAAGATATAAAAAAAAAACAGATTTAGATTGCTTCTAACTTTTTGATATTAAAAACAGTGCTGAGTTGATCATCCCCTGGTGTGTATCTTTGTGCACACGTGAATGTAGTTCTCAAGGATAGATAGTTAGGATGGGAATTGTTGAGTTGAACAGCATAGTCACAGTAAATTTTGATATATTATCCCCAAGTGCCCTTTTAAAATGGTGTCTCAATGTATACTTCCACCAAGAGTATAAGAGAACTACCATTTCTTCACACCTTTGCTAACACTGGATATTTTCAGTTAAAAAAAAAATTGTCACTTGGCATGAATAATGATATCCCATCATTGTTTTAATTTATTAAACATCATATTTTAATCTTTATTTTAAGTCTCTTTTGGCCTTGCATCTCCAGTATGGAAATTTTTATTAAACTTTATTAGAACAGGATGTGAGTATAGTGTGGTTGCTGAGAAGTTGGACTGTTCTTTATAACAATACTCTTTAAGGCAGGTCTAATTACTTCATACTCTCTATAACACTGCATTTGGGAATTTAGAGAGCTGACCCATCCCAGCCCCATCTCTGAGAGGAATCAGACCTACGCACCAGAAGATGTTTGAAAAGCCTTCTAATAATTGACTTGCTGGAAGAAGCCTTCACTCCTGCCTGGCCTGCTCTCCAAATCCCCTGTTGACTCTAGCTCTAAACAGCCAGTTTGAACAGAGGCAGAGCATGCTGAGAACTTTCTCCAAAGACAAACCAACATGCTCTGCCAGGGAGTCTGCGTCAGAGAAGCTGGGCCAATATTTCTTTGATAAACAAGCTTTAGGCAAAGCTGATGTTGACTTGCCAATGTGAAACATCCCAGGTCCTCAATATAATTGAAGCATGGTTGTTGTATAGATAGGGAAACTGTGGTAAAAATGAGCCTTATGATCAGATATGGACTGTAGACACCAAGCCAGCCTTGCATCTCTAGGCCTTATATAGTCATTATTTTTATGTATTAACTTTCCCTGGATAGGGGTGGGGGGGAAGGCATGATCCTATCCTTAGGATGCACGTAGTATGATGAAGAGACATGGTCTTTGCTCCTAAGCTCTCCCAAACTTACTGAGAAAATAGGTAGTGTTATGTCTAGTTAGAATTTATAATATAATTGGTGAAATGAAACATCTTCACATAAAATGACTCAAGAACACTTCAAAAAGCAATGCATAATGAATTTAGTGTAAGCACATTCAGAACAGAAGGGAGCAATAGGAGTGGTTAATTTGGACACAGTTCTAAAAGGCAATGTTTAGCATTTAGGAGCCCAGAAATTTGGCTCCCTTCCATTCTTTCCACTTAATTTTCCATCCTTTGCTTATCCCCAGGTATATACTTCACAGTGGCCTGAAATGGAAAGCCAGTCAGTGCCCCAGACTGGCTCTGCTTCTCAATCCATCCTTCAGAGAGAAAGACCAGGTCCTGTTCAGTGTAATAGCTTTTAGCTTAGACTGTTTGTCTCCCCTGTCTCTGAAGATCCCCTTATACGTGGAATTCAATTTAATTGAACATACTTATTGAGAAGATATCTACTGTTAGGAACTGTGCTAAGTTTCGGAAAAACAGCAATGATGAAAACATAATCTCTACTAACAATTTAAGGAGAGAGAAATACAAACAACCAGCTGTAAATAGTGTGATGAATACGACAGGGAGATTTACATAAGTGTTTGTGGGAACATGTAGAAGGGGCTGTTTATTTTGTATATGTTGAGTTCAAGCAGCTTGTGGGACATCTAGCAAAAGATGACCAGTAAATTGTTGGCTAGATAGATCTAGAATTTACGAGTATGGACTCAGATTATGATGGAAATTTAGGATGAATTTAGGATTCATTAACACGTGGGTTTACTTGAAACTTTGGGATGAGATACCCCAGAGAGAGTGATGAAGGTAAAGAACAAATGGATGGAAAAACACCGTGTTTTAAAGAGTGAACAGAACTAAAGCCCATGAAAAACTGAGGAAACACAGTCTCATCAAAGTGTTATAACCAGGGACTTCCACATTCACTTAATATAGAGCAAACGTGATCAGATTCATTCTCCCACCTGAAAAAAAAAAAAACCCACCACCACCACCACCAACAACAAAACAGAAATATTATACAACAAGAATTTTCAAAATACTGGACATTGAGTAACAAAGGATAGTGATTCATGTGAGATTAGGAAAACATGAGGTAAGCCCTAAAATTGCCCCAGCTTACTGCCTTGAGAGAGTTTCCAGGCCACAGCACAGAGGGAACCCTGATATTGCTTGGTGGACTCCATGAGCTGAAGAGAGAGAGAGAGAGTAGAGACTCTGGGGAGACCAAGACAGCTAGGGTTCACAGGATAGGATACAGGAGGGAGAGAACTGCACAGAAAGAGAACTTCAGAGATCTGAGGATGGTGTTTCTCTAATATTCAGATGAGTACTAGTGCATGCATATGAGGAAACTATTCAAAACCAAGGAAACAATCACCTGAGATTGATAAAGAGATAATATAGGGCTCCTATATACAAGACCAGGGTTAGTGTTTGTTTTTACTAGCTAGATCCTTAATTACATGTAAGGGAAAGTACTAAAATGGATTTTCCTTTAGTAGTATGGTAAAATTAGCCCTAGAGTAAATTCGCCTAACAAAACTTATAACCAAGACCAAAAGGACCAAACCCTCTCCAAGTAATATAAGTAATAGGAATATAAAAATAACCAACAGCCAACAATGTAAAATTCACAATGTCTTGTATTCAACCAAAATTACAGTTAATTGACACTGCTCCAAAAATAAAACAGATAAAGTGAGCATTGCATAATGCATAGAATTGTTGCATCACCATGCTGTATACCTGTAACTAACATAGTATGTCAACTATACTTCACTTAAAAACATAACTTAAAAATAAATAAAATAAATGATAATAACAGTAGACAAAGATATTAAACATTGTTATAATTGTATCCTCTATATTCACAAAACTAGGGGTATGAATATATTAGAGTCATGGAAGATAGAAAAAAGAGCCAACTCAAACTTTTAGAGATGAAACTACAAAGTCTAGGATAAAAATACCCTGGAGGGGATTAATATCCAATTACACATTGCAGAAGAAAATACTGATGCACTTGAATACATAGCAATAGAAATGATCCAAAATGAAACACACCAAAAAAACAAAACAACCCACAAACAAAACAAACAAATTACATCATGGCACATAATAATGAAATTGTTCAAAAATAGTGATAAATACTAAAAACGGCTAAAGGAAAGAAAAGCACACTATATACAGAGAAATGAAGACGTGGATGATAGCAGATTTCTTATTAGAAACAATTTAAGCAGGAAGATGGTGGAACATCTCTAAGTACTGAAAGAAAAACTAAAGTCATAATTATATACCCAGTGAAAATAACTTTCAAACTAAAGATGAAATAAAGACATTTTCGGACATGTAAAAACTGAAGGAATTCATGATCAGAATTACTGCACTACAAGAAATGTTAAAGACATGTTAAAGAAAATCCTTTGGACAGAATTAATTAAAATGTAACAGATAAAAATTTCTACACAAAGGCATGAAGAGCCCTAGATGTGGTAATTTTATGTACATGAATATAATTTTTTTCATATTAAGTAATGGTCTCTAAGAGAAAATTGTTTAGACAATGACTACCAATATATTCGGGGATTAATTACATAGGTATAGGTATAGGTATAGATATAGGTATAGGTGTAGGTAAAATGTATGACAAAAATAGCAAAAGGCCTGAAAGGACAGAAATGTAGTATTTATTATAAGGTTTTATGTATGAAGTATTATACTATCACTTAAAGCTAGATTTTAATGTTATAGCAGTATATTTAAAAACTTTTTAAAAAACGTTTATTTTTATTTTTGAGAGAGAGAGAGAGAGCACGCGCACAAGCGGGGGAGGGGCAGAGAGAGAGGAAGAAACAGAATCTGAAGGAGGCTCCAAGCTCTGAGCTGTCAGCAGAGCCTGGCATGGAGCTCAAACTCACAAATCACGAGATTATGACCTGAGCTGAAGTTGGATACTTAACCGACTGAGCCACCCAGGTGCTCCTGTATATTACAACCTTAAAGCAACCGATAAAATAAGAAAAGAGTTATGACTAATAAGCCAATAAAGATAAAATGAAATAATAAAAAATACTTAATGCAAAATAACTCAGAAAAAGAGGGAAAGAAGAACAAAGAACAAAGGAGACCTATAAAACAACTAGCAAGATGATAGACTAACCAATCAATAATCACATTAAATGTAAATTTTTTAAACACCCTAATTAAAAGTCTGGGACTTTCAGATTCAGTAAAAAACAACTTGGTGTTGTCTACAATAAACGTATTATATAAAGACAAAAAAAATAGATTAGTGGTAAAAAGATGGGAAAGATATCCTGTGCCAACACTATTCAAAAGGAAGCCTAAGTTGCCATATTAATCTCAGACAAAGTGTCATTCAGAGCAAATAATTTTACCAAAGATTAAAAGGTCATTTCACAATGATAAAGGGTTCAATTTGTTGAGAGGATATAACATCCTAAATGTATATGCTCCTAATAACAGAGCTTTAAAATACATGAGGCAAACCCAAAAGAACTATAAAGAGAAATAGAAAATCATCCCATTATACTCAGAGAAATAACTCCTTCTCAGTATTGTAGAACAAGCAAACAGAAAGTCAGCAAGTATGTAGTAGACTTGAACAATCCTAGCAACCAACTTGTTCTTTGGTGTTGTTGTTGTTGTTGTTAAATATAAAATTTATTGTCAAATTGGTTTCCATACAACACCCAGTGCTCATCCCAACAGGTGCCCTCCTCAGTGCCCATCACCCACTTTCCCCTCCCTCCCACACCCCCCCCCCCATCAACTCTCAGTTTATTCTAAGTCTTTAAGGGTCTCTTATGGTTTGCCTCCCTCCCTCTCTAACTTTTTTTCCCCCTTCCCCATGGTCTTCTGTTAAGTTTCTCAGATTCCACATAAGAGTGAAAACATATGGTATCTGTCTTTCTCTCTATGACTTATTTCGCTTAGCATAACACTCTCCACTTCATTCACGTTGCTACAAAAGGCCATATTTCATTCTTTCTCATTGCCAAGTAGTATTCCATTGTATATATAAACCACAACTTCTTTATCCATTCATCGGTTGAGGGACATTTAGGCTCTTTTCATAATTTGGCTATTGTTGAAAGTGCTGCTATAAACATTGGGGTACAAGTGCCCCTATGCATCAGCACTCCTGTATCCCTTGGGTAAATTCCTAGCAGTGCTATTGCTGAGTCATAGGGTAGGTCTGTTTTTAATTTTGTAAGGAACCTCCACACTGTTTTCCAGAGCGGCTGCACCAATTTGCATTCCCACCAACAGTGCAAGAGGGTTCCCGTTTCTCCACATCCTCTCCAGCATCTGGAGAGGATATCTCCAGCATAAAATGATTTGTTCATTTTAGCCACTCTGACTGGCGTGTGGTGATATCTGAGTGTGGTTTTGATTTGTATTTCCCTGATGAGGAGTGACGTTGAGCATCTTTTCATGTGCCTGTTGGCCATCTGGATGTCTTCTTGAGAGAGTGTCTATTCATGTCTTCTGCCCATTTCTTCACTGGATTATTTGTTTTTCAGGTGTGGAGTTTGGTGAACTCTTTATAGATTTTGGATACTAGCCTTTTGTCCGATATGTCATTTGTAAATATCTATTCCCATTCCGTTGGTTGCCTTTTAGTTTTGTTGATTGTCTCCTTTGTAGTGCAGAAGCTTTTTATCTTCTTAAGGTCCTAATAGTTCATTTTTGCTTTTAATTCCCTTGCCTTTGGAGATGTGCCGAGTAAGAAATTGCTGTGGCTGAGGTCAGAGAGGCTTTTTCCTGCTTTCTCCTCTAGGGTTTTGATGGTTTCCTGTCTCACATTCAGGTCCTTTATTCATTTTGAGTTTATTTTTGTGAATGGTGTGAGAAAGTGGTCTAGTTTCAATCTTCTGCATGTTGCTGTCCAGTTCTCCCAGCACCATTTGTTAAAGAGACTGTCTTTTTTCCATTGGATATTCTTTCCTGCTTTGTCAAATATTATTTGGCCATACTTTTGTGGGTCCAGTTCTGGGGTCTCTGTTCTATTCCATTGGTCTGTGTGTCTGTTTTGTGCAAATACCATGCTGTCTTGATGATTACAGGTTTGTAGTAGAGGCTAAAGTCTGGGATTGTGATGCCTCCTGCTTTGGACTTCTTCAGTATTACTTTGGCTATTTGGGGTCTTTTGTGGTTCCACACAAATTTTAAGATTGCTTGTTCTAGCTTCGAGAAGAATGCTGGTGCAATTTTGATTGGGATTGCATTGAATGTGTAGAGAGCTTTGGGTAGTATTGACATTTTAACAATATTTATTCTTCTAATCCATGAGCACGGAATGTTTTTCCATTTCTTTATATCTTCTTCAGTTTCCTTCATAAGCTTTCTATAGTTTTCAGCATACAGATCTTTTACATCTTTGGTTAGGTTTATTCCTAGCTATCTTATGGTTCTGGGTGCAATTGTAAATGGAACTGATTTCTTTATTTCTATTTCTGTTGCTTCATTATTGGTGTATAAAAGTGCAACTGATTTATGTACATTAATTTTGTATCCTGTGACTTTGCTGAATTCATGTATCAGTTCTAGCAGACTTTTTGTGGAGTCTGTCGGGTTTTCCATGTATAGTATCATGTCATCTGCAAAAAGTGAAAGATTGACTTCATCTTTGCCAGTTTTGATGCCTTTGATTTCCTTTTGTCGTCTGATTGCTGATGCTAGAACTTCTAACACTATGCTAAACAACAGCAGTGAGAGTAGGCATCCCTGTTGTGTTCCTGACCTCAGGGGGAAGTTTTTCCCCATTAAGGATGATATTAGCTGTGGGATTTTCATAAGTGGCTTTTATGATGTTTAAGTATGTTCCTTCTATCCCAACTTTCTCCAGGGTTTTTATTAAGAAAGGATGCTGAATTTTGTCAAATGCTTTTTCTGTGATGGACAGGATCATATGGTTCTTATCTTTTCTTTTATTAATATCATGTATCACACTGATTGATTTGCGAATATTGAGCCAGTCCTGCAGCCCAGGAATGAATCCCACTTGATCACGGTGAATAATTCTTTTTATATGCTGTTGAATTCAATTTGCTAGTATCTTGTTTAGAATTTTTGCATCCCTATTCATCAGGGATATTGGCCTGTAGTTCTCTGTTTTTGCTGGGTCTCTGTCTGGTTTGGGAATCAAAGTAATGCTGGCTTCATAGAATGAGTCGAAGTTTTCCTTCCCTTTCTATTTTTTGGAACAGCTTGAGAAGGATAGGTATTATTTCTGCTTTAAATGTCTGGTAGAATTCCCCAGGGAAGCCATCTGGTCCTGGACTCTTATTTGTTGGGATATTTTTTATAACTGATTCAATTTCTACACTGATTATGGTCTTTCAAATTTTCTGTTTCTTCCTGTTTGAGTTTTGGAAGTGTGTGGGTGCTTAGGAATTTGTCCATTTCTTCCAGGTTGTCCAGTTTGTTGGCATATAATTTTTCATAGTATTCCTGATAATTGCTTGTATTTCTGAGGGATTGCTTGTAATAATTCCATTTTCATTCATGATTTTATCTATTTGGGTCATCTCCCTTTTCTTTTTGAGAAGTCTGGCTAGAGGTTTATCAATTTTGTTTATTTTTTCAAAAAACCAACTCTTGGTTTCATTGATCTACTCTACAGTTTTTTTTTTGTTTTGTTTTGTTTTTGGTTCTGTATTGTTTATTTCTGCTCTGATCTTTATTATTTCTCTTCTTCTGCTGGGTTTCAGGTGTCTTTGCTGTTCTGCTTCTATTTCCTTTAGGTGTGCTGTTAGATTTTTGTATTGGGTATTTTTCTTCTTTCTTGAGATAGGCCTGGATTGCAATGTATTTTCCTCTCAGGACTGCCTTCACTGCATCCCAAAGCATTTAAATTGTTGTATTTTCATTTTCATTTGTTTCCATATATTTTTTAATTTCTTCTCTAATTGCCTGGTTGACCCATTCATTCTTTAGTCAGTGTTCTTTAACCTGCATGCTTTTGGAGGTTTTCCAGACTTTTTCCTGTGGTTGATTTCAAGTTTCATAGCATTGTGGTCTGAAAGTGTGTATGGTATGATCTCAGTTCTTTTACACTTATTAAGGGCTGTTTCGTGACCCAGTATGTGATCTATCTTGGAGAATGTTCCATGTGCACTCGAGAAGAAAGTATATTCTGTTGCTTTGGGATGCAGAGTTCTAAATATATCTGTCAAGTCCGTCTGATCCAATGTATCATTCATGGCCTTTGTTTCTTTATTGATTCTGTGTCTAGATGATCTATCCATTGTTGTAAGTGTGGTATTAAAGTCTCCTGAAATTACCATATTCTTATCAATAAGGTTGCTTATGTTTGTGATTGTTTTATATATTTGGGAGCTCCCATATTTGGCACATAGACATTTATAATTGTTAGCTCTTCCTGATGGATAGACCCTGTAATTTTTATATAATACCCTTCTTCATCTCTTGTTACAAGCTTTAATTTAAAGTCTAGTTTGTCTGATATAACTATGACTACTCCAGCCTTCTTTTGACTTCTAGTTGCATGGTAGATAGTACTCCATCCCTCACTTTCAATCTGAAGGTGTCCTCAGGTCTAAAATGAGTCTCTTGTAGACAGCAAATAGATGGGTCTCATTTGTTTATCCATTCTGATACCCTATGCCTTTTGATTGGAGCATTTAGTCCATTTACATTCAATGTTTTTGTTGAAATATATGGGTTTAGAGTCATTGTGATGTCTGTAGGTTTCATGCTTATAGTGATGTCTCTGGTACTTTGTGGTCCTTACAACATTTCACTCACAGAGTCCCCCTGAGGGTCTCTTGTAGGGCTGGTTTAGTGGTGATTAATTCCTTCAGTTTTTGTTTTTTTGGGGAAAACCTTTATCTCTCCTTCTATTCTGAATGACAGACTTGCTGGCTAAAGGATTCTTGGCTGCATATTTTTTCTCAACCAACTTGTTCTAACTGACATTTAGAGAACACTTGATTCAACAACAGCAAAATGCACATTCCTTTAAAATGCACACAGAATATGTATCAAGATAGACCATATTCTAGGCCATGAAACAAGTTGAAATAAATTGTAAAGGACTCAAGTCATAACAGTATATTCTCTCATCACAGTGAAATTGAATTAGAAATCAGCCACAGAGAGAAATAGAAAACCCCCAAATAATTAGAAAATAACTCTTCTAAATAACCTATGAGACAAAGAATAAATAAAAAAGAAATTAGAAAGTTATTTTGAATTGAATGAAAATGAAAACATAGCATATCAGCATTTGTGGGATGTTACTAAGGTAGTAATGAGAAAACGTACAGCAACAAATGACTGTATTAGAAAATGAAAAAAAAAGGTGTCAATCAATGCATTCAGCTTCTTCCATAACAAACAAAAAGGAAGAACAAATTAAAGCCAAACTAAGGATAGAAAGGCACTAATAAAGATTAAAGCAGAAATCAATGAAATATAAAACAAAAAATAATGGAGAAAATCAATCAAATAAAAGTTGATTCTTTGATATCATTGAATTCGATAAGGTGTAGCCAAACTGCTGAGTTAAGAAGAGCACAAAAATTACCAATATCAGGAACCATTGAGGTAACATCACTACAGAATCTATAGATATTAAAAGAATAATAGAGGGATATCATGAACAACTTTATGCCTAGTAACTGAACAACTTAGATAAATTGGAAAAATGTCCTTGAAAGACATAAACTACCAAAGCTCATTCAAGAAGAAGTAGATGACCTGAATTGCCTATTTAAGAAAGTGAATTTGTAATTAAAAATTTTCCCATAAAGAAGCTATTCAGACATGGTTGGCTTCACTGGTGAATTCTACCTAACAATTCAGGAAGAAATAACACCAATTCTACAAAAACTCTTCTAAGAAAGAAAAGAGAGGGTAATACTTTCCTACTCGTTATTTGGTACCAATATTATCCTGATTCCAAAGT